>NC_140177.1:199270-209270 GCF_963971535.1 Notolepis coatsorum
TTAAAAATCTAACCCTAACTAACCTTACTGTCATGCGCTTGTCCTAATAAACTAACCTACACTGTAGCACTCAACACTTTGATGAACATTGTTACTCAGCTGATAGAGCTGTGCCCTTCCTGATGACCTGTCGTACAGAACTTGTAAGTCGCTTTGGATAAAAGCGTCAGCTAAATGACTAAATGTAAATGGAAATGATACACCGAGGTCCGTGAGACTGTATAGAATCGAATAAAAGAAAAAACGATGAAAACGATCGAAAACCCGACTATACTCTGGTTTTGGCACTCAACGCATGGTGAGATAACCCGACTATAGTCGTGGTTGGCCGTGAATGAGTTACTTAACTGTTTGAAGTGGATCACACAGACGGTAAACAGACTGTTTGAAGCGGATCACACTGACGGTAAACAGACTGTTTGAAGTGGATCACACAGACGTAAACAGACTGTTTGAAGCGGATCACACAGACGGTAAACAGACTGTTTGAAGTGGATCACACTGACGGTAAACAGACTGTTTGAAGTGGATCACACAGACGTAAACAGACTGTTTGAAGCGGATCACACAGACGGTAAACAGACTGTTTGAAGTGGATCACACTGACGGTAAACAGACTGTTTGAAGTGGATCACACTGACGGTAAACCGACTGTTGTCTTTCAGGGTCCCCGGGGACAACAGGGGGTGCTGGGACCACCAGGCAAATCAGGAAGAAGAGTAAGTATGAAAAGAAACATTCAGTTTGTCTCATTAGTGTTACATTCTTAATGGATTTATATACTCTTTGGCCAACCAAGTATAACTTAACGTGTAGAAGAGATTACTGCTAGTCACTTGAGCAGTGGGTAAACAGAGAGAGCAGAGATATTCAGCCACTTATCTCTAGTTTGCCTCCCGTCCTGCAGGCGTCTCTAGTTTACCTACGTCTCTAGTTTATCTACGTCTCTAGTTTACCTACGTCTCTAGTTTATCTACGTCTCTAGTTTATCTACATCTCTAGTTTATCTATGTCTCTCTAGTTTATCTACGTCTCTAGTTTATCTACATCTCTAGTTTATCTACGTCTCTCTAGTTTATCTACGTCTCTAGTTTATCTATGTCTCTAGTTTATCTACGTCTCTCTAGTTTACCTACGTCTCTAGTTTATCTACGTCTCTAGTTTACCTACGTCTCTAGTTTATCTACGTCTCTAGTTTACCTACGTCTCTAGTTTATCTACGTCTCTAGTTTATCTACGTCTCTAGTTTATCTACGTCTCTCTAGTTTATCTACGTCTCTAGTTTATCTACGTCTCTCTAGTTTACCTACGTCTCTAGTTTACCTACGTCTCTAGTTTATCTACGTCTCTAGTTTATCTACGTCTCTAGTTTATCTACGTCTCTAGTTTATCTACGTCTCTAGTTTATCTACGTCTCTCTAGTTTACCTACGTCTCTAGTTTATCTACGTCTCTAGTTTACCTACGTCTCTCTAGTTTATCTACGTCTCTAGTTTATCTATGTCTCTAGTTTACCTACGTCTCTAGTTTATCTACGTCTCTCTAGTTTATCTACGTCTCTAGTTTATCTACGTCTCTCTAGTTTATCTACGTCTCTAGTTTATCTACGTCTCTAGTTTATCTATGTCTCTAGTTTATCTACGTCTCTCTAGTTTATCTACGTCTCTAGTTTATCTACGTCTCTAGTTTACCTACGTCTCTAGTTTATCTACGTCTCTCTAGTTTACCTACGTCTCTAGTTTATCTACGTCTCTCTAGGTTACCTACGTCTCTAGTTTATCTACATCTCTAGTTTACCTACGTCTCTAGTTTATCTACGTCTCTAGTTTATCTACATCTCTAGTTTATCTACGTCTCTCTAGTTTATCTACGTCTCTAGTTTATCTACATCTCTAGTTTATCTACGTCTCTAGTTTATCTACGTCTCTCTAGTTTACCTACGTCTCTAGTTTATCTACGTCTCTCTAGTTTACCTACGTCTCTAGTTTATCTACGTCTCTAGTTTACCTACGTCTCTAGTTTATCTACGTCTCTAGTTTATCTACATCTCTAGTTTATCTATGTCTCTCTAGTTTATCTACGTCTCTCTAGTTTATCTACGTCTCTAGTTTATCTACATCTCTAGTTTATCTACGTCTCTAGTTTATCTACGTCTCTAGTTTACCTACGTCTCTAGTTTATCTACGTCTCTAGTTTACCTACGTCTCTAGTTTACCTACGTCTCTAGTTTATCTACGTCTCTAGTTTATCTACATCTCTAGTTTATCTATGTCTCTCTAGTTTATCTACGTCTCTAGTTTATCTACATCTCTAGTTTATCTACGTCTCTCTAGTTTATCTACGTCTCTAGTTTATCTATGTCTCTAGTTTATCTACGTCTCTCTAGTTTACCTACGTCTCTAGTTTATCTACGTCTCTAGTTTACCTACGTCTCTAGTTTATCTACGTCTCTAGTTTATCTACGTCTCTAGTTTATCTACGTCTCTCTAGTTTATCTACGTCTCTAGTTTATCTACGTCTCTCTAGTTTACCTACGTCTCTAGTTTATCTACGTCTCTAGTTTACCTACATCTCTAGTTTATCTACGTCTCTAGTTTACCTACGTCTCTAGTTTATCTACATCTCTAGTTTATCTACGTCTCTAGTTTATCTACGTCTCTAGTTTACCTACGTCTCTAGTTTTTACCTACGTCTCTAGTTTATCTACGTCTCTAGTTTATCTACGTCTCTCTAGTTTACCTACGTCTCTAGTTTATCTACGTCTCTCTAGTTTACCTACGTCTCTAGTTTATCTACGTCTCTAGTTTACCTACGTCTCTAGTTTATCTACGTCTCTAGTTTATCTACATCTCTAGTTTATCTATGTCTCTCTAGTTTATCTACGTCTCTAGTTTATCTACATCTCTAGTTTATCTACGTCTCTCTAGTTTATCTACGTCTCTAGTTTATCTATGTCTCTAATTTATCTACGTCTCTCTAGTTTACCTACGTCTCTAGTTTATCTACGTCTCTAGTTTACCTACGTCTCTAGTTTATCTACGTCTCTAGTTTACCTACGTCTCTAGTTTATCTACGTCTCTAGTTTATCTACGTCTCTAGTTTATCTACGTCTCTCTAGTTTATCTACGTCTCTAGTTTATCTACGTCTCTCTAGTTTACCTACGTCTCTAGTTTACCTACGTCTCTAGTTTATCTACGTCTCTAGTTTATCTACGTCTCTAGTTTATCTACGTCTCTAGTTTATCTACGTCTCTAGTTTATCTACGTCTCTCTAGTTTACCTACGTCTCTAGTTTATCTACGTCTCTAGTTTACCTACGTCTCTCTAGTTTATCTACGTCTCTAGTTTATCTATGTCTCTAGTTTACCTACGTCTCTAGTTTATCTACGTCTCTCTAGTTTATCTACGTCTCTAGTTTACCTACGTCTCTCTAGTTTACCTACGTCTCTAGTTTATCTACGTCTCTCTAGTTTATCTACGTCTCTAGTTTATCTACGTCTCTAGTTTATCTATGTCTCTAGTTTATCTACGTCTCTCTAGTTTATCTACGTCTCTAGTTTATCTACGTCTCTAGTTTATCTACGTCTCAAGTTTATCTACGTCTCTAGTTTATCTACGTCTCAAGTTTATCTACATCTCTAGTTTATCTACGTCTCTAGTTTATCTACGTCTCTAGTATATCTACGTCTCTAGTTTACCTACTTCTCTAGTTTATCTACGTCTCTCTAGTTTACCTACGTCTCTCTAGTTTACCTACGTCTCTAGTTTATCTACGTCTCTAGTTTACCTACGTCTCTAGTTTACCTACGTCTCTCTAGTTTATCTACGTCTCTAGTTTATCTACGTCTCTAGTTTATCTACATCTCTAGTTTATCTACGTCTCTCTAGTTTATCTACGTCTCTAGTTTACCTACGTAGCTCTAGTTTACCTACGTCCCTAGTTTATCTACGTCTCTAGTTTATCTACGTCTCTCTAGTTTACCTACGTCTCTCTAGTTTACCTACGTCTCTAGTTTATCTACGTCTCTAGTTTATCTACGTCTCTAGTTTACCTATGTCTCTAGTTTATCTACGTCTCTAGTTTATCTACGTCTCTCTAGTTTATCTACGTCTCTAGTTTACCTACGTCTCTCTAGTTTATCTACATCTCTAGTTTACCTACATCTCTAGTTTATCTACGTCTCTAGTTTATCTACGTCTCTAGTTTATCTACGTCTCTCTAGTTTATCTACGTCTCTAGTTTATCTACGTCTCTAGTTTATCTACGTCTCTAGTTTATCTACGTCTCTCTAGTTTACCTACGTCTCTAGTTTATCTACGTCTCTCTAGTTTATCTACGTCTCTAGTTTATCTACGTCTCTCTAGTTTATCTACGTCTCTAGTTTATCTACGTCTCTAGTTTATCTACGTCTCTCTAGTTTACCTACGTCTCTAGTTTATCTACGTCTCTAGTTTATCTACGTCTAGTTTATCTACGTCTCTCTAGTTTATCTACGTCTCTAGTTTATCTACGTCTCTAGTTTATCTACGTCTCAAGTTTATCTACGTCTCTAGTTTATCTACGTCTCAAGTTTATCTACGTCTCTAGTTTATCTACGTCTCTAGTTTATCTACGTCTCTAGTATATCTACGTCTCTAGTTTACCTACTTCTCTAGTTTATCTACGTCTCTCTAGTTTACCTACGTCTCTCTAGTTTACCTACGTCTCTAGTTTATCTACGTCTCTAGTTTACCTACGTCTCTAGTTTACCTACGTCTCTCTAGTTTATCTACGTCTCTAGTTTATCTACGTCTCTAGTTTATCTACATCTCTAGTTTATCTACGTCTCTCTAGTTTATCTACGTCTCTAGTTTACCTACGTAGCTCTAGTTTACCTACGTCCCTAGTTTATCTACGTCTCTAGTTTATCTACGTCTCTCTAGTTTACCTACGTCTCTCTAGTTTACCTACGTCTCTAGTTTATCTACGTCTCTAGTTTATCTACGTCTCTAGTTTACCTATGTCTCTAGTTTATCTACGTCTCTAGTTTATCTACGTCTCTCTAGTTTATCTACGTCTCTAGTTTACCTACGTCTCTCTAGTTTATCTACATCTCTAGTTTACCTACATCTCTAGTTTATCTACGTCTCTAGTTTATCTACGTCTCTAGTTTATCTACGTCTCTCTAGTTTATCTACGTCTCTAGTTTATCTACGTCTCTAGTTTATCTACGTCTCTAGTTTATCTACGTCTCTCTAGTTTACCTACGTCTCTAGTTTATCTACGTCTCTCTAGTTTATCTACGTCTCTAGTTTATCTACGTCTCTCTAGTTTATCTACGTCTCTAGTTTATCTACGTCTCTAGTTTATCTACGTCTCTCTAGTTTACCTACGTCTCTAGTTTATCTACGTCTCTAGTTTATCTACGTCTAGTTTATCTACGTCTCTCTAGTTTACCTACGTCTCTAGTTTATCTACGTCTCTAGTTTATCTACGTCTCTAGTTTATCTACGTCTCTAGTTTATCTACGTCTCTCTAGTTTACCTACGTCTCTAGTTTATCTACGTCTCTAGTTTATCTACGTCTCTCTAGTTTATCTACGTCTCTAGTTTACCTACGTCTCTCTAGTTTATCTACATCTCTAGTTTACCTACGTCTCTAGTTTATCTACGTCTCTAGTTTACCTACGTCTCTAGTTTACCTACGTCTCTCTAGTTTATCTACGTCTCTAGTTTATCTACGTCTCTCTAGTTTACCTACGTCTCTAGTTTATCTACGTCTCTAGTTTACCTACGTCTCTAGTTTATCTACGTCTCTCTAGTTTATCTACATCTCTCTAGTTTATCTACGTCTCTCTAGTTTACCTACGTCTCTAGTTTACCTACGTCTCTAGTTTATCTACGTCTCTAGTTTATCTACGTCTCTAGTTTACCTATGTCTCTAGTTTATCTACGTCTCTAGTTTACCTACGTCTCTAGTTTATCTACGTCTCTAGTTTATCTACGTCTCTAGTTTATCTACGTCTCTCTAGTTTATCTACGTCTCTAGTTTATCTACGTCTCTCTAGTTTATCTACGTCTCTAGTTTATCTACGTCTCTAGTTTATCTACGTCTCTAGTTTACCTATGTCTCTAGTTTATCTACGTCTCTAGTTTACCTACGTCTCTAGTTTATCTACGTCTCTAGTTTACCTACGTCTCTAGTTTATCTACGTCTCTCTAGTTTATCTACGTCTCTAGTTTATCTACGTCTCTAGTTTATCTACGTCTCTCTAGTTTACCTACGTCTCTAGTTTACCTACGTCTCTAGTTTATCTACGTCTCTAGTTTATCTACGTCTCTCTAGTTTATCTACGTCTCTAGTTTATCTACGTCTCTAGTTTATCTACGTCTCTAGTTTATCTACGTCTCTAGTTTATCTATGTCTCTAGTTTACCTACGTCTCTCTAGTTTATCTACGTCTCTAGTTTATCTACGTCTCTAGTTTACCTACGTCTCTAGTTTATCTACGTCTCTAGTTTACCTACGTCTCTAGTTTATCTACGTCTCTCTAGTTTACCTACGTCTCTAGTTTATCTACGTCTCTCTAGTTTACCTACGTCTCTCTAGTTTACCTACGTCTCTAGTTTATCTACGTCTCTAGTTTATCTACGTCTCTAGTTTACCTATGTCTCTAGTTTATCTACGTCTCTAGTTTACCTACGTCTCTAGTTTATCTACGTCTCTAGTTTATCTACGTCTCTCTAGTTTATCTACGTCTCTAGTTTATCTACGTCTCTAGTTTATCTACGTCTCTCTAGTTTATCTATGTCTCTAGTTTATCTACGTCTCTAGTTTATCTACGTCTCTCTAGTTTACCTACGTCTCTAGTTTACCTACGTCTCTAGTTTATCTACGTCTCTAGTTTATCTACGTCTCTAGTTTATCTACGTCTCTAGTTTATCTACGTCTCTCTAGTTTATCTACGTCTTTAGTTTATCTACGTCTCTAGTTTATCTACGTCTCTCTAGTTTACCTACGTCTCTAGTTTATCTACATCTCTCTAGTTTATCTACGTCTCTAGTTTATCTACGTCTCTCTAGTTTATCTACGTCTCTAGTTTATCTACGTCTCTAGTTTATCTACGTCTCTAGTTTATCTACGTCTCTCTAGTTTACCTACGTCTCTAGTTTATCTACGTCTCTAGTTTATCTACGTCTCTAGTTTATCTACGTCTCTCTAGTTTACCTACGTCTCTAGTTTATCTACATCTCTCTAGTTTATCTACGTCTCTAGTTTATCTACGTCTCTAGTTTATCTACGTCTCTAGTTTATCTACGTCTCTCTATTTTATCTATGTCTAGTTTACCTACGTCTCTCTAGTTTACCTACGTCTCTAGTTTATCTACGTCTCTCTAGTTTATCTACGTCTTTAGTTTATCTACGTCTCTAGTTTATCTACGTCTCTCTAGTTTACCTACGTCTCTAGTTTATCTACATCTCTCTAGTTTATCTACGTCTCTAGTTTATCTACGTCTCTCTAGTTTATCTACGTCTCTAGTTTATCTACGTCTCTAGTTTATCTACGTCTCTAGTTTATCTACGTCTCTCTAGTTTACCTACGTCTCTAGTTTATCTACGTCTCTAGTTTATCTACGTCTCTAGTTTATCTACGTCTCTCTAGTTTACCTACGTCTCTAGTTTATCTACATCTCTCTAGTTTATCTACGTCTCTAGTTTATCTACGTCTCTAGTTTATCTACGTCTCTAGTTTATCTACGTCTCTCTATTTTATCTACGTCTAGTTTACCTACGTCTCTCTAGTTTACCTACGTCTCTAGTTTATCTACGTCTCTCTAGTTTATCTACGTGTCTAGTTTATCTACGTCTCTAGTTTATCTACGTCTCTCTAGTTTACCTACGTCTCTAGTTTATCTACGTCTCTCTAGTTTATCTATGTCTCTAGTTTATCTACGTCTCTCTAGTTTATCTACGTCTCAAGTTTATCTACGTCTCTAGTTTATCTACGTCTCTAGTTTATCTACATCTCTAGTTTATCTACGTCTCTAGTTTACCTACTTTTCTAGTTTATCTACGTCTCTCTAGTTTATCTACGTCTCTAGTTTACCTACGTCTCTCTAGTTTATCTATGTCTCTAGTTTATCTACGTCTCTAGTTTATCTACATCTCTAGTTTACCTACGTCTCTAGTTTACCTACGTCTCTAGTTTATCTACGTCTCTCTAGTTTATCTACATCTCTAGTTTATCTACGTCTCTCTAGTTTACCTACGTCTCTCTAGTTTACCTACGTCTCTAGTTTATCTACGTCTCTAGTTTATCTACGTCTCTCTAGTTTATCTACGTCTCTAGTTTACCTACGTCTCTAGTTTATCTACGTCTCTAGTTTATCTACATCTCTAGTTTACCTACGTCTCTAGTTTATCTACGTCTCTCTAGTTTACCTACGTCTCTAGTTTATCGTTTATCTACGTCTAGTTTATCTACGTCTCTAGTTTATCTACGTCTCTCTAGTTTATCTATGTCTCTCTAGTTTATCTACGTCTCTCTAGTTTACCTACGTCTCTAGTTTATCTATGTCTCTAGTTTATCTACGTCTCTAGTTTATCTACGTCTCTAGTTTATCTACGTCTCTCTAGTTTATCTACGTCTCTAGTTTACCTACGTCTCTCTAGTTTACCTACGTCTCTAGTTTATCTACGTCTCTAGTTTATCTACGTCTCTAGTTTATCTACGTCTCTAGTTTACCTACGTCTCTAGTTTATCTACGTCTCTCTAGTTTATCTACGTCTCTAGTTTATCTACGTCTCTAGTTTACCTACGTCTCTAGTTTATCTACGTCTCTAGTTTACCTACATCTCTAGTTTATCTATGTCTCTAGTTTATCTACGTCTCTCTAGTTTATCTACGTCTCTAGTTTATCTACGTCTCTAGTTTATATACGTCTCTAGTTTATCTACGTCTCTAGTTTATCTACGTCTCTCTAGTTTATCTACGTCTCTCTAGTTTACCTACATCTTTCTAGTTTACCTACGTCTCTCTAGTTTACCTACATCTTTCTAGTTTATCTACGTCTCTCTAGTTTACCTACGTCTCTCTAGTTTATCTACGTCTCTCTAGTTTATCTACGTCTCTAGTTTATCTACGTCTCTAGTTTATCTACGTCTCTAGTTTATCTACATCTCTAGTTTACCTACGTCTCTAGTTTATCTACGTCTCTAGTTTATCTACGTCTCTCTAGTTTATCTACATCTCTAGTTTATCTACGTCTCTCTAGTTTATCTACGTCTCTAGTTTATCTACGTCTCTCTAGTTTATCTACATCTCTAGTTTATCTACGTCTCTCTAGTTTATCTACGTCTCTAGTTTATCTACGTCTCTCTAGTTTATCTACATCTCTAGTTTATCTACGTCTCTCTAGTTTACCTATGTCTCTCTAGTTTGTACCGGTGGGGGTTGGGCTATTACCAGCAGGAAACAGGAAGTAATGTATTGACCGTATGAGATACCTAGCTGCAGACTCTTCTCTGCGACGTGAAAAGACGGTCGTGGTTCTCACGGATGTTTCCCTCCTGCAGGGTCGTGCTGGAGCTGACGGCGCCAGGGGAATGCCAGGAGAGTCTGGGTCTAAGGTACTATTATTTTACTTTATCACAAAGATGTCCCGTGTCTCAGATTAAAAGGCAACTAGGTCCTAATAATCACTACAGCCTTTGATTACGTCTTTGTGCGTGGGTGCCTTCTTCAACACTGTGGTGTTTCTGTGATGTCTGACCGACAATAACTACAAACTGTAAACCAAACAGACCGGGACATAATCAGAGGAGACAGAACCAGAGGAGACAGAACCAGAGGAGACAGACCCAGTGGAGACAGAACCAGAGGAGACAGAACCAGTGGAGACAGAACCAGAGGAGACAGAACCAGAGGAGACAGAACCAGAGGAGACAGAACCAGAGGAGACAGGAGACAGAACCAGAGGAGACAGAACCAGAGGAGACAGGAGACAGAACCAGAGGAGACA
>NC_140177.1:214270-734691 GCF_963971535.1 Notolepis coatsorum
AGTCCTAACAGTGTTTATTATTAATTAACTAATAATAAACACTGTTAGGACTATCTGACTCTTAATAATAATAAACACTGTTAGGACTATCTGACTCTTAATAATAATAAACACTGTTAGGACTATCTGACTCTTAATAATAAGCACTGTTAGGACTATCTGACTCTTAATAATAAACACTGTTAGGACTATCTGACTCTTAATAATAAACACTGTTAGGACTATCTGACTCTTAATAATAAACTCTGTTAGGACTGTCTGACTCTTAATAATAATAAACACTGTTAGGACTATCTGACTCTTAATAATAAGCACTGTTAGGACTATCTGACTCTTAATAATAAACTCTGTTAGGACTATCTGACTCGTAATAATAATAAACACTGTTAGGACTATCTGACTCTTAATAATAAGCACTCTATCTGACTCTTAATAATAATAAACACTGTTAGGACTATCTGACTCTTAATAATAAACACTGTTAGGACTATCTGACTCGTAATAATAATAAACACTGTTAGGACTATCTGACTCTTAATAATAAGCACTCTATCTGACTCTTAATAATAATAAACACTGTTAGGACTATCTGACTCTTAATAATAAACACTGTTAGGACTATCTGACTCTTAACACTTTGAGCGCCACGCCTGGTTTTCCGTTTTACCGGCTGAATGCCACCATCGGCGCCAATGTTAACGTTAATATCGCCTAATCTATGTTTTAAATGATGGCTATGTGTCTAATCTGCCCATCGCATTATCAAAGACTATTTTCCAGTCAGTGCTGTCAAGGCAGATTGTTTTTTTATCGCGTCGTTTCCGTTTCAGAGCAGTTAGAAAAGCCCCCGTTTTGATATAAAAAACAGCTCATTCTGGAGCATTCTATGAAAATCGTCTTTTAGTGGAATATTCCACAACGTTGATATTCGTCTGCCTTTTTATGAATCGTTTTCAAATAAACGCTAGATGATCAATATTATACGTGCATGCAAGCACATTACGGCCACGCATGGATAATCGCTCCGTTGATTTCCTCACAGACTTTTACAGTGAAACCGAAAGAAGACATTTCACAAAACAGCTTATAACTTCATCAAACTTACTCTGATTATCCTAACACTGATAACATAGAGTCCTTACCTGACATCAGATGGTATCCAACTGGTATATTCCAATTCCTGATCACCATTCGAAAAAATCGATACGTGTATGGATCCAACGCGATACTGTAGATCTCCATGATCAGCGGGGATCTGAGGTTCCAGAATGAACTGTGGTAACCCCGGCTGGATCAGTGAACTGGAAAATGTGGAGTACCGGATTTTTTTCCCCATTCATTTTCATTGAGTCCATTCCAAAATCACTTATGTCATCTGGGAGACGACAGGGGGCGCTTTTTTCCACAGTGATCACCGGCGCCGCTCGGCTATACTCGGGTAGGCTCGGGTGATGCAATAATTTTTCAGATCGCAAAAAAAAAAAAAATCTGAGAAATCTTGTGAGTGGCTAGCAACCACCTATAAAAAAAACCAGAGAAATCTCGTGAGTGGCACGGAAAGTGTTAATAATAATAAACACTGTTAGGACTATCTGACTCTTAATAATAATATACACTGTTAGGACTATCTGACTCTTAATAATAAGCACTGTTAGGACTATCTGACTCTTAATAATACACACTGTTAGGACTATCTGACTCTTATTAATAAACACTGTTAGGAGTATCTGACGTTTAATAATAAACACTGTTAGAACTATCTGACTCTTATTAATAAACACTGTTAGGACTATCTGACTCTTAATAATAAACACTGTTAGGACTATCTGACTCTTATTAATAAACACTGTTAGGACTATCTGACTCTTAATAATAAACACTGTTAGGACTATCTGACTCTGACTCGTATTAATAAACACTGTTAGGACTATCTGACTCTTAATAATAAACACTGTTAGGACTGTCTGACTCTTAATAATAAACACTGTTAGGACTATCTGACTCTGACTCTTAATAATAAACACTGTTAGGACTATCTGACTCTTAATAATAAACACTGTTAGGACTGTCTGACTCTTAATAATAAACACTGTTAGGACTATCTGACTCTTAATAATACACACTGTTAGGACTATCTGACTCTTAATAATAAACACTATTAGGACTGTCTGATTCTTAATAATAAACACTGTTAGGACTATCTGACCCTTAATAATAAACTCTGTTAGGACTATCTGACTCTTAATAATAAACACTGTTAGGACTGTCTGACTCTTAATAATAAACACTGTTAGGACTATCTGACTCTTAATAATAAACACTATTAGGACTGTCTGACTCTTAATAATAAACACTGTTAGGACTATCTGACCCTTAATAATAAACTCTGTTAGGACTATCTGACTCTTAATAATAAACACTGTTAGGACTGTCTGACTCTTAATAATAAACACTGTTAGGACTGTCTGACTCTTAATAATAAACACTGTTAGGACTATCTGACTCTTAATAATAAACACTATTAGGACTGTCTGACTCTTAATAATAAACACTGTTAGGACTATCTGACTCTTAATAATAAACACTATTAGGACTGTCTGACTCTTAATAATAAACACTGTTAGGACTATCTGACCCTTAATAATAAACTCTGTTAGGACTATCTGACTCTTAATAATAAACACTGTTAGGACTATCTGACTCTTAATAATAAACACTGTTAGGACTATCTGACTCTTAATAATAAACACTGCACAGACTCGTGTACAGTGTGTTACTACGGTTTGGACCATGTATACCATCATCTCTATTACTACTGTCTGATTAATCCTGCCACTCACTACTGTTCACTATTATCATTACTACTTGCACTTTGTTCTATGTTATATTATTATTACTACCTATCCTACCTGTACTGTACCCCCCCCCCCCCCCCCCCCCATGCTGCTTTGACACTTGAACTTCCCCAAGGGGATTATTAAACACTTGACTTGAAACAATACGTATCCACCTGCTCCTCATGCAAAACATTATTATAACATCCTCAGTGAAGCCAAAAGCTAAAAGCTAAGTGAAACTAACTAAAGAGACAGCAGGCTGAATCAATCCTGTGGACCACAAGTATTTTTTTTCCCCTTTTGCATCTTTCTGACTACTGTTGTTGTTTTTTCTTCTTCTTCTTCTTCTTCTTCTTCTTCTTCTTCTTCTTCTTCTTCTTCTTCTTCTTCTTCTTCTTCTTCTTCTTCTTCTTCTTCTTCTTCTTCTTCTTCTTCTTCTTCTTCTTCTTCTTCTTCTTCTTCTTCTTCTTCTTCTTCTTATTCTTCTCCTGTTTCTTCCAGGGAGTGCGTGGAAACGACGGGCCTCATGGTCCCAAAGGAAACCTGGTCAGTGTTTCTATAAAACAAGTTTATTCTGCCGTATGAGATGAATGTCCCTATTATATCAAGTTAAGTTAAGCTTTATTATTATTAGGATTATTATCATTATTATCATTATTAATAATAATAATAATAATGATAATAATACACTTGTTTGTAATACATGTGTATAGTACCTATCATACAAGGCTTGAAGTGCTTAACAGCAGTAAAAATAGACATACAATTAGCATAAAATAAGAATAAAAATAATTTAAGGGGAAAAGCAGGTAAAAACAATACAGATACTGACTCAGTTTAAAACCATTCTGTTAGATGGTTATGTTTTTTTTGTCAGTTTTTATTGATTATCCTGTCATTCATTTCGTTTCATTATATGTTTTATTTATTATTATTATTTATTTGTATTTCTTGTATATTGTTAATCCTACAATATTTTGCGCTGCACTTCATTATCAGTCTTTGTGTCATTCATTACACTGCTGTACAAAATTACAACACAATGGAATTACGACGGCGCTCCCTGATATTAAAAGAACAATATAAAGGAGAGTCATAATAAAAACAGTACAAAGTCAAAGTGGCCTCCCTCTTGCCTTAAATAGCTCTTCATTTCTGTTCCCCCTCTCTTTCATCTCTCAGGGTCCTCAAGGCGAGCCTGGACCCCCAGGACAGCAGGGGACAGGAGGAACACAGGTGAGACAAAGAACACCTGGACTGGAGCTAGTAGTCACAGCCTGGACTGGAGCTAGAAGTCACAGCCTGGACTCGAGCTAGTAGTCACTCACAACCTGGACTGGAGCTAGTAGTCACAGCCTGGACTGGGACTTTTACGACAACATTATGTACCTGTAAAAAGTCACATATCGGGGGAGCTCCAGTAGCTCACCACGTACCGCGAGTGCTATTTCAGCGCCGTGGACAACCGCGCTTGCGCGGATCTGGGGCTGAGCGCGTTCGAATCCCGGACGGCAGCCGTGCCTTTCCCAGAGTGTCTTTCCCCCCCATCTGAACCCTTTCAGCCTGCTCTGTCGGTCGAACTTGACCAAGTATGAATGCGAAGAAAAAGCGATAAACGCTAAAAGAACCAGGTGACTGGTCAAAGTTAAAAAAAAAAAAAAGTCACATATCAACTCTTAGCATGTCATTTTAAAAAAATTACGTTTTACGACTTTTACTCTTAGTTCTTTATGTCCCTTATGTCCTTCATACAGTGACTGTCCTTCTCACGTGTGATCTGTCTGTGTCATCTTGCAGGGAATGCCAGGACCTCAGGGAGCGCACGGTCCCCCAGGAGAGAAGGTGAGAAAGTCAAAGTCTCCTACAGTGAGAAAACAACACAAGCCTATAGTCATCAACAGCCTGTCAGGAGTGAAGCATGAGGAAACAACACAAGCCTAGTCATCAACGGCCTGTCAGGAGTGAAGCATGAGGAAACAACACAAGCCTAGTCATCAACGGCCTGTCAGGAGTGAAGCGTGAGGAAACAACACAAGCCTAGTCATCAACGGCCTGTCAGGAGTGAAGCATGAGGAAACAACACAAGTCTAGTCATCAACGGCCAGTCAGGAGTGAAGCATGAGGAAACAACACAAGTCTAGTCAACAACGGCCTGTCAGGAGTGAAGCATGAGGAAACAACACAAGCCTAGTCATCAACGGCCTGTCAGGAGTGAAGCATGAGGAAACAACACAAGCCTAGTCATCAACGGCCTGTCAGGAGTGAAGCATGAGGAAACAACACAAGCCTAGTCATCAACGGCCAGTCAGCCACTTAGGTCTTAGAGACTCACATGGAATCCTTAACACTATCAGTGCCTGCCTTGTTTTCCTTTTTACCCCCTTGAATGCCGCCATCCACTTCAATGTTAGCGTTAAAAACGCCTAATCTATGTTTTAAATTATGTGTCTAATCTGCCCGTCGTTTATCAATGACTTGTTTGCAGTCAACATTGTCGAAACGGATTGTTTTTTAATCGGTTCATATCCTTTTTATAGCATTTCGATAAGCTATCGTTCTCTCAAAGATTTCCGGAAAATATAAAGATTCCCCCCATAAACGGCATTTATTGGAATTTTTCTCGAATACACTAGACACGTTGTCATTTGTCGGCCTATTTATGAATCGTTTTCAAATAAACGCTAGATTATCGATAGTGTACTTATGCACGCTAAAGAAGCGAGCTGAAAAATCTATTCGCTCGTTTCCTCATCACACACACACACACACACACACACACACACACACACACGCATATGGCACACGCTGAGATATAGATCAAAACAGCTCCGATTACCCCAAGACTGGTAACATAGATTCCTTACCTTAGATCAGATGTTCTCCAAAAAGATTATTCCAATTCCTGATCGCCATTCCAAATATCGATCGCTTTTATTGATCCAACGCTGCATACTGGACATATGTATTCCACGCTGTTCTGAGGGTCCACAACGAATCCGATCGGCTCGGGTTACATGCCTGAGAAGTAAAATGTGGATTCCGGATTTTTCTTTTCTCATCCATTTTCATTTAGTCCATTCCAAAAGGGTGCATTACCATCTTGGAGACGATAGGGGCGGTTTTTTCACATCTGAGCTCCTACAGGGGCTGCTATACCAACGGGAGACTCGGTTGATGAAATATGAATTCAGACCGCTAATAAAAAAATAAACCGATATTTGTCGTCGTGGGCACTCAAGGGGGGGGCTGACAAAACGAGATATATCGTCCGTGGCACTGAAAGTGTTAATAAAGGTGCTATCGATAACGTTTTCATATAGAGTAATATAATTTTTTTATAATACAGCCATAGAGCTTTTAGAAAGGTCCAAATTTAATGTTGTTGTTTACATGTTGCGTGCATGTATCCCCTCCCATTTCCCCACATGAAATGCACCTGATTCGATACAATTTGCTGGTGCTCTAGTGCGACATCTAGTGGCTGAATGTTATCTAAAACCTTTAACATCTAGTAGCTGAATGTTATCTATAGCACCTTTAACTCATTGGCCGCCAATCATGAGTATACTCGTTATTGGCCGCCAACACTTAACCGCCAATAACGAGTATACTCGTTATTAGATCGTTTGATATTTTTCCTTTGATCCCCGTGCTACACACTCGGCCGGAGCTCTCTGAATCACTGTGGCACAGCTACATGCGTTGGAATCTCACCAGATGGCAGTATTGTCTACCTTTTGAACTCAGAAATAAATGGATCAGGACAGACAATGAATTAACTGGACTACCAAGACTCGCTCTGAGGGGGAGGAGCTCTTGCAAAGCAATAGCAAACAGATCTGCTCGCCTCAAAACCTATACTGTCCCGTAAACACGCGTAATTACATATAAACGAGTAATCGCAATCGCCAATGGGATCATTGGAATTATTCTTTTGGATTACCTTCTGGCTAAGGTAAGGACCCCCTATGTCTATTTTACCGAACCTGAAACATCTGTGTGTTGTGTGTGTGCTCATGTGTGCTTGTGCGTGGAGAGTTCAGTGTTCAAGGCTCTGATGGCCTGGGGGAAGAAGCTGAGCCCAAGTCTCTCTGTCCTCGTTACTGGTCTTCTCAGGCGTTTGCCTGACCGCAGCAGCATGAACAGGCTGTTGTTGGGGTGGTGAGGGTCTTTCATTATCCTGCAGGCTCTGGATTTGCACCTCTTGTTGTATAGGACCTGCAGGGTTGGTAGTGCAATACCCGTGGTACGCTCGGCTGAGCACACCACTCTCTGTAGGGCCTTCTTGTCCTGTGCCGTGCTGTTGCCATACCAGGCAGTGATGTTTCCAGTCAAGATGCTCTCTACAGCTCGGTAGTAGAAGGACTGGAGTATCTTCCCAGATACTCTGAACTTCCTTAACTGTCTCAGGTGGTAGAGGCGCTGCTTCGCCTTTTTTACGACTGAGTCTATGTGTGTTGTCCATGTCAGGTCCTCTGAGATGTGGACCCCCAGGTACTTGAAGCTGCTCACCCTGTCCACGGTAGCCCCGTTTATCCTCAGTGGTGTGTGTGTCTGTAGTAGTGTAGTGTAGTAAGTAGTGTCTGTCAAATGAGCCACACCATTGTCTCCACACTGTGGAGGCCACAGCTATAATACAGAACAGACACAGCTCTGCAAACATTGTGAAACACCGCGAAAGTGACCATTTGAATCTGGCCTGGAGCGGTAGAGATACGTAAAGCGTATGGCGATGAATGAGTTAATATTAACATCTAGTGGCTGGATGTTATCTACAGCACCTTTAATATCTATTAGCTGAATGTTATCTACAGCACCTTTAATATCTAGTAGCTGAATGTTATCTACAGCACCTTTAATATCTAGTAGCTGAATGTTATCTACAGCACCTTTAATATCTAGTAGCTGAATGTTATCTACAGCACCTTTAATATCTAGTAGCTGAATGTTATCTACAGCACCTTTAATATCTAGTAGCTGAATGTTATCTACAGCACCTTTAATATCTAGTAGCTGAATGTTATCTATAGCACCTTTAATATCTAGTAGCTGAATGTTATCTACAGCACCTTTAATATATAGTAGCTGAATGTTATCTACAGCACCTTTAATATCTAGTAGCTGAATGTTATCTACAGCACCTTTAATATCTAGTAGCTGAATGTTATCTACAGCACCTTTAATATCTAGTAGCTGAATGTTATCTACAGCACCTTTAATATCTAGTAGCTGAATGTTATCTACAGCACCTTTAATATCTAGTAGCTGAATGTTATCTACAGCACCTTTAATATCTAGTAGCTGAATGTTATCTACAGCACCTTTAATATCTAGTAGCTGAATGTTATCTACAGCACCTTTAATATCTAGTAGCTGAATGTTATCTACAGCACCTTTAATATCTAGTAGCTGAATGTTATCTACAGCACCTTTAATATCTAGTAGCTGAATGTTATCTACAGCACCTTTAATATCTAGTAGCTGAATGTTATCTACAGCACCTTTAATATCTAGTAGCTGAATGTTATCTACAGCACCTTTAATATCTATTAGCTGGATGTTATCTATAGCACCTTTAACATCTAGTAGCTGAATGTTATCTATAGCACCTTTAATATCTATTAGCTGAATGTTATCTACAGCACCTTTAATATCTATTAGCTGAATGTTATCTACAGCACCTTTAATATCTAGTAGCTGAATGTTATCTACAGCACCTTTAATATCTAGTAGCTGAATGTTATCTACAGCACCTTTAATATCTAGTAGCTGAATGTTATCTACAGCACCTTTAATATCTAGTAGCTGAATGTTATCTACAGCACCTTTAATATCTAGTAGCTGAATGTTATCTATAGCACCTTTAATATCTAGTAGCTGAATGTTATCTACAGCACCTTTAATATCTAGTAGCTGAATGTTATCTACAGCACCTTTAATATCTAGTAGCTGAATGTTATCTACAGCACCTTTAATATCTAGTAGCTGAATGTTATCTACAGCACCTTTAATATCTAGTAGCTGAATGTTATCTACAGCACCTTTAATATCTAGTAGCTGAATGTTATCTACAGCACCTTTAATATCTAGTAGCTGAATGTTATCTACAGCACCTTTAATATCTAGTAGCTGAATGTTATCTACAGCACCTTTAATATCTAGTAGCTGAATGTTATCTACAGCACCTTTAATATCTAGTAGCTGAATGTTATCTACAGCACCTTTAATATCTATTAGCTGGATGTTATCTATAGCACCTTTAACATCTAGTAGCTGAATGTTATCTATAGCACCTTTAATATCTATTAGCTGAATGTTATCTACAGCACCTTTAATATCTAGTAGCTGAATGTTATCTACAGCACCTTTAATATCTAGTAGCTGAATGTTATCTACAGCACCTTTAATATCTAGTAGCTGAATGTTATCTACAGCACCTTTAATATCTAGTAGCTGAATGTTATCTACAGCACCTTTAATATCTAGTAGCTGAATGTTATCTATAGCACCTTTAATATCTAGTAGCTGAATGTTATCTATAGCACCTTTAATATCTAGTAGCTGAATGTTATCTACAGCACCTTTAATATCTAGTAGCTGAATGTTATCTACAGCACCTTTAATATCTAGTAGCTGAATGTTATCTACAGCACCTTTAATATCTAGTAGCTGAATGTTATCTACAGCACCTTTAATATCTAGTAGCTGAATGTTATCTACAGCACCTTTAATATCTAGTAGCTGAATGTTATCTACAGCACCTTTAATATCTAGTAGCTGGATGTTATCTATAGCACCTTTAATATCTAGTAGCTGAATGTTATCTACAGCACCTTTAATATCTAGTAGCTGAATGTTATCTATAGCACCTTTAATATCTAGTAGCTGAATGTTATCTATAGCACCTTTAATATCTAGTAGCTGAATGTTATCTACAGCACCTTTAATATCTAGTAGCTGAATGTTATCTATAGCACCTTTAATATCTAGTAGCTGAATGTTATCTACAGCACCTTTAATATCTATTAGCTGAATGTTATCTACAGCACCTTTAATATCTAGTAGCTGAATGTTTCTACAGCACCTTTAATATCTAGTAGCTGAATGTTATCTATAGCACCTTTAATATCTAGTAGCTGAATGTTTCTACAGCACCTTTAATATCTAGTAGCTGAATGTTATCTACAGCACCTTTAATATCTAGTAGCTGAATGTTTCTACAGCACCTTTAATATCTAGTAGCTGAATGTTATCTACAGCACCTTTAATATCTAGTAGCTGAATGTTATCTTCAGCACCTTTAATATCTAGTAGCTGAATGTTATCTACAGCACCTTTAATATCTAGTAGCTGAATGTTATCTATAGCACCTTTAATATCTATTAGCTGAATGTTATCTATAGCACCTTTAATATCTAGTAGCTGAATGTTATCTACAGCACCTTTAATATCTAGTAGCTGAATGTTATCTACAGCACCTTTAATATCTAGTAGCTGAATGTTATCTACAGCACCTTTAATATCTATTAGCTGAATGTTGTCTATAGCACCTTTAATATCTATTAGCTGAATGTTATCTACAGCACCTTTAATATCTAGTAGCTGAATGTTATCTACAGCACCTTTAATATCTAGTAGCTGAATGTTATCTACAGCACCTTTAATATCTAGTAGCTGAATGTTATATACAGCACCTTTAATATCTAGTAGCTGAATGTTATCTACAGCACCTTTAATATCTAGTAGCTGAATGTTATCTACAGCACCTTTAATATCTAGTAGCTGAATGTTATCTACAGCATCTTTAATATCTAGTAGCTGAATGTTATCTACAGCACCTTTAATATCTAGTAGCTGAATGTTATCTACAGCACCTTTAATATCTAGTAGCTGAATGTTATCTACAGCACCTTTAATATCTAGTAGCTGAATGTTATCTACAGCACCTTTAACATCTAGTAGCTGAATGTTATCTACAGCACCTTTAATATCTAGTAGCTGAATGTTATCTACAGCACCTTTAATATCTAGTAGCTGAATGTTATCTACAGCACCTTTAACATCTAGTAGCTGAATGTTATCTACAGCACCTTTAATATCTAGTAGCTGAATGTTATCTACAGCACCTTTAATATCTAGTAGCTGAATGTTATCTACAGCACCTTTAATATCTAGTGGCTGGATGTTTCTACAGCACCTTTAATATCTAGTAGCTGAATGTTATCTACAGCACCTTTAATATCTAGTAGCTGAATGTTATCTACAGCACCTTTAATATCTAGTAGCTGAATGTTATCTACAGCACCTTTAATATCTAGTAGCTGAATGTTATCTATAGCACCTTTAATATCTAGTAGCTGAATGTTATCTACAGCACCTTTAATATCTAGTAGCTGAATGTTATCTACAGCACCTTTAATATCTATTAGCTAAATGTTATCTACAGCACCTTTAATATCTAGTAGCTGAATGTTATCTACAGCACCTTTAATATCTAGTAGCTGAATGTTATCTACAGCACCTTTAATATCTAGTAGCTGAATGTTATCTACAGCACCTTTCATATCTATTAGCTGAATGTTATCTACAGCACCTTTAATATCTAGTAGCTGAATGTTATCTATAGCACCTTTAATATCTATTAGCTGAATGTTATCTATAGCACCTTTAATATCTATTAGCTGAATGTTATCTATAGCACCTTTAATATCTATTAGCTGAATGTTATCTACAGCACCTTTAATATCTAGTAGCTGAATGTTATCTACAGCACCTTTAATATCTAGTAGCTGAATGTTATCTACAGCACCTTTAATATCTAGTAGCTGAATGTTATCTACAGCACCTTTAATATCTAGTAGCTGGATGTTATCTACAGCACCTTTAATATCTAGTAGCTGAATGTTATCTATAGCACCTTTAACATCTAGTAGCTGAATGTTATCTATAGCACCTTTAATATCTATTAGCTGAATGTTATCTACAGCACCTTTAATATCTAGTAGCTGAATGTTATCTACAGCACCTTTAATATCTAGTAGCTGAATGTTATCTACAGCACCTTTAATATCTATTAGCTGAATGTTATCTATAGCACCTTTAATATCTAGTAGCTGAATGTTATCTACAGCACCTTTAATATCTAGTAGCTGAATGTTATCTATAGCACCTTTAATATCTAGTAGCTGAATGTTATCTACAGCACCTTTAATATCTAGTAGCTGAATGTTATCTACAGCACCTTTAATATCTAGTAGCTGAATGTTATCTATAGCACCTTTAATATCTAGTAGCTGAATGTTATCTACAGCACCTTTAATATCTAGTAGCTGAATGTTATCTACAGCACCTTTAATATCTAGTAGCTGAATGTTATCTATAGCACCTTTAATATCTAGTAGCTGAATGTTATCTACAGCACCTTTAATATCTATTAGCTGAATGTTATCTACAGCACCTTTCATATCTAGTAGCTGAATGTTATCTACAGCACCTTTAATATCTATTAGCTGAATGTTGTCTATAGCACCTTTAATATCTATTACTCCTTACATTTAAAACGCAGACCTACAAAGTACAAAGTACAAATCTCGCAGGTCCAACCATTTTAATTAGTATATTTGTTTCTCTGGCCAAACTAACGTTAACGTTATTAATCCTGCGGCCGTGCTTTATTTAAAAACAGCCAATCAAATCCCCATCAATGGAAATGAACCCGCCCATACCCATGCTGATTGGTCCTTGTGCCAGACTAGAAAGCGGAGATCTTTGATTAAACACCTGCTATCAGAAGAATAGACAGTCAGAAAAAAGGTTTTTACTTTTACTTTTTAGTACTTAACTACATTTAAAAGTAGACACTTTTTTACTTTTACTCAAGTGTGTTTCTAGCCAGATACTCTGACTTTTACTTGAGTACGATTTTGAGACGGTACCCCATACTTTCACTTCAGTATAATTTCTGGGTACTTTTTACACCCCTGAATATAGTATAGTATATAATAATACTACTAAACAATATAATTGTTTAGAAATTGTTGCCTTGATATTTTCTTTCATGCAAGACCTTGATTGTTTTGAGTGAAGTTTAAATCTCTTACAAGACAAATATATATATATATATATAATATATATACGGTATGTAATGTTATGTCATGTCTCTGTCTTCCAGGGTCCCACAGGGAAGCCAGGTCTGCCAGGGATGCCTGGAGCGGACGGCCCTCCGGTAAGTCAGCCTCCTGCTCGCCGGTTGATTAAAGCCATGAAGCATTTGAACTAGATTGAAGCAGAATTGTTGCTCTGAACGCCGTCAGATTAAGATAAAAAAAATAGAACAGTGTAAACCGTCGCGAACCTTGACCTCTGACCTTGCTCTCTCCTTCTGTACTTTCTTAGGGTCACCCAGGAAAGGAGGGGCCAGCCGGCACCAAGGGAAACCAGGTTGGTATCAAACACCTCGATGGTCTCATTGATCCAACAAGATATACCATCTGCTACCATCTGGCCTCGTTTAACCCTTTCACTGCCGCACTACCAAAACGGTTAACCCGTTCACTGCGACAATACACAGAAGGTTAACCCTTTCACTGCCACACAACAGCAGGTTAAAGCCTCTATGAATTAGACTTCATATAGACTTCATATAGACTTCATGAATCGTTCTGTGACTGAATGTTTATCTAAACAAGTGCTCGACGTTAAAAGGTCCAAACAGAATGAGAACATGTAACCTATGCCACTGGACACTGGTCAGCTCTCCATCCCCCGAACCAGACTGTGGACCTTCGGGGACAGAGCTTTCAGCGTGGCAGCTCCCACCCTCTGGAACTCCCTCCCCGCAGAACTCCGCAACGCCCCAACTCTGGACTCGTTCAAAAAACTGCTCAAAACCCACCTCTTCAACTTGGCCTTTAACCCCTAATTTCTCACTTTGTATGTTGTGTCTGTCCACTATGTTTGTTACTTTTGTTATTTTTTGCTATGTAAAGCGACCTTGGGTCTTCTGAAAGGCGCTATATGAAATGAAGTTATTATTATTATTATTATTATTATTATTATTATTATTATTATGAGAACAGTGGAATAACATGAGATGCTGATGAGGCTCTGCTTCTCGCGGTCTTCCTCCAGGGTCCCAGCGGTATTCAGGGAACTATCGGCTACCCAGGTCCTCGCGGAGTTAAGGTCAGTACCGTCGCTACAATAAGTTTCAAGTTTCTTTAATAGTTGTCATAGTAAAAATACAGAATACTTTTCCATGAAATGCTTTTTTCTCTATGGGCTCCTGAGAGTGTGCTAGATAAAATAGATAAAAAGTATAAAATAGAAAAAGTCAAGAGTACGTCAACAAAAAGTGTTCAGTCAATCGATATACATATATACAATATACAATAAAGAGTAAAAAAAAAAAGAGTAACAGTGAGGTACAATGCCGCAATAATGACCAGGCTCTGTTCGTCCGAGGTGAAGCAACAGTTGCGATTGGAGGATCAAGAAACGAGGGCGGGGTTTGAGACGAGTCGATTCAGTTTATTCATCTACATCTACACTGAGGTTTTAAAGTAATTTACAGTGACATTGTAGATAGAATAACACAAAGATTAAACAAAGATAAAAACAAGTACTTTCTACTACAATACATGTATCTGAAGCCATAGTGTTACTAGTTACTTTGAAGAAACAGGTTTTGCATAGAAAACATGGAAAACATGTGTGAAGATAATGTTTTTTCAAATCGCAAGCTTGACAACTTCAAGAGGACGTAATCAGAGCAGCATAACTGGACCACATACCACTTTAACATGACCTTTAATCAGAGCAGCATAACTGGACCACATACCACTTTAACATAACCTTTAATCAGAGCAGCATAACTGGACCACATACCACTTTAACATAACCTTTAATCAGAGCAGCATAACTGGACCACATACCACTTTAACATAAGCTTTAATCAGAGCAGCATAACTGGACCACATACCACTTTAACATAACCTTTAATCAGAGCAGCATAACTGGACCACACACCACTTTAACATAACCTTTAATCAGAGCAGCATAACTGGACCACATACCACTTTAACATAAGCTTTAATCAGAGCAGCATAACTGGACCACATACCACTTTAACATAACCTTTAATCAGAGCAGCATAACTGGACCACATACCACTTTAACATAACATTTAATCAGAGCAGGATAACTGGACCACATACCACTTTAACAAGCACTGGGATACACAAACCACGTAGAATGCATACTTTTACTTGTTTAGATACTTAAGTACATTCAATATTAAATACTCCTCTACTTTTACACAGGTAGAATTTGGATGGAGGACTTTTACCAGAGTACTATTTCATCTGCTTCCTTTCTGACTATACCCTAGACTCCATCTCTAGTTTAGTTTTAGTTCATGTGGTTTATCAGAAGGACAGTGTGTAGTGTACTTTAATCCTTTGTGGTAAACAAGAAGATGAGTGCATCACATTTAGCCAGAAGCTCATTTCCATCTGCCACAGTAAACGAATAAATACAAAACAGTCATACAGTCATATACAGTAAAAGTACACAGAATACAAAGAAAAACAAGAATATGGTTGTTGCAATAGCGACCCCTACTGGCCGGTCATAGTGCCTGATCGGCAGGGAGGGGATCAGGGGGAGATAGTGTGAACCTCTGCACGTGCATGTGGTAGTCTACACCCTCCCCAGACCGACAGTGGGGCAGCATGTGGTAGCCTACACCCTCCCCAGACCGACAGTGGGGCAGCATGTGGTAGTCTACACCCTCCCCAGACCGACAGTGGGGCAGCATGTGGTAGCCTACACCCTCCCCAGACCGACAGTAGGGCAGCATGTGGTAGCCTACACCCTCCCCAGACCGACAGTGGGGCAGCATGTGGTAGTCTACACCCTCCCCAGACCGACAGTGGGGCAGCATGTGGTAGCCTACACCCTCCCCAGACCGACAGGAGGGCAGCATGTGGTAGCCTACACCCTCCCCAGACCGACAGTAAGGCAGCATGTGGTAGCCTACACCCTCCCCAGACCGACAGTAAGGCAGCATGTGGTAGTCTACACCCTCCCCAGACCGACAGTAAGGCAGCATGTGGTAGTCTACACCCTCCCCAGACCGACAGTGGGGCAGCATGTGGTAGTCTACACCCTCCCCAGACCGACAGTGGGGCAGCATGTGGTAGTCTACACCCTCCCCAGACCGACAGTGGGGCAGCATGTGGTAGTCTACACCCTCCCCAGACCGACAGTAAGGCAGCATGTGGTAGTCTACACCCTCCCCAGACCGACAGTGGGGCAGCATGTGGTAGTCTACACCCTCCCCAGACCGACAGTGGGGCAGCATGTGGTAGCCTACACCCTCCCCAGACCGACAGTGGGGCAGCATGTGGTAGTCTACACCCTCCCCAGACCGACAGTAGGGCAGCATGTGGTAGTCTACACCCTCCCCAGACCGACAGTGGGGCAGCATGTGGTAGTCTACACCCTCCCCAGACCGACAGTAAGGCAGCATGTGGTAGCCTACACCCTCCCCAGACCGACAGTGGGGCAGCATGTGGTAGTCTACACGCTCCCCAGACCGACAGTAGGGCAGCATGTGGTAGCCTACACCCTCCCCAGACCGACAGTAGGGCAGCATGTGGTAGCCTACACCCTCCCCAGACCGACAGTAGGGCAGCATGTGGTAGTCTACACCCTCCCCAGACCGACAGTAGGGCAGCATGTGGTAGCCTACACCCTCCCCAGACCGACAGTGGGGCAGCATGTGGTAGTCTACACCCTCCCCAGACCGACAGTAAGGCAGCATGTGGTAGTCTACACCCTCCCCAGACCGACAGTAAGGCAGCATGTGGTAGTCTACACCCTCCCCAGACCGACAGTAGGGCAGCATGTGGTAGTCTACACCCTCCCCAGACCAACAGTAGGGCAGCATGTGGTAGCCTACACCCTCCCCAGACCGACAGTGGGGCAGCATGTGGTAGTCTACACCCTCCCCAGACCGACAGTAAGGCAGCATGTGGTAGTCTACACCCTCCCCAGACCGACAGTGGGGCAGCATGTGGTAGTCTACACCCTCCCCAGACCGACAGTAGGGCAGCATGTGGTAGTCTACACCCTCCCCAGACCAACAGTAGGGCAGCATGTGGTAGTCTACACCCTCCTCAGACCAACAGAGGAGACATGTTCAAGTTCAAGTTTCAAGTTTCTTTATTAGTTGTCACACAGAAATACAGAATACTTTGCATGAAATGCTTCTTTCTGTTTTGCTCCTGAGAGTGTGCTAGATAATAACAAGATAGTATAAAATAAGTATAATATAAGTATAAAATAGAAAGTCAAGTACGTAAACAAGTGTAAACAACAAATAAATGCAATATACCTATATACAGTATGTACAGTATATACAGTGCAGGTACAGTACAGTGTAGAAATGGTGAGGTATAGCTTAGCTTGTGGTGCCACCTTGTGATGGTGAGGTGCAATAAGGAATGAGATTGATGTGCAAATTTCCTTACCAATAAATATAAATATAAAGTGTGTTAGTGTCTAAAGTGGTAAAGTGGGTGCTACAGTGTGTTGTTGGGTAGTCTACACCCTCCCCAGACCAACAGTAGGGCAGCGCAACGACCAGGAAGGGAATTGGCATAACAACTATATTGGGGGATGTGAGAAAAGGTAAAAAGGCAAAATAATAATGATCAATTGTGTTTGTCATGACTATGAAAATCAATACAAAAATTATTTCTTTATTTTTGGGGGGGGGGGGGGTCACAGTGTCACACGTCTGACCAGGGTTACTCACTGTTGGTGCTCAGTGTTTGATACTTCGACGATCATTCATGTTAATCTAGGAGTGTTCCCCTGGCTGCCAGGTGTAATGTGTGATTGTTGTTAATAATGATCACTGACTGTTCTTTATTACAGGGCGGTCAAGGTATCCGTGGTCTGAAGGGGCACAAGGGAGAGAAGGTAGGTCTCAGAGATCAGAGAGAGAACCCTTGAATTTTAACTCTACATAACATCCGTGGCTTTGTGGCCCGTCAGATGTTTGCATGAGGACTTACACTCAAATGATGTTTATATTCCATGAGGACATACAGTCAAATTATGTTTATATTGCATGAGGACTTACACTAAAATGATGTTTATATTCCATGAGGACATACAGTCAAATTATGTTTATATTCCATGAGGACTTACACTCAAATGATGTTTATATTCCATAAGGATTTACACTCAAATGATGTTTATATTCCATGAGGACTTACACTCAAATGATGTTTATATTCCATGAGGATTTACACTCAAATGATGTTTATATTCCATGAGGACTTACACTCAAATGATGTTTATATTCCATAAGGATTTACACTCAAATGATGTTTATATTCCATGAGGACATACAGTCAAATTATGTTTATATTGCATGAGGACTTACACTCAAATGATGTTTATATTCCATGAGGACATACAGTCAAATTATGTTTATATTCCATGAGGACTTACACTCAAATGATGTTTATATTCCATAAGGATTTACACTCAAATGATGTTTATATTCCATGAGGACTTACACTCAAATGATGTTTATATTCCATGAGGATTTACACTCAAATGATGTTTATATTCCATGAGGACTTACACTCAAATGATGTTTATATTCCATAAGGATTTACACTCAAATGATGTTTATATTCCATGAGGATTTACACTCAAATGATGTTTATATTCCATGAGGACATACAGTCAAATGATGTTTATATTGCATGAGGACTTACACTCAAATTATGTTTATATTCCATGAGGACATACAGTCAAATTATGTTTATATTCCATGAGGATTTACACTCAAATGATGTTTATATTCCATAAGGATTTACACTCAAATGATGTTTATATTCCATGAGGACATACAGTCAAATGATGTTTATATTCCATGAGGACATACAGTCAAATTATGTTTATATTCCATGAGGACTTACACTCAAATGATGTTTATATTCCATAAGGATTTACACTCAAATGATGTTTATATTCCATGAGGACTTACACTCAAATGATGTTTATATTCCATAAGGATTTACACTCAAATGGTGTTTATATTCCATGAGGACTTACACTCAAATGATGTTTATATTCCATGAGGACATACAGTCAAATGATGTTTATATTGCATGAGGACTTACACTCAAATGATGTTTATATTCCATGTGGACATACAGTCAAATTATGTTTATATTCCATGAGGACTTACACTCAAATAATGTTTATATTCCATAAGGATTTACACTCAAATGATGTTTATATTCCATGAGGACATACAGTCAAATGATGTTTATATTCCATGAGGACATACAGTCAAATGATGTTTATATTCCATGAGGATTTACACTCAAATGATGTTTATATTCCGTAAGGATTTACACTCAAATTATGTTTATATTCCATGAGGACTTACACTCAAATGATGTTTATATTCCATGAGGATTTACACTCAAATTATGTTTATATTCCATAAGGATTTACAGTCAAATGATTTGTATATTCGATGAGGATTTACAGTCAAATTATGTTTATATTCCATGAGGATTTACAGTCAAATGATGTTTATATTCCATGAGGACATACAGTCAAATGATGTTTATATTCCACAAGGAGTTACAGTCAAATGATGTTTATATTCCATGAGGACATACAGTCAAATGATGTTTATATTCCATGAGGACATACAGTCAAATTATGTTTATATTCCACGTGGAGTTACAGTCAAATGATGTTTATATTCCATGAGGACATACAGTCAAATGATGTTTATATTTCATGAGGACTTACAGTCAAATGATGTTTATATTCCATGAGGACTTACACTCAAATTATGTTTATATTCCATAAGGATTTACAGTCAAATGATGTTTATATTCCATGAGGATTTACAGTCAAATGATGTTTATAATTCCATGAGGATTTACAGTCAAATGATGTTCATATTCCGCTTCCGCACCTCTCAGCAATACTAGAATATAAACCTGATTTGGGTGACATTCTGTGGCTCCACAAAGTCAAGGCCCCATTCAGTGCCAATGATCATTTACCTTGTAATACCTGTTTTTCACTCAAACAAAACATTATCCTTTGTGATGGAGTGTGAAGCGTCTTGTCTGCCCTAGCAACGACCTGGGAAGCATCTTGCCTGCCCTAGCAACGACCTGGGAAGCATCTTGTCTGCCCTAGCAACAACCTGGGAAGCATCTTGTCTGCCCTAGCAACGACCTGGGAAGCATCTTGTCTGCCCTAGCAACGACCTGGGCATATGTAGTGTGAAGCATCTTGTCTGCCCTAGCAACAACCTGGGCATACGTAGTGTGAAGCATCTTGCCTTGATCAAACAGGCCAGCTCTGGGTTTTCAATTGAAGCTCTCAAAACTGAGACTTTTTCCCACACGTCGCGTAACATTTTCGTTTGTGTTTTACAGGGTGAAGATGGGTTCCCCGGCATCAAGGGAGATTTCGGCGCCAAAGGAGAGACAGTAAGATTGATTGAAGGATCGATCGATTGATTAAAAACATTCATTTCATATTCTACTTCAGTGATTGTAATTGTAATTAACTGTATTATTTGTATTTGATTTGATTGAAGTGTATTTCAAATATCCAACATAACAAACAAACATCAAGTACATATATAGCCTTAAGCCGTTCAAATAATAAATGTATATAAAAAATGTTTTATTAAAAATAACAAAGAACAAACAAAAAAGTCAAACTCACATTTCTTTTTTTTTGTCATTTACATATTTGAAAAGGAGTGGGAAGAAGCATACACTTATTTAATCCCACCCCTATTTACTCATCAGAACATACTTTATTTTATTTACTAATTCATACATTACTAGACTTATTAGAGAAGGCGTGTGTCCTGAGTCTTGATGGGTGTATACCTGTGTGTCCACGCTGACAGGGAGAGGTCGGCGTACCTGGACCCAGGGGAGAGGACGGGCCTGAGGGGCCAAAGGGACGCGTGGGACCCCCCGGAGAGCTCGGACCACTGGGCCTCGTGGGAGAGAAGGTAGGAGCTGTTTCCTGTTGTGCCATAGCATAGGATTAGAGTCCAGTGGTTCTCAAACTACGGGTCGCGACCCAAATTGGGGTCGCGGGGTAGGTGACAGCGCATTGAATTTTCTTTTATTAAATAAAAAAATAATAAAAATTCAATAAATCAATTGTTTTTTTTATGTTCTGGCAACATATTTTGGCTAAATATGCCTCATTTTATAAATGTGTATTGATAACATAGTGCTGTAATTAAATAAAATTCTAATAAATAATGCATGCTCAAGTTCAACGTGTGCTTTTATTTTGATATTCCTTAATTCCACGTTGAAATGACGCGATACATTAAGTGTGGGGTCCCCAAAAAGAAAATCCTAAATGAAATGGGGTCGCGGTGTGAAAAAGTTTGAGAACCCCTGGATTAGACGATCTGTCCAGAATACACATGGAAACTGATGATATTCTGAAGGACATTCATTCTGTCTGTATTGATTGACAGTAGAATCAGTGAGTGATATAATGGAAGATAAAAGAGGACGGTAAATCTCCCGCGTCCAATTATCACCTCACATCTCAAACCCCTCCCTCTCTTCTTGATCCTTCAGAAGCAACAGTTGTGATTGGAGGAATAAGAAAAGAGGGAGGGGTTTGAGATAGGTCCACTGCATTCTCAACCCCACTGCATATAACCCATATAGCTCTGTATGATAGCATGAACAATAATGCTGTATATGTATTGTGGCTCTTCAAGCTGTACGACACTAATCATTAGGGGTGTGTCATAATGTGTTAGATTCGATGCATAGATTAGAATAATGTTACAATCGATTATAATCTAAATTAATCGAAATGAAAAAAGAAAAAGAAAAAATCTTTTTTTAATGTTTTTTTTTTGTATTGTTTTTATTGACCTATAGTCCATTCATGCTGAGTGAGTCAGTTCCCCCAGCCACATTTGTGTATTCAAAATCTTTTGGGGAATTAACTGATAGAAAATCTATAGAAAATGTATTGAAAATTAATCAAATCGAATCGAATCGAATCGTGGTCAAATGAAGAGATTTTATGATGCATTGAATCGTTGCCTGAATAATCGTAATCAAATCGAATCGTTGTGAGGTTGCATCATTACACCCCTAATAATGATCTCTTCAAGCTGTACGACACTTATCAGTAATGATCTATCAAGGTGTACGACACTTATCAGTAATGATCTCATCAAGGTGTACGACACTTATCAGTAATGATCTCATCAAGGTGTACGACACTAATCAGTAATGATCTCATCAAGGTGTACGACACTAATCAGTAATGATCTCTTCAAGCTGTACGACACTAATCAGTAATGATCTCATCAAGGTGTACGACACTAATCAGTAATGATCTCATCAAGGTGTACGACACTAATCAGTAATGATCTCTTCAAGGTGTACGACACTAATCAGTAATGATCTCATCAAGGTGTACGACACTAATCAGTAATGATCTCTTCAAGCTGTACGACACTAATCAGTAATGATCTCATCAAGGTGTACGACACTAATCAGTAATGATCTCATCAAGGTGTACGACACTAATCAGTAATGATCTCATCAAGGTGTACGACACTAATCAGTAATGATCTCTTCAAGCTGTACGACACTAATCAGTAATGATGTCTGATCTCAGGGTAAACTCGGTGTTCCTGGTCTGCCTGGCTATCCTGGAAGACTTGGACCAAAGGTAAGGACTACAACACTACTCCACACACACACACACACACACACACGCACACACACACACACACACACACACACACACACACACACACACACACACACACACACACACACACACACACACACACACACACACACACACACACACACACACACACACACACACACAGACACACACACACACACACACACACACAGACACACACGCACACACACACAGACAGACACACACAGACACAGACACACACACACACACACACACACACACACATGTCCACATAAAATACAAGTATGTCAAGGACATTTAAACACTAATATTTGACTAATATCAGATATGAGAGATGGTTAGTTACAAAATAGCCTGATTGGCCACATTGTTGCACATAAACAGGATAAATAACACGTGATGAGAATAACAGTAGCAGGTGAAACGGCTGCATCGATACAAATAGCAGCGTCTCCTCCGTACTGAGCAGCTACCAATAACATCAGATACTGAACAATACCTTGCTAACTGAGCAGCTACCAATTACAATACTGAACAATACCTTGCTAACTCTACCAGTCACTCCATCACTTCATCACTCATTCCATCACTCACTCCACCATTCACTGTATCATTCACTCCATCACTCCATCACTCACTCCATCATTCACTCCATCACTCACTCCATCATTCACTCCATCACTCACTCCACCATTCACTCCATCAATCACTCCATCACTCCACCATTCACTCCACCACTCACTCCACCATTCACTCCATCAATCACTCCATCACTCCACCATTCACTCCATCACTCACTCCACCATTCACTCCACCAATCACTCCATCACTCCATCATTCACTCCATCACTCACTTCATCACTCACTCCATCACTCACTCCATCACTCCATCACTCACTCCATCACTCCATCACTCACTCCATCACTCACTCCACCATTCACTATATCACTCACTTCAGCACTCACTCCATCACTCACTCCATCACTCCATCACTCACTCCATCACTCCATCACTCCATCACTCACTCCATCACTCACTCCATCACTCACTCCATCACTCCATCATTCACTCCATCACTCACTCCATCACTCCATCACTCTCTCCATCACTCCATCACTCACTCCATCACTCACTCCATCACTCCATCATTCACTCCATCACTCACTCCATCACTCCATCATTCACTCCATCACTCACTCCATCACTCCACCACTCACTCTATACTGTGTAGCCTCTAGTCGTCACTAGGTATCTTCATCACAGTCTGATAATGTCTCTTGACTGACTGACTGATTGCTGTGTTTTCAGGGATCTCTTGGATTCCCAGGATTCCCTGGAGCCAACGGGGAGAAGGGAGCGCGGGTAAGTGCTGAAGACCTCAGTCTGATCACAACCATCATGAGACCACCATGTGGTTCTGAGTCAGTGATCCTAATGAATCATGTTGTCAGTGATCCTAATGAATCATGTTGTCAGTGATCCTAATGAATCATGTTGTCAGTGATCCTAATGAATCATGTTGTCAGTGATCCTAATGAATCATGTTGTCAGTGATCCTAATGAATCATGTTGTCAGTGATCCTCCTAATTAATCATGTTGTCAGTGATCCTAATGAATCATGTTGTCAGTGATCCTAATGAATCATGTTGTCAGTGATCCTAATGAATCATGTTGTCAGTGATCCTAATGAATCATGTTGTCAGTGATCCTAATGAATCATGTTGTCAGTGATCCTAATGAATCATGTTGTCAGTGATCCTCCTAATTAATCATGTTGTCAGTGATCCTAATGAATCATGTTGTCAGTGATCCTAATGAATCATGTTGTCAGTGATCCTAATGAATCATGTTGTCAGTGATCCTAATGAATCATGTTGTCAGTGATCCTCCTAATTAATCATGTTGTCAGTGATCCTAATGAATCATGTTGTCAGTGATCCTAATGAATCATGTTGTCAGTGATCCTAATGAATCATGTTGTCAGTGATAATAATTAATCATGTTGTCAGTGATCCTAATGAATCATGTTGTCAGTGATCCTCCTAATGAATCATGTTGTCTGTGATCCTGTTTGCGTTCTTCAGGGTTTGATCGGCAAGTCTGGACCACGAGGACAGAGAGGACCAACGGTATGACTCACTCACTCACTCACCCTTACCTTAACCCTTACCTTAACCTTTACTGAGAGCCCACCATAACCCTTACCTTAACCTTTACTGAGACCCCACCATAACCCTTACCTTAACCTTTACTGAGACCCCACCATAACCCTTCCACCATAACCCTTACCTTAGACCCAGCTAGAGGTGAAGACGTCCCGTCCTGCTCTGCTGTTCCTCAAATAAGCTGCTCTTCACTTCTCCTCCACTCGTCCGACCTTCCTTCTAGATTCTACTATATTTACATTGTTCTATTTAGTATAGAGATATATAACTGTCATCTCTGCTACTCATTCAGTAAATATTATACAACATGAACGTTCTATTTGAGCCCAGGTGTATTACGGGTGCAGTGTTTGCTCATACGACAAGCTGTTCCCATAGCAACAGGAAACACCCTGACCGAGCTGTTACCACAGCAATGGAAGCCCACTGGAAAACAGCGCCCAGCGTTGGAAGCAGTGCTGCAGGTTGACTTACTGTCTCTCTCTCTCTCTCTCTCTCTCTCTCTCTCTCTCTCTCTCTCTCTCTCTCTCTCTCTCTCTCTCTCTCTCTCTCTCTCTCTCTCTCCATCAGGGCCCCAGGGGGCAGAGAGGGGTACGCGGGTCCACCGGCAAGTCTGGAGCCAAGGTACTGACATCATGACTCACTGATCACCTGTAATGATGTTTGTAATCGATGAACAGTCTAAGCACAAATATCGGTAGCTATTGATATCTGTATATTTGTAGCTAGTGATTCCTGGTTTTGTGTTTATTTGTTGTGTTGATTATTTATTGCGCTGTTCATTTGTTGTGTTGTTTATTTGTTGTGTTGTTTATTTGTTGTTTTGTTTATTTGTGTTCATTAGGGAACTTCTGGAAGCGACGGCCCTCCCGGTCCTTCAGGAGAGAGGGTGAGATGTTTGATTTTTTTGATTAATTTAGTGATAATTGTTGTGATTGTCAATAATCAATAGCTGTATTGATTGTTGTCATTAGTGAGTGAATCGACACATTGTACTGATGGATGTACCTGTCTTCATCGCTCAGGGGCTGCCTGGACCTCAAGGAGCCAATGGCTTCCCTGGACCGAAAGGACCTCCTGTAAGTATATTTATAATAATAATAATAATAAATTTTATTTGGTGGCACCTTTCACGACACCCAAGGTCACCTTACAGATCATAGAAAAAAACACAGCAAGGCAGTTAAAAGTCAAGGTTAAAAATAAAACAAACAACAGGAAGTATAAAAACAGTGAAGTTAAAATAACAAACAAACAAACAGCAGGGGGTATAGAACAGTGACACAGGTTATAGTGAATATGCAAGTTTGAACAGATGGGTTTTCAGTTGTGATTTGAATGTTGATAGTGAGTCAGACTGTCGGCGATGTGGGGGCAGGGAGTTCCAGAGTCTGGGAGGCAAGCAGCTGAAAGCTCGGGCACCCATGGTGCTGAGGCGTGAGCTGGGGATGGATAAGAGTCCAGTAGAGGTTGAGCGGAGGGTGCAGGGAGGGGGTGTAATCCTGGAGGAGGTCAGTGATGTAGGTGGGGGCTAGATTGTGGAGGGCTTTGAAGGTGAGTAGGAGGTTTTTGAAGTCAATCCGGTAGTGCACAGGGAGCCAGTGTAGTTGAATGTGTGTATAGTTTATACAGGTTCACTGTGTAAGTCCTGGTTTCTTAAACTATTGGTCAGAACCCAAAAGTGGGCCGCGAGCCTCTTCTTCTGGTCGGTTCCTCTGTGACGCCAGTTTCAGATGTTTCTTCTGGTCGGTTCCTCCGTAATGATCAATGTTTATTTCATTTGATTTAATTCCAATACCTAGATTTGCTTGTATTGTGTCAATTTTGTTGTCACACCAAATAAATAATTCTGAAGGACAATTTGATTTTGAATTAAATCTTTATTTCAAACATGTGAAACATTTAAATACATAAGAAAATAATGAATAAAAAGCAACAACAAACCGAAATAGTTAGAACAAATAAACAATATTATTGTTTATTTAAATACATAAGTATACATGTATTCATTATTTATTTATTTAAATACATTATGTATACATTTAAATACATAAGAAAATTATTAATAAAAAGCTACAACAAACCGAAATAGTTAGAACAAATAAACAATAATATTGTTATCATATTATTATTTCATCATCTTTCTAACTCACAATACATATATACATACATGCATACACATATCCACACTTAAATGCACTATTCGTTACAATGAATTGTAATAAAGAGTTGTTTTTGTGGATCATGTGTCTATTGTCTCCACACAGTGTATTTTACATGTCTCTATTGTCTCTATTGTCTCCACACAGTGTGGATCACATGTTTCTATTGTCTCTATTGTCTCCACACAGTGTATTTTACATATCTCTATTGTCTCTATTGTCTCCACACAGTGAGTTTTACATGTTTCTATTGTCTCCACACAGTGTGTGTTTCACATGTCTCTATTGTCTCCACACAGTGTGGATCACATGTTTCTATTGTCTCTATTGTCTCCACACAGTGTATTTCACACGTCTCTATTGTCTCCACACAGTGTGTATTTTACATGTCTCTATTGTCTCCACACAGTGTGGATCACATGTTTCTATTGTCTCTATTGTCTCCACACAGTGTATTTCACACGTCTCTATTGTCTCCACACAGTGTGTATTTTACACGTCTCTATTGTCTCCACACAGTGTGTATTTTACACGTCTCTATTGTCTCCACACAGTGTGTATTTTACACGTCTCTATTGTCTCCACACAGTGTGTATTTTACACGTCTCTATTGTCTCCACACAGGGCCCACCAGGAAAGGACGGCCTGCCCGGACACCCTGGACAGAGAGGAGAAGTGGTAAGTCACTCTTTTCTTCCCTCTTCCTTTATCATACAGTTACCTTTAGTGACACTTCTTCTATCCGAAGCCACTTGTGCACGTTGTGTGCAACAGATCAGCAGGAAGGAAGGTTCCTCTGGGTCCGTGGTGTTGTCCGTCTAGCAGTGATGAACTTGAGTGCTACACTAGCATATTAGCATAGTCTATACTACAATACACTTGGAAGTACTATACTACTATACTACTATCATATTGAAGTACTATACTACTATACTACTATCATGTTGAAGTACTATACTACTATACTGCTATCATATTGAAGTACTATACTACTATACTACTATCATGTTGAAGTACTATACTACTATACTGCTATCATCTTGAAGTACTATACTACTATACTACTATAATCTTGAAGTACTATACTACTATACTGCTATCATCCTGAAGTACTATACTACAATACACTTGAAGTACTATACTACTATCATCTTGAAGTACTATACTACTATACTACAATACACATGAAGTACTACTATACTACAATCATCTTGAAGTACTATACTACTATACTACAATACACTTGAAGTACTATACTACTATACACTTGAAGTACTATACTACTATCATCTTAAAGTACTATACTACTATACTACAATACACTTGAAGTACTACTATACTACAATCATCTTGAAGTACTATACTACAATACACTTGAAGTACTATACTACTATACTACTATCATCTTGAAGTACTATACTACTATACTACTATCATCCTGAAGTACTATACTACAATACACTTGAAGTACTATACTACTATAATAATAATAATAATAATGGATTGGATTTATATAGCGCTCTTCTCTGACTGACTGTTGCTCTGACTCAGAGCGCTTCACAGAGTCCATTATTCGTTCATACACAGTCATACCGGTGGTGGTAAGCTACAATTGCAGCCAGAGCTGCCCTGAGGCAGACTCACGGAAGCGTGGCGAATAATCAACGCCTACGGCCCCTCCGACCACCACCAACATTCATTCACATGCATACACATTCATACGAGGCAAGTAGGTTAAGTGTCTTGCCCAAGGACACAACGGCAATGGGATGGACATGGGCTTGAGCGGGATTCGAACCACCAACCCTTCGATCATTGGACGCCCCGCTCTACCCCTGAGCCACGCCGCCCCACTATCATCTTGAAGTACTATACTACTATACTACAATACACTTGGAAGTACTATACTACTATACTACTATCATCTTGAAGTACTATACTACTATACTACTTGAAGATGATGAAGATGATCAGCGAGAAGATTGGGTGCTGGGTTGATGTCCTTGTGAATGTCTTGTGATGTCGTTTGTCTGTTCAGGGCTTCCAAGGCAAGCTGGGACCACCTGGACCTCCTGGCGTAGTTGGACCTCAGGTTAGTCTAATTGTCGGGTTCTCAGATCAGATTTTTTTTTCGTTTGGCTGTTCACATTATTTATTTATTTTAAATGTCATTCCATCAGATTCCTGAACTGACCCACATGTACTAATAAACAATGGACGTTAAAGTCATATGACTGTTCAGACTAGGCGGCTGGGTGGCGTGGCGGAGATTGCGCTCATCACCAATGCAAGAGACTCCGGTCTCGACTCCCCGAGTCAGCGTTGCCTGCGGCTTGGGCCAGTCGTCATACTATCTCAATTGGCAGAGGTAGCGGGTGGAACGTCGATGGGTGGGGATTGGACGTTGTGGACAGCGACTCCTACAGGTCGGTTGGGTGACGCCTGTACAGCAGTCAGGAAGTATCGGGGGCAGCGTGAGCCTCCCATGTGTTACTCCTCGCCACTGAGAGTCCACGCTGTCTGGTGAAAAGATGCGACAGGCTGCCTCCTCGTGTACCGGAGGGGACACGTGATGCAAGGCTTCTATCCTCACTACAAGGCTTGTATCCTCACTACAGCCGACCAGTGGGAGGCATAGTCTAGCAACGTTCAAGACAGGGGAGGGGAGAATTGAAGGGGAGAATTGGCGATACGAAATTGGGATGGGAGAAAAATAGAAAAATAAGGAGAAAAAGTGGATAAAGAATATGACTGTTCAGACTGAGGTTGCATTGCCTAAATATAAAGACATAAATATAAGCAATAAAATTTGATCTGAATATAAAAATATGAGAAAAATAAACAGTGTAAACAATATAATTAACCTTCCAGTCACCCTTCAAAAAACCCACTACCTAGTGACCAAAACTGCGATCTCAGTAAAAGAAATAAAATCATGAATATCATTATTAACTTCAGTCCTCACCATACATATTTGCTGCACATTCATGACCCCATGGCCTTTCCTCTGGCCCCACCATCAGGCCATGACCTTTCCTCTAGCCCCACCATCAGGCCATGACCTTTCCTCTAGCCCCACCATCAGGCCATGACCTTTCCTCTGGCCCTACCATCAGGCCATGACCTTTCCTCTAGCCCCACCATCAGGCCATGACCTTTCCTCTAGCCCCACCATCAGGCCATGACCTTTCCTCTGGCCCCACCATCAGGCCATGACCTTTCCTCTGGCCCCACCATCAGGCCATGACCTTTCCTCTGGCCCCACCATCAGGCCACAACCTTTCCTCTGGCCCCACCATCAGGCCACGACCTTTCCTCTATATCTCCAACAGTAATGGCCAAGTTGACATAGAACTTGCTGTGCACATTCAGGAAGACATTGTTGACCTCTATGATCCCATGACCTTTCCTCTTCTGCCCCCATAATTTTCAAATGTAACATTGGTATTTTTGGTGGCTAATGTTAGCGCTAAAGCTTACTAAATTAAGACACAGCACATAGGCCACATAGCAATACTCTATACCACAGGAAACACATAAATAGGCCTACATTCCTCGACACAGCACACCCCCCCTCACTCTCTCAACACACACACACACATACACACATTGACTACACGCTGGACACTGTCACACACACACATACACACACACACACACACACACACACACACACACACACATTGACTCCTTGGGTGAGAGATCTCACCAGATTAGCCAGATCAAATAATTCAACTCATTGTCACAAGATGCCACAAGTCACTAATATACGACTAGCCAAGGGATTAGAGACCCCGGTCAACCACTGGTCAACATACCACAGTCTCCATTAATCACAGATCGTTATCGATAGAGACACACACGCACATATGTGCACGTAAATGTGCGTACCACGCACTCATGCACGCCTGACATACAGGCTGACCAATACACAAGACACACGACGTGCACGCAGGACGAAGACCACAACCACACTGGACGATTGGGGGACCAATGAAAACACTAGGAAAAGGGAGGAGGGGGACTGACTTCACTTCTTCTCTGCTTTGACTTCGACTGGACACGGCTGGACACTGACTGGACGGACGAGACTGGACTGACGGGACAATGACTTGACTGCATTTTCTTTTATACACGACCGGCCGGTTGTACCAACTAGATTTCAATTGTACCTTGCTTATTCACTTTTTATATTACTTTGCTTGTTCACTTTTTATAATAAATACCGTCAAAAGTGTTTCATCTCTTTTATCTTTAAATATCTTATTACAACTTTCACGTATCCGAGTTTAAAACGTGACACTAGCTAACGGCAGTAGAGGACTTGTTTGTGGGATCAATTAGGAGGACTGAGTGATGTCATTAATGGGGGCAGCCATACTTGATACAGACCCCCCCCCCCCCCCCCCCCCCCCCCACCACCACCGGTAATGAGCGTAATAACAATATAATCTTTTCTCCTCTCTTTTCCATCCGCTTCTCTCCATCTCCTCCATGCTGGTTCCTCCTCTCCTCTCTCCCTCTCCATCTCCTCCATGCTGGTTCCTCCTCTCCTCTCTCCCTCTCCATCTCCTCCACCCCTGGTTCCTCCTCTCCCCTCTCCCTCTCCTTTCCTCCACCCCTCCATCCCTGCAGGGTTCATCGGGAGAGACTGGGCCCAACGGTGAGCGCGGCCACCCCGGACCCCCAGGTCCACCCGGAGAGCAGGGACTGTCTGGCCCCTCGGGGAAGGAGGGCACCAAGGGAGACCCCGGTCCTCAAGGAGGTCCCGGGAAGGACGGACCCCCAGGACTGAGAGGCTTCCCCGGGGAGAGAGGGTTACCTGGTACCCCTGTGAGTACGGCTGGGTGAAATCCCACGGGGGTTCACTTAGTGGTAATGGAATGAAAGGTTCTGTCATTTTGGATCAGAACTCAGGATCCCCGTCTGAGCCTGAGTCCAGCTGATGGCGTTCACACTAGTCTCCAATCGTTTCATGAACGATGTCCCTTTATATACGGTAACGTGTCAATACGCGATTGTAACACTAATCGGTTCTGTAGCGAGAAAGAAGGTTTACAATGTTGTGTCCGTGACAGCTGGTACAATAGCCATAATCATTTGACCAAGCGCACGATCTGCTGTTCTAACGTCGCGCCACGTCGCTGCTTTTGCTTGACGCTTCCTGATTCTGGAGGGGAGGAGTTCGGATGTCGGCCAATGAGCAGCAAGAACATAGGAAAAACCAAGCCAATGAGCCGGTTTCCAGTCCATTAATGGGCTACTGCTGACAGTGTTTTAGAATACCTTTGACATGTCCGTGTCCAAGTGAAATGGGGTTCCTTCCTGGTTGGAGTTGTGTTCTACTTGGAGGAGAACCGTCTGTAACGTCTTCACGTCTCGTCTCTCAGGGAGGTGGTGGACTGAAGGGAAGCGAAGGACCTGCTGGACCTCCTGGACCCGCTGTAAGTTCAACACCATTCCTGCCATCTTCCTCACCTCACCTACTACAGTGACCCTCACCCTTCCATCTTCCCCACACACTACGGGAACCCTCACCCTACCATCTCCAGTAACCCTAACCCTGGTGTAACCTTCCTGTCATCTTACCGTGTCCCTCCAGGGGTCTCCTGGTGAGAGAGGACAGGCTGGTACCGCTGGCCCCATTGGACCCCCTGGCAGACCAGGCCCTCAGGGGCCACCCGGGCCCTCCGGAGAGAAGGGAGTTCCTGTGAGTAGTTAGGGTTATCATTTTCCAATGTGGATCTAATGGACAATGGTGTTGTGGCTTTGACTATATAATAACACAAAGGAATCCCAGAATATTATGCATTTAGTTGTGTTTTATCAGGAGGGATAATACTTATTCTGTATTCTGATTCTACCCTTCTATCACCCTTCTCTCTTTCTCTCTCTCTCTGCTCCTCTCTCTCTCTCTCTCTCTCTCTCTCTCAGGGTGAGAAAGGACCCATCGGTGGTGCTGGGCGTGATGGTATCCAAGGTGCTGTGGGTCTTCCCGGTGCTGCTGGTCCCCCAGGAATACCTGGAGAAGATGGAGACAAGGCAAGTGTCCCCCAGTGACCTCATCACCCCAATACAAACTTAGTGACCTCATCACCCCAGTGACCTCATCACCCCAATACAAACTTAGTGACCTCATCACCCCAGTGACCTCATCACCCCAATACAAACTTAGTGACCTCATCACCCCAGTGACCTCATCATCCCAATACAAACTTAGTGACCTGAAAATATTGAATATCTCAGAAAAGTGATTTATTATTATTATTATTATTATTATTATTATTATTATTATTATTATTATTATTATTATTATTATTATTATTATTATTATTATTATTATTATCCTGTCCACCAATCACAGTGGAGAGAGCAGGTGAACTAGGGGAGGGGATGTCCCATGTTAATTGACTCAAGTTGCTTGAGTTGTGATTGGCGAATCGAGAAAAGGGTGTAAGTAAGTAAGTAAAGTTTGCAGAGCTTGAGTCAATTAGCAGCACAGTGCTTCTGTTTTGCCCGATAAACCAAGGATTGTTTGCAAGGAATGGTCAAGATGAGGTTTATTTAACTTGCACTACAACGTTTATTGAGCTAGTCATTGGTCTTTTGGGATGAACGTTGTGGTGGTAGTTATGATGAACATTGTGGTGGTAGTTGGGATGAACATTGTGGTGGTAGTTGGGATGAACATTGTGGTGGTAGTTGGGATGAACATTGTGGTGGTAGTTGGGATGAACATTATGGTGGTAGTTGGGATGAACGTTGTGGTGGTAGTTATGATGAACATTGTGGTGGTAGTTGGGATGAACATTGTGGTGGTAGTTGGGATGAACATTATGGTGGTAGTTGGGATGAACGTTGTGGTGGTAGTTATGATGAACATTGCGGTGGTAGTTGGGATGAACATTGTGGTGGTAGTTGGGATGAACGTGCTGGTGGTAGTTGGGATGAACCTTCTGGTGGTAGTTGGGATGAACATTGTGGTGGTAGTTGGGATGAATGTTGTGGTGGTAGTTATGATTAACATTGTGGTGGTAGTTGGGATGAACATGCTGGTGGTAGTTGGGATGAACATTGTGGTGGTAGTTGGGATGAACATTCTGGTGGTAGTTGGGATGAACTAGGGCTGTCCCCGACTAAGGATTTGGATGGTCGACTAGGATTGGCCAAAATTTGCCGTTAGTCGACTATTGGTCGACTTAAAAAAATATATATATATAATTAAAAAAAATAAAAATAAAAAAAATGTATCATTCCATTTGGGCTGTGGGGGGTGCTTAATGTCTGAAGGAGTCGACTGAAGGCTTCTTGTCCTCTGCAAAAGCATGCAATTGGTCCACTGATGGATACATCTTGATATTTGTCTAGTCTAGTGTGTCCATTAGATGGGTGAAATCCTCTTTCAGTGCCTCTGTGCCTGTTTTCATAGGCAGTTAGCATCTGGTATGCGTGCCATTAGCGTTAGCCACGCTTCTAGGCCTCTTTTCTTTTGGAAAGAATGATAATAAAAAAAAAAAAAAAAATATGAATACTTTTTTTATTTTATTTATTTTATTTATTATATTCGACTAAGAGGTTGGCCAGTCGACTACGGCTCCTTTCGACCGATTAGTCGACTAATCGATTAATAGGGGTCAGCCCTAGGATGAACATTGTGGTGGTAGTTGGGATGAACATTGTGGTGGTAGTTGGGATGAACATTGTGGTGGTAGTTGGGATGAACATTGTGGTGGTAGTTGGGATGAACATTGTGGTGGTAGTTATGATTAACATTGTGGTGGTAGTTGGGATGAACATTATGGTGGTAATTATGATGAACATTCTGGTGGTAGTTGGGATGAACATTATGGTGGTAATTATGATGAACATTCTGGTGGTAGTTGGGATGAACATTGTGGTGGTAGTTGGGATGAACATTGTGGTGGTAGTTGGGATGAACATTGTGGTGGTAGTTGGGATGAACATTCTGGTGGTAGTTGGGATGAACATTATGGTGGTAGTTGGTATGAACATTCTGGTGGTAGTTGGGATGAACGTTCTGGTGGTAGTTGGGATGAACATTCTGGTGGTAGTTGGGATGAACGTTCTGGTGGTAGTTGGGATGAACATTCTGGTGGTAGTTGGGATGAACGTTCTGGTGGTAGTTGGGATGAACATTCTGGTGGTAGTTGGGATGAACATTGTGGTGGTAGTTGGGATGAACATTATGGTGGTAATTATGATGAACATTATGGTGGTAGTTGGGATGAACATTGTGGTGGTAGTTGGGATGAACGTTCTGGTGGTAGTTGGGATGAACATTCTGGTGGTAGTTGGGATGAACATTATGGTGGTAGTTGGGATGAACGCTCTGGTGGTAGTTGGGATGAACATTCTGGTGGTAGTTGGGATGAACATTCTGGTGGTAGTTGGGATGAACATTATGGTGGTAGTTGGGATGAACATTCTGGTGGTAGTTGGGATGAACGTTCTGGTGGTAGTTGGGATGAACATTCTGGTGGTAGTTGGGATGAACATTATGGTGGTAGTTGGGATGCACATTCTGGTGGTAGTTGGGATGAACATTATGGTGGTAGTTGGGATGAATACAGCACTATGGAAGCCATAAGGTACTGAAGGTAGGAAAGACTCACCGTGTTAAACCAAGATCTCCAAGTCAGGTCCAAAACCGTGTAATATGCATCTACATTTACCCAGTGGACCTGCTGTCATGATCCCAGTGGTGATGTCATGATCCCAGTGGACCTGTCATGATCGCAGTGGTGATGTCATGATCACAGTGGTGATGTCATGATCCCAGTGGTGATGTCATGATCCCAGTGGACCTGTCATGATCCCAGTGGTGATGTCATGATCCCAGTGGTGATGTCATGATCCCAGTGGACCTGTCATGATCCCAGTGGTGATGTCATGATCCCAGTGGTGATGTCATGATCCCAGTGGACCTGTCATGATTAACACTATTACTCAGTAGTAGGGCTGCACGATTAATCGAAATAAAATCACGATCTCGATTCATAGACCTATGCAATCTCATTTCAAAATGATGATGATATTTTTTTATAAATAGTTTAAAAAAAATTTAAATATATGTAACTTTACTTTTTTAAATGATGACGATTCTGACTTGAGTTATTTTGTATGTTACAAGAGACGTTTAAGTTTAAGTCAAGCACTTTCATATATCATATATAAATGATTTTATTGAAAAAATAAGAATCGTGTGAGAGAGAATCGTGATCTAAATTCTTAGAGAGAAAAATCGTGATTCACATTTTAGCAAGAATCGTGCAGCCCTACTCAGTAGTACTATTTATATATCTGGTTGGATGCCAAACCTCTTTTCATCGTACTGTACTTGTGCTGTATGATGACAATATATCTGAATGTAATGTAATAATAATCTAACAGCAACATCTCTTGCAGGGCGAGGTTGGAGAGCACGGCCAGAAGGGAGGTAAAGGAGACAAGGGAGAACAGGTGAGTGACACCGTTTTTATTTAATCACAAGCTACCGTTGTGGAAATGTATTGATACGGATACCAAGTTCTGATACATAGCAACAATCTTACAGTGCACTTGTGAATTCAAGCCATTTCTAAAACAATCATCTTTTTCAATCGCCGAAGAACGAAAGCGTGTTTTATAATGCGTTGAAATTATTCTCTGTTGAAAGTGTATTTTTCCGATCTACCTTACGATTGATAACAAAAATCCTTATAGTATCAATTCATTTTTTTTTCCGATACAACCCTATCCCTAATTCAGTTAAAGCTACGATCAATACCTAATTTCTATATCTGTAGAGTTATCTTTTGCACTTAATTGTCCAAATTTGAAATGTTGACTTTTGTTTTCTTCTCTGTTTTGTTTGTTTGTTTGTTTGTTTGCTAATTACTTGTGTTTGTGGTTAGGGTCCTCCTGGTGCCCTTGGGCCAATGGGTCCTCTCGGTCAACCCGGTGCTGCTGTAAGTAGACACACTCCAATACCGTCTGACACTGTGATTGTTATCTGTGTATTGCTATTTTGTATATTGTTGTTATTTTGTATATTGTACAGGACTGTAACAGTGTCTTATTGTATAGCAACCTCTTAGCCTGCGACAGCCCATATGTGGGAAATTTTTCTGACTTTTTGCAACCGGCACTTTGGCAACCTCTAGTGGCTCGGGTGTGCATATTTTGTAATACAATATATATATAGAATTGAAGGCTTATTTGTTGCCTGTCGATAGCGATGAAATCCGACAAAATCTGTTCAGCGGTTCTCGAGTTACATGCCGGTATTTGAGGCTTGTGCAAAGTACACGGTATTGCGCAAAATACCACTCCCGACTCAGGCTGCAGTAGTTCCATCAATTTAGATCCGATCTCGAAAATGATTGTGGATCGTTGTAGCCAATGAGTGTGGCTTTCCAATGATACCCCACATGCATGTATGAATCTAAAAAACAAAACAAAACTAAAACACGAAAACAGGAAGAGAAAAACAGCTGAATGAATTGAAGTCTATGAGGAAACTGAGTTTTTCTTTGTACACAGTTGACCAAAATCACTCCTAATCACTCATTTCTGAATGGATCTTTATGAAATGTGGATATGTACTACATAAGGCTTCAGGCTATGGGTCCGTATGGATTTATAAGCCATCCCACCTTCTGGGGAAATACTACCTCTGGACTACTAACTACTACAGAAAAACTTGAGTAACAAAGTTGTTCTACAACTCAAGTCCAGACCTATGTTACTCTATTAGCACTAAAAGTGAATATTTTTTCTGGAATCAGAAACTTCAGAATGTTATCTTTCAAAGGAGACCATGGCTCATGCATGTGCTATAATAAGTATAATGTTGTTTTGGTTTGCAAAAAAAGTATGCAGTCCTCATTTCAAGTTAAAAAAATTGCCACTTTTCTGCCCGCTTGATAAGAGGTTAATGTTTCTGTATAGGATTTTATGTTTCTCTTTTATTACTTTTATTACTGCACCTTAAGCTTGAGTCCCAAATCTCGTTGTATGCAAATATAATGACAATAAAGTACAATCTAATCTAATCGTTAGCCACGTTTTCTCTCCAGTAGATGATGTGTTTTCCTTTGCTTCGGTTCTCACCCTCTGTGTCTCTTCCTCCTCCTCCTCCTCCTCCACGCAGGGAGCGGATGGAGAGCTCGGGCCCCGGGGCCAGCAGGGGGTGTTCGGAGCCAAGGGAGACGAAGGATCCAGAGGGTTCCCAGGGGCGCCCGGACCCATTGGACTCCAGGTACAGATATCTACAGAGTCACAATAGTTCATCATCATCATCATCAACCTTTATTTATTCTTGAAATTACAATTGAGGTCACCCTCATTTTCAATGTAGTCGAGACTCTACAGACATTTCAATGCGCACATTTCTACAATATAACAATAATAAATATTAATAACTATCTACATAGTACTCTCAGTCCAGAGTGCACCACAGCAATTAGTATATAAAAATGAACATAGGCATAAAATCAGCACACAAATTGACAAAATAAAAAAATTGCATACATTTCAGACATAAGAATAGGTATAAAAGACAATAAAAGTTGTGCAATGTAAACGTGCAGATTTAAGAAGAGGCATAAAATAAGTACAATAGTACAATGTCGCTCGAAGGCATGTGAACCCAATGTTATTACAAGTCATTACAATGCCAAACGTAATCCCTGTTGTACTGTACTTGTGCTGCATGATGACAATAGATTTGAATGTAATCTAATCTAATATTTTCGACTCATTTACTATTGGTATGAAAAATCATGGCACCACTTAAATGATAGCTGTTGTTAATTAGCGACAAGACTCTTCTGTCGAGACGGCAAGCAGAGGCAGACTAATTGTATCTAACTGTAACCTGTATCCTGTAGGGATTGCCAGGATCGTCAGGAGAGAAGGGAGAGACTGGAGACGTCGGACCCATGGTGAGTATTAAAGATGGTAGAGACCATGTTTGTTTGAGGTTGGCTATTGACTTGTGTTACATAATATCATCTGTCTTTCTCTCTCACACTCCCACATATTTTAATGACCCCCCCCCCCCCCCCCCATCAAATAATCCAAAAATGCCAAGTGGCAAATTCTGCTGTCATTATCCGTATTGATTAAGCACAATTTGTGGAGTGATATTACTATTGTGACATCAGAATGAATTGAGTTACACACATGATACATTCATTAGTATAGGGGGCCACCGTGGGACTCAAGCTCCTAACCATAACAGTATTTGTATTAGTGCCAGGCTCTAGCAATTAGCTACACAGAACTATGGATTATGATAACAGGAGGATACAGGCAGGGATACCCCTTGTTACCAGATTTTATTTTTTTTCATCCAATTTGAGGCAAATATATATGAACTCCTTCATGAATCTAGCCTCTCTCGGTTGATGTGTTAACTACGACCCCTGTGTGTCTAGGGTCCTCCTGGTCCCCCAGGCCCCCGTGGCCCTGCTGGTCCCAACGGTGCGGATGTAAGTATGATCTCTTGCTACAGTGCATTCATAGTGGTCTTATTTAATGTCTCTAGGCTACAGTGCATTCACAGTGGTCTTATCTAATGTCTCTAGGCTACAGTGCATTCACAGTGGTCTTATTTAATGTCTCTAGGCTACAGTGCATTCATAGTGGTCTTATCTAATGTCTCTAGGCTACAGTGCATTCATAGCGGTCTTATCTAATGTCTCTAGGCTACAGTGCATTCACAGTGGTCTTATTTAATGTCTCTAGGCTACAGTGCATTCATAGTGGTCTTATCTAATGTCTCTAGGCTACAGTGCATTCATAGTGGTCTTATCTAATGTCTCTAGGCTACAGTGCATTCATAGCGGTCTTATCTAATGTCTCTAGGCTACAGTGCATTCATAGTGGTCTTATTTAATGTCTCTAGGCTACAGTGCATTCACAGTGGTCTTATTTAATGTCTCTAGGCTACAGTGCATTCATAGCGGTCTTATTTAATGTCTCTAGGCTACAGTGCATTCATAGCGGTCTTATCTAATGTCTCTAGGCTACAGTGCATTCATAGTGGTCTTATTTAATGTCTCTAGGCTACAGTGCATTCACAGTGGTCTTATTTATTATCCTTGCTACAGTGCATTCACAGTGGTCTTATTAGGCTACAGTGCATTCATAGTGGTCTTATTTAATGTATCTAGGCTACAGTGCATTCATAGTGGTCTTATTTAATGTCTCTAGGCTACAGTGCATTCACAGTGGTCTTATTAGGCTACAGTGCATTCATAGTGGTCTTATTAGGCTACAGTGCATTCATAGTGGTCTTATTAGGCTACAGTGCATTCACAGTGGTCTTATTTATTATCTCTAGGCTACAATACATTCATAGTGGTCTTATTTATTATCTCTAGGCTACAATGCATTCATGGTGGTCTTATTTATTATCTCTTGCTACAGTGCATTCATAGCGGTCTTATTTAATGTATCTGGGCCACAGTGCATTCATAGTGGTCTTATTTATTGTCTAGGCTTTTTTTACATTGTTGTTTTTTAACAAATCTATTTCTGTATGAATTCATGAATAATGAATACATTATTATTAAATTAAATAAATTGTTCTAATTTATTCAGGGTCCTCAAGGTCCTCCTGGTGGTTTGGGTAATCCTGGAAACATCGGAGAGAAGGTGAGACAATGCTATTATTATTATTATTATTATTATTATTAATGACAATTGTGTGTATTATTGTGTCAAGCATTTTCTCTTCATTAAATAATTCATGGAAATAATATTAGAGAATAGAGAAACAATACGGTTTGTTATGAAAACTGACATGATGTGTGTTTGACAGGGTGAGCCTGGTGAATCTGGACCATCTGGAATCGGAGGAGAGCCAGGAAAGAAGGTGAGTTAGCAGGGAAGCTAATGAGCTGAAGTGTCTCCATCAGTTAGCAGGGAAGCTAATGAGTTGAAGTGTCTTCATCAGTTAGCAGGGAAGCTAATGAGTTGAAGTGTCTTCATCAGTTAGCAGGGAAGCTAATGAGTTGAAGTGTCTTCATCAGTTAGCAGGGAAGCTAATGAGTTAAAGTGTCTTCATCAGGGAAGCTAATGAGTTGAAGTGTCTTCATCAGTTAGCAGGGAAGCTAATGAGCTGAAGTGTCTTCATCAGGGAAGCTAATGAGTTGAAGTGTCTTCATCAGTTAGCAGGGAAGCTAATGAGCTGAAGTGTCTTCATCAGTTAGCAGGGAAGCTAATGAGTTGAAGTGTCTTCATCAGTTAGCAGGGAAGCTAATGAGTTAAAGTGTCTTCATCAGGGAAGCTAATGAGTTGAAGAGTCTCCATCAGTTAGCAGGGAAGCTAATGAGTTGAAGTGTCTCCCATCAGTTAGCAGGGAAGCTAATGAGTTGAAGTGTCTTCATCAGTTAGCAGCAGGCATGCGTTCTTCATGGGACGGATAAGTACAGATAAGTACTCGCTATTTGCATATCAATAGCGCCGGTCGTCAGGTGTGTTAAATACGTTCTCAGATACATTCACACCTAACTTGTTGTGAATGACATGTGTTACATTCCATTCGTAGAGGCAATTAGGCACTGTCTTTAGTCTGTGCTCAAGCGAGGGGACATTAAATGCGCATTCGCGGGAGCGCGCGCACACGCCGGGAGTGAGCGTGCATGTGGCACCATTAGGTGCGTGCAACCCCAGATGATTTCAATAACGCACCACTGGTTAGCAGGGAAGCTAATGAGCTGAAGTGTCTTCATCAGGGAAGCTAATGAGTTGAAGAGTCTCTGTCAGTTAGCAGGGAAGCTAATGAGTTGAAGTATCTTCATCAGTTAGCAGGGAAGCTAATGAGTTGAAGTGTCTTCATCAGGGAAGCTAATGAGTTGAAGAGTCTCCGTCAGTTAGCAGGGAAGCTAATGAGTTGAAGTATCTTCATCAGTTAGCAGGGAAGCTAATGAGTTGAAGTGTCTTCATCAGGGAAGCTAATGAGTTGAAGTGTCTTCATCAGGGAAGCTAATGAGCTGAAGTATCTTCATCAGTTAGCAGGGAAGCTAATGAGTTGAAGTATCTTCATCAGTTAGCAGGGAAGCGAATGAGTTGAAGTGTCTTCATCAGGGAAGCTAATGAGTTGAAGAGTCTCCGTCAGTTAGCAGGGAAGCTAATGAGCTGAAGTATCTTCATCAGGGAAGCTAATGAGTTGAAGAGTCTCCGTCAGTTAGCAGGGAAGCTAATGAGTTGAAGTATCTTCATCAGTTAGCAGGGAAGCTAATGAGTTGAAGTGTCTTCATCAGGGAAGCTAATGAGTTGAAGTGTCTTCATCAGTTAGCAGGGAAGCTAATGAGTTGAAGTGTCTTCATGGGATCATCCCTATGTTCCCCGGGTCCTATGTTTCCCGGGTTCTATGTTCCCCGCTTTGATTGATTAATAGATTGAAATTTGTATTCATTTTTATTATTTTATTAATTATTAATGTCCGCCTTGTTTCGAACGGTTAAGCTTAGGCCCTCTTTCGAACTGGTTAGGGTTAGAGTTTGGAATCAGGGCTGGTGGTCTAAAATTTTCAATCTATCAATCAATCAAAGCAGGGAACATAGAACCCGGGGAACATAGGACCCGGGGAACATAGACATGCTCCCGTCTTCATCAGTTAGCAGGGAAGCTAATGAGTTGAAGTGTCTTCATCAGTTAGCAGGGAAGCTAATGAGTTGAAGTGTCTTCATCAGTTAGCAGGGAAGCTACTGAGTTGAAGTGTCTTCATCAGTTAGCAGGGAAGCTAATGAGTTGAAGTGTCGTCATCAGTTAGCAGGGAAGCTAATGAGTTGAAGTGTCTTCATCAGGGAAGCTAATGAGTTGAAGTGTCGTCATCAGTTAGCAGGGAAGCTAATGAGTTGAAGTGTCTTCCGCAGGGAAGCTAATGAGTCTAAGTGTCTTTATCAGTTAGCAGGGAAACTAATGAGTTGAAGAGTCCCCATCAGTTAGCAGAGAAGCTACTGAGTAGAAGTGTCTTCATCAGTTAGCAGGGAAGCTAATGAGTAGAAGTGTCTTCATCAGTTAGCAGGGAAGCTAATGAGTCTAAGTGTCTTCATCAGTTAGTTTCCCTCCTCAGTACCGGCACCTCATAAAGACTGTAGTATACATTTATTTAAAATCTTTTAGAATAAGTTACAAGTCGACACACAGGTGGTTGGAGAGATCATACTTTTAAATGCAGCAAGAGAAGGAAGAACCTTCAGTCTTCAGAGTCAGTTTATCTACTCTTTCATTGAGTGGCAGGGAAGTCCCACTGGACACGTCCAACATCTAGATATCTCTCTCGTCAATACGGGATTCTACTTTGGCCGATTGTTTGTTGGGAGACTCGAGTTCTACTTGGGTCTCTTACAGAAGCACTGGACACTGGGCACTGGTACCAATAATACTCGTAGAAATCTTCTATGCGGGGGATCAAATCATCAGTTCCGGTTATCATGAAAAGGGGTGAGTAAGCCCGTAAGTGATTGACAGTTTTGTGGCCCAATGACAGGGTCCTCGGGGAGAGCGTGGAGACAAGGGAGAGTCGGGACAGCCCGGAGTCTCTGGACCCACTGGTGGAAGAGGACGCGCCGGAGACGACGGACCCAAAGGAAACCCCGTAAGACACACCCTCCCATCACACACACTGTGACACACTGTAACACACTGTAACACACCGTAACACACTGTAACACACTGTAACACACTGTGACACACTGTAACACACTGTAACACACCGTAACACACTGTAACACACTTTAACAGACTGTAACACACCGTAACACACTGTAACACACTGTGACACACCATAACACACTGTAACACACTGTAACACACAGTAACACACCGTAACACACTGTAACACACTTTAACACACAGTAACACACCGTAACACACTGTAACACACCGTAACACACTGTAACAGACTGTAACACATCGTAACACACAGTAACACACTGTAACACACTGTAACACACCGTAACACACTGTAACACACTTTAACACACAGTAACACACCGTAACACACCGTAACACACTGTAACACACCGTAACACACTGTAACAGACTGTAACACATCGTAACACACAGTAACACACTGTAACACACCGTAACACACTGTAACACACTCTGACACACTGTAACACACTTTAACAGACTGTAACACATCGTAACACACAGTAACACACTGTAACACACTGTAACACACTGTAACACATCGTAACACACCGTAACACACTGTAACACACTGTAACACACTGTAACACACTGTGACACACCATAACACACTGTAACACACTGTAACACACTGTAACACACTGTGACACACCATAACACACTGTAACACACCGTAACACACAGTAACACACCGTAACACACTGTAACACACTTTAACACACAGTAACACACCGTAACACACTGTAACACACTGTAACACATCGTAACACACCGTAACACACTGTAACACACCGTAACACACAGTAACACACCGTAACACACTGTAACACACTGTAACACATCGTAACACACCGTAACACACTGTAACACACTTTAACACACAGTAACACACCGTAACACACTGTAACACGCTGTGACACACTGTAACACACAGTAACACACCGTAACACACTGTAACACACTTTAACACACTGTAACACACCGTAACACACTGTAACACACTGTAACAGACTGTAACACACTGTAACACACCGTAACACACCGTAACACACTGTAACACACTGTAACACACTGTAACACACCGTAACACACCGTAACACACTGTAACACACTTTAACAGACTGTAACAGACTGTAACACACCGTAACACACCGTAACACACCGTAACACACCGTGACACACTGTAACACACAGTAACACACAGTAACACACTTTAACACACCGTAACACACAGTAACACACTGTAACACACCGTAACACACTTTAACACACCGTAACACACTGTAACACACCGCAACACACCGTAACACACCGTAACACACTGTAACACACCGTAACACACCGTAACACACTGTAACATACTGTAACACACCATAACACACCGTAACACACTGTAACACACCGTAACACACTGTAACACACTGTAACACACTGTAACACACCGTAACACACTGTAACACACTGTAACACACTGTAACACACCGTAACACACTTTAACACACCATAACACACCGTAACACACTGTAACACACCGTAACACACCGTGACACACTGTAACACACTTTAACACACTAACACACTTTGGATCTAAGTCTCATACTGTATGTAATGTAATGTATGTAATGCAACAATGTCTGACGTTGTCCCTCGTCTGCAGGGTCCCGTTGGTTTCCCTGGCGATCCCGGCCCCCCTGGGGAGCTTGGACCCAGAGTGAGTATCCACCTCCTGCACCCCCACTTTACTAGACCTCTGTCATATTTGGCAAACATGATATGCTGTTAGATAAAAAATAAATTGATTTTCATTTAATTTCATTTCGGTTAACCGTCTGTAATGTGATAGTAAAGGGTTAACCTTCTGTGATTGATTGATTGATTGATTGAAAACTTTTATTAACAGATTGCAGAATGGGTACAGTACAGTACAGCTCAATACACACAATTGTTAAGGGGATGCAGACCAGAGAAAGACGTTCGTCTTGTTTACATCAGGGTCCCCCATTTTCAATTCATAATGACATTTATGACATATACAGATATACAGATATAAGAATCGAATCTGATCATCTGATCTAAACTAATCATGACATTTATGACATACATGACATATAGATATGCAGTGTGTAGTGTGTTAGTGAAAGGTTAACCGCCTGTAGTGTGATAGTAAAGGGTTAACCTTCTGTAGTGTGGTAGTGAAAGGGTTAACCTTCCATATTGTCGCAGTGAAAGGGTTAAACCGTTTGGTAGTGCGGCAGTGAAAGGGTTAACGCCGCTCAGCCCAATAACTCTGTTTCCGTTCCCCTCAGGGTCAAGACGGAGCCAAGGGAGAGCGAGGAGAGGATGGTGAACAAGGAGAAGCGGTAAGAGTTGGAACAGATTGGATCAGCGTTTCTCTGGTGGGATCGGTGTCAGCGTTGGCTTTATCAACTTGTCTCTTGTCGTCTCTCCTCCTCAGGGCTCCCCCGGACCCACCGGTGAGAACGGACCACTTGGGCCACCTGGCAAGAGGGTAAGTTCACCTGAGGTCAAGGTCAAAGTCAAAGTCAGCTTTATTGTCACCTCTCCTAATGTGCAAGACATACAGAGACATGAAATTGCGTTTCCCCGTTCCCACGGTGTATATAAAAAACAAGATCTAATATAAACATAAAGTAACATATAGTCAGGGGTGCAGTCGTAAAATAGGGGCGGAGGCCAAACGGTATCCTATTATTATGCAAAGTCTAGGCACTTATCACCTAGACTTTGCATAATAATAGGATGCGCGCACTTCGAAGCCCAAACGCCGTTTGACCGCGGTTGCCCAGCACTGCACCACTGCATATAGTACACTATAAACATAAAGTAACATATAGTACTCTATAAACATACAGTAACATACAGTACACTATAAACATAAAGTAACATATAGTACACTATAAACATAAAGTAACATATAGTACACTATAAACATAAAGTAACATAATTATAGTACACCATAAACATAAAGTAACATATGGACAGTATACAGGACTATATACAATGTAGACAGTAGCTAAAAAAAGTTAATGTATGAGTGAAATGGGGCGACAGTGGCTCGGGAGATAGAGCAGTCGTCTGGCAATCCGTAGGTTCCCGGTTTGATTCCCGCTCCTCCCGGGTAGCCTGTCGATGTGTCCTTGAGCAAGACAACTTGTTAGTGGGGCTGTAGGCCAGATCACCTCGTCAGGTCTCTGGTGTTATAGAGATATGGTGAGCAGCTCTGGTGTTATAGCTCTGGTGTTATAGAGATATGGTGAGCAGCTCTGGTGTTATAGAGATATGGTGAGCAGCTCTGGTGTTATAGAGATATGGTGAGCAGCTCTGGTGTTATAGAGATATGGTGAGCAGCTCTGGTGTTATAGAGATATGGTGAGCAGCTCTGGTGTTATAGAGAGATATGGTGAGCAGCTCTGGTGTTATAGAGAGATATGGTGAGCAGCTCTGGTGTTATAGAGAGATATGGTGAGCAGCTCTGGTGTTATAGATATATGGTGAGCAGCTCTGGTGTTATAGAGAGATATGGTGAGCAGCTCTGGTGTTATAGAGATATGGTGAGCAGCTCTGGTGTTATAGAGATATGGTGAGCAGCTCTGGTGTTATAGAGATATGGTGAGCAGCTCTGGTGTTATAGAGATATGGTGAGCAGCTCTGGTGTTATAGAGATATGGTGAGCAGCTCTGGTGTTATAGAGATATGGTGAGCAGCTCTGGTGTTATAGAGATATGGTGAGCAGCTCTGGTGTTATAGAGAGATATGGTGAGCAGCTCTGGTGTTATAGAGATATGGTGAGAGCAGCTCTGGTGTTATAGAGATATGGTGAGCAGCTCTGGTGTTATAGAGATATGGTGAGCAGCTCTGGTGTTATAGAGATATGGTGAGCAGCTCTGGTGTTATAGAGAGATATGGTGAGCAGCTCTGGTGTTATAGAGATATGGTGAGAGCAGCTCTGGTGTTATAGAGATATGGTGAGCAGCTCTGGTGTTATAGAGATATGGTGAACAGCTCTGGTGTTATAGAGATATGGTGAGCAGCTCTGGTGTTATAGAGATATGGTGAGCAGCTCTGGTGTTATAGAGAGATATGGTGAGCAGCTCTGGTGTTATAGAGATATGGTGAGCAGCTCTGGTGTTATAGAGATATGGTGAGCAGCTCTGGTGTTATAGAGATATGGTGAGCAGCTCTGGTGTTATAGAGATATGGTGAGCAGCTCTGGTGTTATAGAGATATGGTGAGCAGCTCTGGTGTTATAGAGAGATATGGTGAGCAGCTCTGGTGTTATAGAGATATGGTGAGCAGCTCTGGTGTTATAGAGATATGGTGAGCAGCTCTGGTGTTATAGAGATATGGTGAGCAGCTCTGGTGTTATAGAGATATGGTGAGCAGCTCTGGTGTTATAGAGATATGGTGAGCAGCTCTGGTGTTATAGAGAGATATGGTGAGCAGCTCTGGTGTTATAGAGATATGGTGAGCAGCTCTGGTGTTATAGAGAGATACGGTGAGCAGCTCTGGTGTTATAGAGATATGGTGAGCAGCTCTGGTGTTATAGAGATATGGTGAGCAGCTCTGGTGTTATAGAGATATGGTGAGCAGCTCTGGTGTTATAGTGATATGGTGAGCAGCTCTGGTGTTATAGTGATATGGTGAGCAGCTCTGGTGTTATAGTGATATGGTGCATTGGTGAGCAGCTCTGGTGTTATAGAGATATGGTGAGCAGCTCTGGTGTTATAGAGATATGGTGAGCAGCTCTGGTGCTATAGAGATATGGTGAGCAGCTCTGGTGTTATAGAGATATGGTGAGAGCAGCTCTGGTGTTATAGAGATATGGTGAGCAGCTCTGGTGTTATAGAGATACAGTGAGCAGCTCTGGTGTTATAGAGATATGGTGAGCAGCTCTGGTGTTATAGAGATATGGTGAGCAGCTCTGGTGTTATAGAGATATGGTGAGCAGCTCTGGTGTTATAGAGATATGGTGAGAGCAGCTCTGGTGTTATAGAGATATGGTGAGCAGCTCTGGTGTTATAAAGATATGGTGAGCAGCTCTGGTGTTATAGAGATATGGTGAGCAGCTCTGGTGTTATAGAGATACGGTGAGCAGCTCTGGTGTTATAGAGATACGGTGAGCAGCTCTGGTGTTATAGAGATATGGTGAGCAGCTCTGGTGTTATAGTGATATGGTGAGCAGCTCTGGTGTTATAGAGATATGGTGAGCAGCTCTGGTGTTATAGAGATATGGTGAGCAGCTCTGGTGTTATAGAGATACGGTGAGCAGCTCTGGTGTTATAGAGATATGGTGAGCAGCTCTGGTGTTATAGAGATATGGTGAGCAGCTCTGGTGTTATAGAGATATGGTGAGCAGCTCTGGTGTTATAGAGATATGGTGAGCAGCTCTGGTGTTATAGAGATATGGTGAGCAGCTCTGGTGTTATAGACATATGATGAGCAGCTCTGGTGTTATAGAGATATGGTGAGCAGCTCTGGTGTTATAGTGATATGGTGAGCAGCTCTGGTGTTATAGAGATATGGTGAGCAGCTCTGGTGTTATAGTGCTATGGTGAGCAGCTCTGGTGTTATAGAGATATGGTGAGCAGCTCTGGTGTTATAGAGATATGGTGAGAGCAGCTCTGGTGTTATAGAGATATGGTGAGCAGCTCTGGTGTTATAGAGATATGGTGAGCAGCTCTGGTGTTATAGAGATATGGTGAGCAGCTCTGGTGTTATATGGAGTAGATGACAAGTTTAACAGGTGTATCAGATAAGGAGGTCAGACCAAGGAGGGTTTTGTAAATTAGTGTAAGCCAATGAATTTCTCGTTGAGAGTGTAATCATTTTATTTCAGATCAGGTGGGGGAAAAGTGGATATTGTGGACGTTTATTTTTATTTTTAGATTGGAAGGAAAATGAAATCATCAAGTAAACATCCAATAGTTGTCAAAAACCAAGCTACAGATGAGAGACCGAGACGAGAAGTGAAGTGAAGTCAAGACAATAGAAAAGTGGACGGAGTCCAGATGAGGACCAAGAGTCCTGCTTAGTAACATCAAAGCGCTATATAAAAAAAAAAAAAGCAGCCATCAAAGCAAACATCAATCTTACCTTCGCATCAAAGCACATTAGGAGACGTGGTAGAGTTACACATCAAAGCACAGCGGGGGACGTGGTAGAGTTACACATCAAAGCACAGCGGGGGACGTGGTAGAGTTACACATCAAAGCACAGCGGGGGACACGGTAGAGTTACACATCAAAGCACAGCGGGGGACACGGTAGAGTTACACATCAAAGCACAGCGGGGGACGTGGTAGAGTTACACATCAAAGCACAGCGGGGGACGTGGTAGAGTTACACATCAAAGCACAGCGGGGGACACGGTAGAGTTACACATCAAAGCACAGCGGGGGACGTGGTAGAGTTACACATCAAAGCACAGCGGGGGACGTGGTAGAGTTACACATCAAAGCACAGCGGGGGACGTGGTAGAGTTACACATCAAAGCACAGCGGGGGACACGGTAGAGTTACACATCAAAGCACAGCGGGGGACGTGGTAGAGTTACACATCAAAGCACAGCGGGGGACGTGGTAGAGTTACACATCAAAGCACAGCGGGGGACATGGTAGAAGTCCTATTATTAGTGCCATTGTCTTACATTTACATCATTTAGCTGAACGCTTTTATCCAAAGTGACTTACAAGTTCTGTACAACAAGTCAGCAGGAAGGTACAACTCTCTGGCAGCTAAGGGTCAGTACGATTGTTCGTCAAACAGTGTTGAATTCGAGTGCTACAGCCTTGAACTTGAACTCGAAGAGCCCATGAGGACTGGAAACTTTTGATGCAATAAAATAAGACAATTATTGGAAACTGATCAAGTTTCGCAAGTCTCACCTGGAAAAGAGATGTGATATATGAAGTATATCATGCCAGTTAGAGTACAGACCCTCACCTGCACCTTGTGTACACTGTTTTTCTCATAGCATTCCCTATATTTATGTCTTTCTTCCATTACCCTGCCCATACCTGTACCTCCCCTCCCCCATACTGCTACGACGCTCACATTTTCCCAAGGGGATCAATAAAGGAATATCTTATCTTATCTCATCTTATCTTATCTTACTCTGACTACTCTGACTACTTACATCAATACGCTATTCAATTTGGATGTTTTTTCCCACCATGAATGGTCCGTCTGTGATATGTTAAGTGTTACTATGATGTTGTACGCAGATGACCGTGATGTTTCTGTTGTGATTCATTGTGCTTGTGTTCTGTCTCCCAGGGTCTCGCTGGAACCAGAGGACCAGAGGGACGACAGGGAGAGAAGGGAACAAAGGTCAGTGGTCCCTGTATGATGTCTACAACTGCCTCATACTGTAATCATAACTACCTCAAACTATACCCATATAACTCTGTATCATAGCATGTATAACAGTGCTGTACATACCATATATACATATTTATATACACATTGTCTGAATATACCTGCATATAATCCTTTTCATATACCTATGTATACACCTGATCCATGTAACTCTGTATGATAGCATGCACAATAATGCTGTATACAGTATATATATATATATATTTAGTGTTATATATTATATATTATCCACATCTATCTGAATATACCTGCATATAATCCTTTTTACATATCTGTAAAGACGATCTATTCAGAATGAGTGGTTAATCAGATGGAATATGAGTAGGAAGAGTCACACATTATGTGTAATAATAATAATAATAATAATACCAGTTATATGAATAATAACCAAGGTGAATGTATTCTCTCCCCACAGGGAGACTCGGGGGCTGTCGGCCCAGCAGGGAAGACGGGTGCTGTGGGCGCTCAGGGACAGCCAGGCAAGCCAGGCACAGAGGGGCTCAGAGGACTTCCTGGATCAGTGGTCAGTGAACACAGTTGATTATTGACCGCAGAGTAAACCACTCCTTTTACACTCAGGAGGTCAACTAGTAGAGTAAACCTTTACACTCAGGAGGTCGACTAGTAGAGTAAACCACTTATTTACACCGATATGATCTGTGAGCTCATTTTATGTAAGATATATATGTTTAATATATGTATGTGTTTAGGGCGGCTAAGTGGTGCAGTGGGCAAGGCGCTCGCCACTAACGCAGGATATGCTGGGTTCGAGCCCAGCTCTCGGCGTTGCTACCAGCTTGGCTGGTCGTTCATACTAACACAATTGGCAGTGTTAGGGGTGGGAAAGCTGGTGGGTGGGGATCGGACGTTGTGGACAGCGACTCCTACAGGTCGGTTGGTGCGCCTGTACAGCAGAATCAGGAAGTAACGGGGGCAGCGTGAGCCTCCCACGCGTTACTCCTCGCCACTGAGAGATCACGCTGTGCAGGTGAAAAGATGCGACAGCTGCCTCCTCGTGTACCGGAGGGGACACGTGATGCAAGGCTTGGTCCTCACTGCAGCCGACCAGTGGGAGGCATAGTCCAGCAACGTTCGAGACAGAGGAGGGGAGAATTGAAGGGAGAATTGGCGAGGCGAAATTGGGATGGGAGAAAAATAGAAAAATAAGGAGAAAAAGTGGATAAAAAAACAAACAAAAAAATATATGTATGTGTTTCATGATTACACCTGCCACTGTCATGTCTGCCTCCTCATGGTCTTTAAATTAGTCTTAATCCGGTCTTTTTATTCCTCCTTTTTTTTTAACCGATGCAGGGTCCATGTAAAGTGTCTCAGGTTCATTACGGGTGACTGCTACACCCGTCACAAAATTGACACTTTGTACACGGTTGCGGTTAGGCTGTTACAGCACTTTAAATGAGCTTGTTAAATACCACGGACTGAGACAAAGTGAGCGTGGGTCAAACTTGGCCCCCAACCGTTGAGTTTCAAACTAAATACACACCTAGGGGCTAGAATACGATTACACTTTTCCAGGACAACATACGATTCTTTCCAGGACATTTTAGTACATTTTCCAGGCTAGGAAATCTAGTCTCTGAATGAGAGGGAACTCTGCCACAATGGACACTTTATTGTGTCGATGATTTTATATAACGTATGCATGACTGCCGACTTTTTTATTTGTTATTGATTGTCGAAAAAATCGAAAAAATAATAATAATAAAATAAAATAAAATAAAATAAAGTGAAGTAAACTAAAGTAAATGCTGGTTCCTTGTGGTTTCAGGGTGAACAAGGATCGCCAGGTCTTTCTGGACAGAAGGGACCATCAGGACCCTTGGTAAGACAACAACTACCTTCCATTCACACATCTACACTATTGACAACAGCTACCTTCCATTCACACATCTACACTATTGACAACAACTACCTTCCATTCACACATCTACACTATTGACAACAACTACCTTCCATTCACACATCTACACTATTGACAACTACCTTCCATTCACACATCTACACTATTGACAACAACTACCTTTCATTCACACATCTACACTATTGACAACAACTACCTTTCATTCACACATCTACACTATTGACAACAACTACCTTCCATTCACACATCTACACTATTGACAACTACCTTTCATTCACACATCTACACTATTGACAACAACTACCTTCCATTCACACATCTACACTATTGACAACTACCTTTCATTCACACATCTACACTATTGACAACTACCTTTCATTCACACATCTACACTATTGACAACTACCTTCCATTCACACATCTACACTATTGACAACTACCTTTCATTCACACATCTACACTATTGACAACTACCTTTCATTCACACATCTACACTATTGACAACTACCTTCCATTCACACATCTACACTATTGACAACAACTCCCCTTCATTCACACATCTACACTATTGACCACAACTACCTTCCATTCACACATCTACACTATTGACAACAACTACCTTTCATTCACACATCTACACTATTGACAACAACTCCCCTCCATTCACACACCTACACTATTGACAACTACTTTGTATTCACACATCTACACTATTGACAACAACTACCTGTCGCTTTCATTCACACATCTACACTATTGCAGTTTAGCAATCCAGCTTAGCATTGACGTGTGGATGTCCAAGGTTTGCATGAATACAAGAGTAGACTGTAGAGTCCACTTTGCTTGTAATGAAGATGGTGGTCATCAAAGTCAGACATTCAAGAGCATTCGGTACCTTAATTGATCTCAAAACCCCGCCCTCTTTTCTTCATTCTCCAATCACAACTGATGGAGAAAAGAGGGCAGGGTTTGAGATGGGTCAATCCAATTCACCCTCGCTCAAAACCGTAGCATCGTCTCATCCCCCCCCCCTCGCCCTGCTCCTTTGTCTTCTCTCTCCTCCTCTTCCCCCTCTTCTTCTCCATCCCTCTCTCCTCCTCCTCCTCTTCTCCAGGGTCCACCAGGTCTGCCCGGTCTGCGTGGGGACCCAGGCGCCAGGGGAGAGAAGGGCCACCCAGGTCTCATCGGTTTGATCGGACCCCCGGGAGAGCAGGGAGAGAAGGGAGACAGAGGTCTGTCCGGACCCCTCGGATCCAACGGAGTCAAGGGAGACAACGTGAGTGTCTGTCCACCCTTCCCAACGCCACTTCCTGTCCCGTCTCTCTGTCTCTCTCTCTCTCTCTCTCTCTCTCTCTCTCTCTCTCTCTTTCTCTTAGTCCCGCAAGGGGCAATTTAGAGCATGGTACGGCAAACGGCTGCATTTCTACACATTCAAGACAAAACGGGGACAAGAGACATAGATGACACTTCAAAGCACAAGAGACATGACACTGCCAGAACGGGATCCCTACATTGTTGATCTGTCAAGTCCAATAAATATTTTGTCCTCATATTTTTACATTCAGATCTAATTTGATTGCCGATATTATATTATATACTATATCTCTCGTAGAAATGTTCTGTTCCAGTCGCCTGTACATTCAGCTTCAGTTTCACATTAATGAACATAAAGTAAATGTGTGAGACAGTGTTAGCCAAAGCAAATTTTCAACTGTTGTCCCTGGATCTGGTGTTAAAAAGCCGCTAAAAAGCGGTCAGGTGGCGTAGCGGAGATTGTACTCGTCACCAATGCAAGAGGCTGCGGTCTCGACTCCCAGAGAGTCAGCATTGCCTTGGCTCGGGCTGATCGCTATACTAACTTGTTTGGCTGAGTTAGGGGGAGGGGAGCCGTGGGTGGGTCCTGGGCGTTGTGGACAGCGACCCCTACGGTTCGGTCGGGGCGCCTGCACAGCGAGGGTAGGATCTGGAGAGAGGTAGACGGTAGTGCGACCTTCCACACGTTACACTCTCCCAGTGAGAATTTGCGAGGCCAGGCTGGCTGCCGGCTGGCTGCACATGCGTCGGACGAAAGCATGTGACAGTCTCCGGCCTCTCGGACCAACAGTAGGGGGGGTGCGCAACAACCAGGAAGGGGGTTGGGAATTGGCATAACGACTAACAGTGGGATGGGAGAAAAATCGGGAAAAAAGGAGGGGGAAAAAGATAATAATAAAGAATTTAAAAAAAAAATGCTAAAAAGAAAGCATAACATATATGGCCTACAGGTAATTAAGAACAGGTTAAAAACAGGCAAACATATTTACATCAGACAATGTACAAACAAACAATAATTCCTCTAGGGTACATTCAGCTTTACTAAACCCTGTCTCCTCTAGCTTTACTAAACCCTGTCTCCTCTAGCTTTACTAAACTCTGTCTCCTCTAGCTTTACTAAACCCTGTCTCCTCTAGCTTTACTAAACCCTGTCTCCTCTAGCTTTACTAAACTCTGTCTCCTCTAGCTTTACTAAACCCTGTCTCCTCTATCTTTACTAAACCCTGTCTCCTCTAGTTTTACTAAACCCTGTCTCCTCTAGCTTTACTAAACCCTGTCTCATCTAGTTTTACTAAACCCTGTCTCCTCTAGTTTTACTAAACCCTGTCTCCTATAGCTTTACTAAACCCTGTCTCCTCTATCTTTACTAAACCCTGTCTCCTCAGTTTTACTAAACCCTGTCTCCTCTATCTTTACTAAACCCTGTCTCCTCTATCTTTACTAAACCCTGTCTCCTCAGTTTTACTAAACCCTGTCTCCTCTAGTTTTACTAAACCCTGTCTCCTCTATCTTTACTAAACCCGTCTCCTCTATCTTTACTAAACCCTCTGTCTCCTCTCTAGGGTCCAGCTTTACTAAACCCTCTGTCTCCTCTCTAGGGTCCAGCTTTACTAAACCCTGTCTCCTCTATAGGGTCTAGCTTTACTAAACCCTCTGTCTCCTCTCTAGGGTCCAGCTTTACTAAACCCTGTCTCCTCTATAGGGTCTAGCTTTACTAAACCCTCTGTCTCCTCTCTAGGGTCCAGCTTTACTAAACCCTGTCTCCTCTCTAGGGTCTAGCTTTACTAAACCCTCTGTCTCCTCTCTAGGGTCCAGCTTTACTAAACCCTGTCTCCTCTCTAGGGTCTAGCTTTACTAAACCCTCTGTCTCCTCTCTAGGGTCCAGCTTTACTAAACCCCGTCTCCTCTATAGGGTCTAGCTTTACTAAACCCTCTGTCTCCTCTCTAGGGTATGCCTGGAGGCACTGGACCCATCGGCCCAGCCGGTCCCGCTGGAGTAACTGTGAGTATAACCATCCTCATCAACACCAATATGCCGTTTTATACTTTTATACTGATTATTTTGCTATGATATTTTTCATTATTTAATAAAAAAAAATAAGAAGTCTTTCATCCCACATGCCATTGCTCTGATGAATTCTATCTATCTATCCATCCATCTATCTATCTATCTATCTATCTATCTATCTATCTATCTATCTATCTATCTATCTATCTATCTATCTATCTATCTATCTATCTATCTATCTATCTATCTATCTATCTATCTATCTATCTATCTATCTATCTATCTATCTATCTATCTATCTATCTATCTATCTATCTATCTATCTATCTATCTATCTATCTATCTATCCATCTATCCATCCACAGGGTCCTCAAGGTATCAAGGGAGCTAAGGGTTCTAGTGTGAGTATTGGTTCTCCCTCTTCCTCCATAATCCTGTGTGAAAGGAACCACCCGTATGTTTACAACATCGGGTCTCATTCACCAACAAAAGATCAGACACGTTTTTGTCCTAGCGCCACTTATTATAAGACAATGTTGGTGAATGAGGTCCATTGACTTCTGGGACTTTGATGAGTTGAACTTGCTAACTGCTAAGACTCTGTGAATGTGCCTCCTGCATGTTGAGGGTGTTGACTGTGTTTCCCGCGGCGTGTTGCTGTAATACTGACGCCTCGCTCAGACGGATGACGTGTCTGTGTCTCTTTCAGGGAGGCGCTGGTCCCAAGGGAGAGAAGGGTGTACAGGGACCCGCGGGACCACCGGTGAGCATTACACTCCTTCTGGACAGTAGAGTATCTATTGTTATGTTCATTGAACCTTTATTTAAACAATTCTCATTTACATTGACAGTTTGGCGAGAGGACAAAGGGGGCATCTCGAAGAGTAACAGGGGAAAGGGGACAAAAAAGAAATAGAAAAGAGACAGATGATACATACATCACAGAGGTCTAGGGAAATAATGAAAACACACATCAAATAAACAACCAAATACAATTACAAGGTATACATGACGTACTAGTCATACACACATCTTCTAAGGAGCCACGCCCAGTTTCCCAAAAACACCTCGCCCACAAACATCACACGGTTCCATTGTAAGTCAATTAACCCTTTCACTACCACACTACCAAATAGTTAACCCTTTCACTGCCACAATACAGAAGGTTAACCCTTTCACTACCACGTAGTGGAAATTAGCACCAGCTTCCAGAGCAAGAACACTGATGTAGGATCACTGGTAGGGTTGGGTACCTTTCACATTTGAACCGGTACTGGTACCGGTACCTGTGAATCGATACCGGTACCCAACGGTACCTTTTTCTGTACTCTGTTTAGTATACCTACCTCAGTTGTAAAAAAAAATAAAAAATCCAAACTTCAAATAATTGATTATCATTATTATTTATTTATAACAATTTGTTAATATATACTGTATATAATATTGCAGCGAGCGTTGTCTGCATCTAGCTTTGTAAAGTGTAACAAGACTTGCAACCGTTTTCGGCTTGCCATTTGCCCCGACTGCTTTGTTGTTGAATCAATTCAAATCCTAGGTAAGCGTGTATTGTGCGCGTGAACGTGCGGCACACTTCATAGGGATTTTGTACATACCCGTTTATTAACAACAATATCAAATGAGGACTATTACTATACAATGTACACAACTATATAAATAAAAGGGTGCTCACAAACACTAGCCACATCGTTACTAGAGAACTAATTATGACAACAAGTTGATGCTTGACACTGCTGTCAGATGTCAGGTGAAGCAGGAAGTGAAATCACTGGCTCAGGTTAAATAAAACCAAACCTGTAGCTACATTAGGCACAAACAATGGAGCGCCACCCAGTGACCAAACACGGCACTGCAACCAAACAACAACACAGAAATAGAAGAGGCACGTTTGTGACCGTTACACCGTGTCCCCGCCGCCTCCTCACAGGGCCCACCAGGAGACGTCATCCAGCCCCTGCCCATCCAGAGGCATCCCAAGTCCAAGCGCTCCATCGACGCCAGCAAGATGTTCTCCGAGACCGACGGCGAGATGCCCGCGGCCGACACCGCCGGCGCGGAGTTCCTGACGGGCGGCGAGGGCATGGAGGAGATCTTCGGCTCCCTCAACGCCCTGCGGCAGGAGATCGAGACCATGAGGTTCCCCATGGGCACCCAGGAGAGCCCGGCGCGCACCTGCCAGGACCTGCACCTCAGCCAGCCGGACCTCAAGGACGGTCCGTCCAACATCCTCCTACTGTCTATATTATTATTAGTGTCTTGTATAAACTAGTCTAATCCCCACGCTGTTGCTCCAGAAACTCAGCCCAGTCACAACGCCATTTAGATTAGATTATATCAGATTAGATTAGATTATATCAGATTAGATTAGATTTGATCAGATTAGATCAGATTATATCAGATTAGATTATATTAGATTAGACTAGTTTATATTAGATTAGATTAGATTAGATTAGATTAGACTAGTTTAGGTTAGATTATATCAGATTCGACTAGACTAGTTTATATTAGATTAGATTCGTTTATATTAGATTAGATTATATCAGATTAGATTAGATTAGTTTATATTAGATTAGATCAGATTAGGGCGGCTAGGTGGTGTAGTGGGCAAGGCACTCGCCACCAGTGTGGAGACGCTAGGATTCGCGTGTTCGAATCCAGCTCTCCACATTGTTTTCAGTTTAGCTGGTCGTCCGCAGTAATACACATTGGCCGTATTACGGGGAGGGAAAACTGAAGGGTGGGGATCGAACGTTGTGAACAAGCGACTCCTACAAGTCGGTTGGTGCGCCTGCGCAGTAGAATCAGGAAGTGTCGGGGGCAGCGTGAGCCTCCCACGCGTTACTCCTCGACACTGAGAGATCGAGCTGCGCAGGTGAAAAGATGCGACTGCTGTTACCTCAAGTACCGGAGGGGACTTGTGCTATGTATGACTTAGTCCACATTGCAGCCGGCTTGTGGGAGGCAAGAAACAGCGTTCGTGACAGGGGAGGGTTGAATTGGATGATACGAAATTGGGATGGGAGAAAAATATAGAAAAATGGGAGAAAAAGTGGATCAAAAAAAAAAAAGATTAGATCAGATTAGATTAGACTAGTTTATATTAGATTAGATTAGATTAGATTAGATTAGATTAGATTCGATTAGACTAGTTTGTAGGAGTGCGGAACAAACGGACTGCCAGACGGTTGTTAGATGCAATACACGTGAAGGTGCAATGTTTACTTCCTACTTCCTATATACAACCTAATACGTCGTCACGTCAACCCGTGTGACTGGCCAGCAGCGTAACTAGTAAGAGTAGGTAAGGGATATGTACAGATATTTAGATATAGATATACTATCTACAGGTACGTAAAAAGGATTATATGCAGGTATGTACAGACAGATGTGGATAGATATATATTCGGTAAGAATAAATATATATATACGGTATATACCGGTAATACAGCATTATATACACAGCACTTTGGATTGTTCTCCCACATTGGGAAGCCAGTCAAATGGGACCCTCTAGTGGCCAAGGGAGGTACTTGTTTGAAAAGGCTTCAGGCAGGGACGCGTGTATCACTTCCGCAACGGATTTAGTCGGATTTCGGTTTCCGGGTTCGCCTGATTGGCCGCGACGGCCACGTGACACGTGTGGCACGCCCCCGCGGCAGCGTCAGCTGCTGTTTAATGCTCACTTTTCCCACTTCAATGACAGAGTTGCTGTTTAATGCTCACTTTTCCCACTTCAATGACAGAGCTGCTGTTTAATAATATTGTCGCGTTGTGGAAAGCAGGATGAGAGAGCGTAGATTTCAGTGTGTATCATTTAATCATTTATCATTTAACATTTGACAGGCATACATTGTTGTCATACAGAGTACAGAATACTTTTATCCAAAATGCTTCATACTGTTACTGTTAGAGACTGTGCTAGACAAGATAAGTATGAAATAAAATAGTATAGCATGTAAAATAGAAGTAAAAATAGAGGTCACGCTGTTCAGTATAGACATATGTACAATGTTCGATGCAGAATAGAAGTAACTGAGTTACCATACAATATACAATATACTATGCAATGTACTAATATACAATACGCTATAGTGCAACGCAGAAATGGGATGAGGTACAATTTACAGTAAGGTGTACGAGTTGCAGTGCAAATGCTTCTTACTGTTGCGCTCCAGAGACTGTTACTGTACCATACAATATACAATATACTATGCAATGTACTAATATACAATACGCTATAGTGCAAAGCAGAAATGTAAGGTGTACGAGTTGCAGTGCTCCAGAGACTGTTGAGCATTTTGGATAAAAGTATTCTGTACTTCTGTATGACAACAATGTATGCCTTTCAAATGTTAAATGATAAATGATTAAATGATACACACTGAAATCTACGCTCTCTCATCCTGCTTTCCACAACGCGACAATATTATTAAACAGCAGCTGGGGCGGCTAGGTGGTGTAGTGGGCAAGGCACTCGCCACCAGTGTGGAGACGCTAGGATTCGCGTGTTCGAATCCAGCTCTCCACATTGTTTTTCAGTTTGGCTGGTCGTCCGCAGTAATACACATTGGCCGTATTACGGGGAGGGAAAACTGAAGGGTGGGGATCGAACGTTGTGAACAAGCGACTCCTACAAGTCGGTTGGTGCGCCTGCGCAGTAGAATCAGGAAGTGTCGGGGGCAGCGTGAGCCTCCCACGCGTTACTCCTCGACACTGAGAGATCGAGCTGCGCAGGTGAAAAGATGCGACTGCTGTTACCTCAAGTACCGGAGGGGACTTGTGCAATGTATGACTTAGTCCACATTGCAGCCGGCTTGTGGGAGGCAAGAAACAGCGTTCGTGACAGGGGAGGGTTGAATTGGATGATACGAAAATTGGGATGGGAGAAAATATGGAAAAATGGGAGAAAAAGTGGATCAAAAAAAAACAGCAGCTCTGTCTTTCAAATGTTAAATGATAAATGATTAAATGATACACACTGAAATCTACGCTCTCTCATCCTGCTTTCCACAACGCGACAATATTATTAAACAGCAGCTCTGTCATTGAAGTGGGAAAAGTGAGCATTAAACAGCAGCTCTGTCATTGAAGTGGGAAAAGTGAGCATTAAACAGCAGCTCTGTCATTGAAGTGGGAAAAGTGAGCATTAAACAGCAGCTCTGTCATTGAAGTGGGAAAAGTGAGCATTAAACAGCAGCTCTGTCATTGAAGTGGGAAAAGTGAGCATTAAACAGCAGCTCTGTCATTGAAGTGGGAAAAGTGAGCATTAAACAGCAGCTCTGTCATTGAAGTGGGAAAAGTGAGCATTAAACAGCAGCTCTGTCATTGAAGTGGGAAAAGTGATTAAACAGCAGCGCGTCTGCACTCAGAAGATGGCGCGACAATATAAGTGATACACGCGGCAGGGACGCTCCTCAACACCATGATATAATAACAGCTCTTTCTGTTTTGACGTGTTGAGATGTCCGAGCTGTGTGTCTGACTCTTAACCACCAAGACCTGCACGGACTACAACATCATGACGTACATCATGCCAGTTAGGGTCCCTTGTGTATACTGCACCTTGTGTATACTGTTTACTTTTACTCATAGTATTATAGATTATAATTTTATTGTAACATATACAGACCCTCATCTGCACCTTTGTTTACACATTTATCTTTCTCATGTTTTTTATATTCAGAGTTAATTATATTGTTTACACTGTTTATTTCTGTCAGATCTAATTGTATTGCCTTCTTCTATTACCCTGCCCATACCTGTACCTCCCCTCCCCCATGCTGATATGATGCCCGAATTTCCACAAGGGGATCAATACAGGAATATCTTATCTTTGTCGTATACATATGTATGGATTAAAACTCTATTTTCAATTTATATGCACGTAAACACTCTGAAACACTGAAAACACTGAAAACCTGCGCACACAGACCGACGTCTTTCTAAAGGCCCAGACAGTTCACAGTCTTCCTTGTGATTAACACGACGTCCTGTCTCTCTGTCTCCCCCTGCAGGAGAGTACTGGATCGACCCCAACCAGGGCTGCTCTCGTGATTCCCTCAAGGTCTTCTGTAACTTCACTAACGGTGCCGAGACGTGTCTGTACCCCAGCAAGACCGTCGACACGGTGAGTCTCTGTTGTTGACTAGTGCATCACCCGGCCATTAAGACCCGCTATATAGTGCCGTGAGGCCAGTGCCCCCAAAGTACGCTTAGGGTCCCTCCCTGGTTCTAACGCAGTGGTTCTCAAACTACGGGTCACGACCCAAATTGGGGTTGCGGGTAAAAAATAAAGAAAATATATATATATATATATTTTTTTATGTTCTGGCAACATATTTTGGCTAAATATGCCTCGTTTTATAAATGTGTATTGATAACATAGTGCTGTAATTACATTTTCTAATAAATATGCATGATCAAGTTCAACAACGTATGCTTTTATTTTGATATTCCTTAATTCCACGTTGAAATTACGCGATACATTAACACTTTGGATGCCAGCCATGACATAACACGTGTTATCAGCCCGCCCCCTGAATGCCCACCATGACAATTAGCGTGACATTTTTTATGTATGTAGCGTTGGATCAATAAAAGGATTGATTTTTGGAATGGCGATCAGGAATTGGAATAATCTTTTTGGATAACATCTGATCTCAGGTAAGGAATCTATTTTACCAGTCTTAGGATAATCAGACCTGTTTTCACGGAGATATAAGCTTTTCCCCTATGTGTGATGTGGCTGTTTGGCTGTGCGAGCGATCAGGAAATATATCAGATCAGATATCAGATCGCCTATATAGCGTGCATACGTACACATATACTATCGATAATCTAGCGTTTATTTGAAAACTATTCATAAATAGGCCGAAAAATTAGAACGTTTTTGTGTACTCTAGAATATTCCGTTTATTATGGAATATTTTTATTTTCCTTGAAAACGAGGGCTTTTCAAGATGCTATAAAACGGAAATGAACCGATAAAAAAACAATCCGCTTCGACAATGTTGACTGGAAAATGAGTCATTGATAAGCGACGGGCAGATTAGACACATAGCCATAATTTAAAACATAGATTAGGCGATATTAACGCTAACATTGAAGTGGGTGGTGGGCATTCAAGCACTAAATCGTGCGCCCCCTGCTGGCACTGAAAGAGTTAAGTGTGGGGTCCCCAAAATAATTCCTAAATGAAATGGGGTCACGGTATAAAAAGGTTTGAGAACCCCTGCTCTAATGCTTAGTCCCTCCCTGCTTCTAACCCTGAAACATGTGTATCTTCTCTCACGACAGGTGAGAATGAGTTCCTGGGACGCAGAGACCCCCGGATCCTGGTACAGTCAGTTTGCGACGGGCAGTAAGGTTAGTAACTTTGTGATACGTTCACACCGCGGGCAAGAATGGCTCAAATCAAGATTTCTTTGCTTATTATGCGACTCAGATGAGATTTTTTTCACAACAGTGTGAACGGCACCAATCACATGGAATCTGATCTTTTTTATTCTGATTTGGGGCCACTTTCATATGTTGGTCCTGAATCAGATACAGGTCTGATCTCTTGCAATGCGACTTCACAGTGTGAACAGTCTTGTCACTTTCTTGTGACTTTCACGTCACTCTAGAGACTGAAATTATTCGCAATCTTCTTTAGCAGTGACCAGTTCACACTGAAATCTGATATTGGCCACATTTAAAAAAAAATTATGTGAACAACCAAACCAAAAAAATCTGATCTGAGCAATAAATGAGAATTGAGCACTAAGGCCGTCAGTGTGAACACAGCCTCTAATACTGAGGATGTTTTCTTTTGTTCTTTTTTGTTTTTTTTACTCAATGTCCCTGATTCTATTTTCACCTCCACCTTCCCCCTCTTCCCTATTCCCTCTCTTCCTGTCCTCCTCCCTCTCTTCCTGTCATCTTCCTACTCCATCCCTCCATCTCCCAACTCCCTTTGCCCCTTCTTACTCTTCCTTATCCTCCTCCTCATGCTCCTCCTGCTCCTCCTCCTCTTCCTCCTCCTCTCCTCTTCCTCCTCCTGCTCCTCCTCCTCCTCTTCCTCCTCCTCTTCCTCCTCCTCCTGCTCCTCCTCCTCCTCTTCCTCCTCCTCTTCCTCCTCCTGCTCCTGCTCCTCCTCTTCCTCCTCCTGCTCCTCCTCTTCCTTCTCCTCTTCCTCCTCCTCCTCCTCTTCCTCCTCCTCTTCAGTTCTCCTATGTGGACTCTGACGGAGTGCCGGTGGGCGTGGTCCAGCTTGGCTTCCTGCGTCTCCTGAGTGTGCAGGCCCGTCAGAACCTGACCTACCACTGCCACCGCTCAGTGGCCTGGTCCGACCGCACTACCAAGAACAACCACAAGAGAGCGCTGCATCTCCTGGGCGCCAACGACGAGGATCTGAGCTACGAGACCAGCCCTTACATTAAGGCCCTGATCGACGGCTGCTCTGTGAGTCTCAGTCTGCTAAACCAACAAGCCCAAACCCAAGCCTTTAGAGAGGAGAATAACCAGCTTTATAGAGGAGAATAGCCAGGCTTTATAGAGGAGAATAGCCAGGCTTTATAGAGGAGAATAGCCAGGCTTTATAGTCAGGACAGGACAGCTGAAACCATCACAGTCAGGACAGCTGAAACCATCACAGTCAGGACAGCTGAAACCATCACAGTCAGGACAGCTGAAACCATCACAGTCAGGACAGACAGCTGAAACCACCACAGTCAGGACAGATGAAAGCATCACAGTCAGGACAGCTGAAACCACCACAGTCAGTACAGCTGAAACCATCACAGTCAGGACAGCTGAAACCATCACAGTCAGGACAGCTGAAACCATCACAGTCAGGACAGCTGAAACCATCACAGTCAGGACAGCTGAAACCATCACAGTCAGGACAGATGAAACCATCACAGTCAGGACAGCTGAAACCACCACAGTCAGTACAGCTGAAACCACCACAGTCAGGACAGATGAAACCATCACAGTCAGGACAGCTGAAACCACCACAGTCAGGACAGCTGAAACCACCACAGTCAGTACAGCTGAAACCACCACAGTCAGGACAGATGAAACCATCACAGTCAGGACAGCTGAAACCACGACAGTCAGGACAGCTGAAACCATCACAGTCAGGACAGCTGAAACCATCACAGTCAGGACAGACAGCTGAAACCACCACAGTCAGGACAGCTGAAACCATCACAGTCAGGACAGACAGCTGAAACCACCACAGTCAGGACAGCTGAAACCATCACAGTCAGGACAGCTGAAACCATCACAGTCAGGACAGACAGCTGAAACCACCACAGTCAGGACAGCTGAAACCACCACAGTCAGGACAGACAGCTGCAACCATCACAGTCAGGACAGACAGCTGAAACCGCCACAGTCAGGACAGACAGCTGAAACCATCACAGTCAGGACAGACAGCTGAAACCATCACAGTCAGGACAGACAGCTGCAACCACCACAGTCAGGACAGACAGCTGAAACCACCATCACAGTCAGGACAGCTGAAACCCGCCCAATTTTACTACATTAATTTAATCTACTAACCTTCGTACTGTCTTTTACTAGTATGCACTTAGCTACCATGTCTATATTACTACCTACTATGCTAATATGTCTTTACTACTATGCACTCAAGTTCAACACTGTTTGAAGAGCAATCTTACTGACCCTTAGCTGCCAGAGTTGTACCTTCCTGGCTTTGGATAAAAGCGTTCAGCTAAATGACTAAATGTAAATGTAAGGGTTTTCCCCGTGTTTATCTTAAGTCATCATAAGGGTAGAAATACAAAAATACACGTCCTCATGAGACCCTCTCCAAATCTGTCATGAGTTTGAATTTCACTCCCTCTCTCTCCCTCTCTCTCTCTCTCAGTACCGTAAGGGCTTCGACAGGACAGTGCTGGAGGTGAACACACCTCAGGTGGAACAGCTCCCCCTGCTGGACATCAAGGTCTCAGACTTTGGGGAGAACAATCAGCAGTTTGGCTTTGAAGTGGGACCTGTCTGTTTCCAGGGCTAAACACACACACACACACACACACACACACACACACACACACACACACACACACACACACACACACACACTTAAAGGCACACTTAGACAGGAATATTGTACCATACATGCCCATTGATTTGTAAATGAACTTGTAAATTATATGAAACAGAACGGATACAAACACACACACACACACACACACACACACACACACACACACACACACACACAAATGCGAGACAGACACGCATTCACACTCGAGTTACGTACACACGCCCAGGGACAACGACATCCTCCCGACAAGTAATGGACAACAAAAAAAACAAGAGAAGATACAAAATAGAACATGAACAACTCTCTTGAAGACGAGACCGTCGACGATAGAAAGAAAGAAAGAAAGAATGAAAGAAAGGATGAAAGAAAGAAAGAAAGAAAGAAAGAGGGACAGATAGCATCTTTTTTGGAATAAAACGTTGTTCTACCAACAGCGAGCGGCCGGCCTGAGAACGTGGCGGCCACCCCCACGCCAGAACCCCCCCCCCCCCCCCCCTCTCACTCCTCCCCCCGTCTCACTCCTCCCCACTGTCACTCTTAGTTCCACTTGTCTCGCCCACTCTACCTCTTCATCCCAACCGCCCCCCCCCCCCACCAGGCCTCTCAGTACATCCTCAGCCTCCAGAACAAGACGAGCGGACCGGAACCCCGCAGAACCGCAGTGTTGCTCCACCAGTCCAGCGCCCAGTGGGTTCTGTTCATCCTCCACACGGTCCCACACCAACCTGAGTCAATGCTACCCCCCCCCCCCCCTCCCCCCCCGAACCTCACCCATAGAATCTTCCTGGCGCAGTGCATTGTGGGTAACGGAGGCCGAAGGCCTGGTGTGAACGAGGCGTGAATATATCAACAACCCCCCTTTCTCTCAGCGGCGCCGTAAGAGTAGAAAAGTCTCTCGATGGGAAACTGTGTTGGAAGCGAAACCATACGACTGGCATCATGGGGGCGGACCGTGTTGGAAGTGAAACCAAACGACTGGCATCACGGGGGCAGTGTTGCATGCAGTGGGGCAGGTTGGAAGGGATGTCTGTGTCTTCTCGTCAAGTAACGCCCAGCGACAAATTCAAAAGCCATTAACCTTGTAATTGTACTGAGCTTGATGTTATTTGTACATGTATTTTATACCTGTTGTGAATGCCTTTTAAATGGGCCAGTTGTTTTTAGATCACAAGCCAACTTAACAGGCCAGGGGAAAGCTGTTCTATCAGTCCACTATTTACAGAATTATCGCCTTGGTCTTTTTGATAATCGTTTTTCCTCACTTTCCAGAACATTACAGTTATTTGAGTTCCTTCTGACATTCCATCTAGTTCTACAAGCACAGGACGTTATCAGGGTGTAAATGTGTATATGAGTTTCCAAGTTCTCTCTTCATGACAGTGATTACATGCATGCTCTATTAATAAAGAGAAAAAGCTGTTTGACAAGGTGCTACTTAAACCAAACCATAAACATTTTAACTATTCACTTTGAATCCTTCATTTTGTTTTTAAAGTCTCTCTCACCATCTCAGAAGCCAGCCACCAGCTCGGGGAACGTGTGCATTACCTTCCATTTTGTACAGAAATAGCTTTATTGTATTTATTTAAAACAAAAACAGGGTACTTTGAGGGGGAAAAAAAAAATACAACCAAATATTCCAGTCCTGTGTGGTAATATTCCAGTCCTGTGTGGTAATATTTCATTTATATTTATTTCCTGTAGCTTTTTCACTTGAAGGTCAATTGAGTCAAGTTCAAAACGTAAAACAACCCGTTCTGGACGCAGTACCTCTGAGCAAACGCCCTGGTTCATCATTGCATGACGTCAAAGTGGGAACAATAGTCTGTGGCCATATGTTACTGTAACCTGTTTCATCCTGTACTGTACTGTGCTGTTCAATCTGCTTCCATTGTAATGATTAAAAGGTGACTCTCTAACGTCCTCACATTTCATTACTGCTGCCATGGTTACACTTCACTGGGGGGGGGGGGGGGGGGGGGTAGCGAGCTGGCTGTTTCCCCACCGTGACTAGGTGACGTGGGAGGGACGTGTGTGTAGGGGACGTGCGAGGACATGCAGGTTGGGATCCCTATGTGAATGTGTCTCCTCTTGGTGAGACGCAGCCCAGGCAGACGGGAGGGGTCGGTGGGACGGTCACGGGACGATTCTCTCGACCACCAAGGGACTCAAGTTATTAACAACATATTGTTTGTATGATGTCATACTAGGGGTTTTTCGTTTTGTTGTTTTTCTTTCTATTTGTGTTGACTTTCGTTATAGGAGGGAAAGGGGGGGAGGGGACAAAACTAGTAAAAACACAAGACAAATAAGAGAATGTTTTTATTTGTTAAAGACAAACAAATGTTTCAACAACAAAAAAAAGAATATGGTGCTGAAAAGAGACAAAGTATTATTTTATGTGTAAGTAATTTTTTTTTAATTCTTGTTTCTGTAATATATCTTTTTAAAAAGAGCTGCTTGACTCCCTCGTTTTTCTTCCAAGCGCCACCCCCCTCCCTCTCCCCCATCCCTCTCCCCTTTCCTGCCATTTTCATCCATCTTTCCCACAGTACGTGGGGCATGTTGTTCATTGTAACCAAAACTAAGTAAAACTCTATATAAATATATATATATATATCAGCTTCCTCAAACAAGTGGGTGTGAACCATGGAGATACAGTGTGAACAGAAAATATTCTAAACTATTATTCCACTAAATAATAACTACTGCCGCCTCTAGAGATTCCAAGTTCCCTCTTGTGTAAGATGGCTGCTGCCTCCATCCCTTCCTCTCCATCCTTTCCTCCCTTCCTCTCTCCATCCCTTCCTCCTTTCCTCCCTCCATCCCTCACTCCCTGCCTTCATCCTTTCCTCCCTCCATCCCTCCCGCCCTTCCTTCAGGGTATCTGCAGGTTTCAACAAGTTCAATTTAAGACTTTGTAATACCAATTTCACGACCATACTAGTGAAAAAAAACTAAAAACACACATAGTGACAGTTTTAAAAGCTGACTGACTAACTGTAAGCTCTCGCCCGACGCACAAAGCTCCTGGTAGCCCCACACAGGAAACAATGACTTGATTTTAATACCTGTGCAAAGTGCAGACTTTTTAATACCTCTTGAGGCCTTAAATTGAGAATTATGAATGTAACACTTTTTAAGACGTTAATACATACCCTGTCCTGCACCGCTCTTTAACCCTTTCACTACCTCATTACCACACTACAGAAGGTTAACCTTTTACTATCACACTACAGACGGTTAACCGTTAACGGTGATAGTAAAGGGTTAACCCTTTGTCGTGTGGCAGTGAAAGGGTTAACCTTCTGTATTGTCGCAGTCAAAGGGTTAACCTTCTGTATTGTCGCAGTGAAAGGGTTAACCATTTGGTAGTGCGGCAGTGAAAGGGTTAAGACGATCTTCCTCTTCGCTCTCATTCCTTTCTCTAAACGTTTGTTTTGTTTGCTACTCTGCTTGTTTCTGTCTTGGAGTCCCTCTGCTCCTTTCTGTCTTGGAGTCCCTCTGCTCCTTTCTGTCTTGGAGTCCCTCTGCTAGTTTCTGTCTTGGAGTCCCTCTGCTAGTTTCTGTCTTGGAGTCCCTCTGTTAGTTTCTGTCTTGGAGTCCCTCTGCTGGTTTCTGTCTTGGAGTCCCTCTGTTAGTTTCTGTCTTGGAGTCCCTCTGTTAGTTTCTGTCTTGGAGTCCCTCTGCTAGTTTCTGTCTTGGAGTCCCTCTGTTAGTTTCTGTCTTGGAGTCCCTCTGTTAGTTTCTGTCTTGGAGTCCCTCTGCTAGTTTCTGTCTTGGAGTCCCTCTGTTAGTTTCTGTCTTGGAGTCCCTCTGTTAGTTTCTGTCTTGGAGTCCCTCTGTTAGTTTCTGTCTTGGAGTCCCTCTGTTAGTTTCTGTCTTGGAGTCCCTCTGCTGGTTTCTGTCTTGGAGTCCCTCTGTTAGTTTCTGTCTTGGAGTCCCTCTGCTGGTTTCTGTCTTGGAGTCCCTCTGTTAGTTTCTGTCTTGGAGTCCCTCTGTTAGTTTCTGTCTTGGAGTCCCTCTGTTAGTTTCTGTCTTGGAGTCCCTCTGTTAGTTTCTGTCTTGGAGTCCCTCTGTTAGTTTCTGTCTTGGAGTCCCTCTGTTAGTTTCTGTCTTGGAGTCCCTCTGCTGGTTTCTGTCTTGGAGTCCCTCTGTTAGTTTCTGTCTTGGAGTCCCTCTGTTAGTTTCTGTCTTGGAGTCCCTCTGTTAGTTTCTGTCTTGGAGTCCCTCTGTTAGTTTCTGTCTTGGAGTCCCTCTGTTAGTTTCTGTCTTGGAGTCCCTCTGTTAGTTTCTGTCTTGGAGTCCCTCTGCTCCTTTCTGTCTTGGAGTCCCTCTGCTAGTTTCTGTCTTGGAGTCCCTCTGTTAGTTTCTGTCTTGGAGTCCCTCTGCTCCTTTCTGTCTTGGAGTCCCTCTGTTAGTTTCTGTCTTGGAGTCCCTCTGCTGGTTTCTGTCTTGGAGTCCCTCTGTTAGTTTCTGTCTTGGAGTCCCTCTGCTGGTTTCTGTCTTGGAGTCCCTCTGTTAGTTTCTGTCTTGGAGTCCCTCTGTTAGTTTCTGTCTTGGAGTCCCTCTGCTCCTTTCTGTCTTGGAGTCCCTCTGTTAGTTTCTGTCTTGGAGTCCCTCTGCTCCTTTCTGTCTTGGAGTCCCTCTGTTAGTTTCTGTCTTGGAGTCCCTCTGCTGGTTTCTGTCTTGGAGTCCCTCTGTTAGTTTCTGTCTTGGAGTCCCTCTGCTGGTTTCTGTCTTGGAGTCCCTCTGTTAGTTTCTGTCTTGGAGTCCCTCTGTTAGTTTCTGTCTTGGAGTCCCTCTGTTAGTTTCTGTCTTGGAGTCCCTCTTGGCTTTGTTGATGTTCTCTGTTCAAAGACTCACATTAAAATCCATCTGTCTTACATTTTGTGTGTGCACGTGTGTACGTGTACACGTGTGTATGTGTACGTGTGTACATGTGTGCGTGTGTACGTGTGTGTGTGTGTGTGTGTGCGTGTGTATGTGTGTACGTATGTACGTGTGTACGTGTGTGTGTGCGTGTGTATGTGTGTACGTGTGTACGTGTGCGTGTGTACGTGTGTGCGTGTGTATGTGTGTACGTGTGCGTGTGTACGTGTGTGCGTGTGTGCGTGTGTACGTGTGGAGGTACCCAACTAAGATAAGATAAAATATTCCTTTATCGATCTCCTTGGGGACATTTGGATGTCATAGCACTAGCAGCATGGGGGGGGGAGGTACAGGTATGGGCAGGGTAATGGAAGAAAGACATAAATACAGGTAATACAAGTTTATCGGAATATAAAAATATGAGAAAAATAAACAGTGTAAACTATACGATTAACTCTGAATATAGAAATATGAGAAAAATAAACTGTAAACTATATAATTAACTCATTAACTATATACTAAATATGAGAAATCTACCTGAAAGTGTAGTAAAACGCTGTAAACACGGCAAACAACGCAGAAGTTACAAATCAAATATAGGTTTATTTGCACATAGATTGTATTTACATTGTACACGATGGCCATCATGGTTGAATAATCAAAACAATCAATTCAGAAACTGAACTAAAAGGCACGGAAAGCCTCCATTTGGTCTCCCTCGGGGTGATGGACAGCTGGCTTAGCCAATGAAAAGTCCTCCTGCAGGAAAATTATACATTTTATTAACTTTTGGTATTTTGGGGTACACTTTTAGAGATAAATAGTACAATAATATATGATGTGACAAATCACTAGAACACACATTAGTCCCATGACATAAAAAAAAAACTAAAAACATTATAGTTAAAAAAAAAAGAAATAAAGAAAAAACACCACGTCGCATACCGGTCACTTCAATGCTGGCTCCTGTGATGTAGCGCGAGTCGTCAGAAGCCAAGAAAACACAGACATCAGCCACCTCTAGGGAGGGAGGTGGAGACAGAGAGGGAGGGGTGGAGGTGGAGACAGAGAGGGAGGGTGGGAGGTGGAGACAGAGAGGGGGGGGTGGAGGTGGAGACAGAGAGGGAGGGAGGGAGGTGGAGACAGAGAGGGGGGGGTGGAGGTGGAGACAGAGAGGGAGGGGTGGAGGTGGAGACAGAGAGGGAGGGGTGGAGGTGGAGACAGAGAGGGAGGGGTGGAGGTGGAGACAGAGAGGGAGGGGTGGAGGTGGAGACAGAGAGGGAGGGTGGAGGTGGAGACAGAGAGGGAGGGTGGAGGTGGAGACAGAGAGGGAGGGTGGAGGTGGAGACAGAGAGGGAGGGGTGGAGGTGGAGAAAGAGGGAGGGTGGAGGTGGAGAAAGAGAGGGAGGGTGGAGGTGAAGAAAGAGAGGGAGGGTGGAGGTGGAGACAGAGAGGGAGGGGTGGAGGTGGAGAAAGAGGGAGGGTGGAGGTGGAGAAAGAGAGGGAGGGGTGGAGGTGGAGAAAGAGAGGGAGGGTGGAGGTGGAGACAGAGAGGGAGGGGTGGAGGTGGAGAAAGAGGGAGGGGTGGAGGTGGAGACAGAGAGGGAGGGGTGGAGGTGGAGAAAGAGAGGGAGGGTGGAGGTGGAGACAGAGGGAGGGGTGGAGGTGGAGAAAGAGAGGGAGGGTGGAGGTGGAGAAAGAGAGGGAGGGGTGGAGGTGGAGAAAGAGAGGGAGGGTGGAGGTGGAGAAAGAGAGGGAGGGGTGGAGGTGGAGAAAGAGAGGGAGGGGTGGAGGTGGAGAAAGAGAGGGAGGGGTGGAGGTGGAGAAAGAGAGGGAGGGGTGGAGGTGGAGACAGAGAGGGAGGGGTGGAGGTGGAGACAGAGAGGGAGGGGTGGAGGTGGAGACAGAGAGGGAGGGGTGGAGGTGGAGACAGAGAGGGAGGGGTGGAGGTGGAGAAAGAGAGGGAGGGGTGGAGGTGGAGACAGAGAGGGAGGGGTGGAGGTGAAGAAAGAGAGGGAGGGTGGAGGTGGAGATGGAGAGGGAGGGGTGGAGGTGGAGAAAGAGAGGGAGGGTGGAGGTGGAGACAGAGAGGGAGGGGTGGAGGTGAAGAAAGAGAGGGAGGGGTGGAGGTGGAGACGGAGAGGGAGGGGTGGAGGTGGAGACAGAGAGGGAGGGTGGAGGTGAAGACAGAGGGGTGGAGGTGGAGACAGAGAGGGAGGGGTGGAGGTGGAGAAAGAGAGGGAGGGTGGAGGTGGAGACAGAGAGGGAGGGGTGGAGGTGGATACAGAGAGGGAGGGGTGGAGGTGGAGAAAGAGAGGGAGGGGTGGAGGTGGAGACAGAGAGGGAGGGGTGGAGGTGGAGACAGAGAGGGAGGGGTGGAGGTGGAGAAAGAGAGGGAGGGGTGGAGGTGGAGACAGAGAGGGAGGGGTGGAGGTGGAGACAGAGAGGGAGGGGTGGAGGTGGAGACAGAGAGGGAGGGTGGAGGTGAAGACAGAGAGGGAGGGGTGGAGGTGGAGAAAGAGAGGGAGGGTGGAGGTGGAGACAGAGAGGGAGGGTGGAGGTGAAGACAGAGAGGGAGGGGTGGAGGTGGAGACAGAGAGGGAGGGGTAGAGGTGGAGAAAGAGAGGGAGGGTGGAGGTGGAGACAGAGAGGGAGGGGTGGAGGTGGAGAAAGAGGGAGGGTGGAGGTGGAGAAAGAGAGGGAGGGGTGGAGGTGGAGACAGAGAGGGGGGTGGAGGTGGAGACAGAGAGGGAGGGGTGGAGGTGAAGAAAGAGAGGGAGGGGTGGAGGTGGAGACAGAGGGAGGGGTGGAGGTGGAGAAAGAGAGGGAGGGGTGGAGGTGGAGAAAGAGAGGGAGGGGTGGAGGTGGAGACAGAGGGAGGGGTGGAGGTGGAGACAGAGAGGGAGGGGTGGAGGTGAAGAAAGAGAGGGAGGGGTGGAGGTGGAGACAGAGAGGGAGGGGTGGAGGTGGAGACAGAGAGGGAGGGGTAGAGGTGGAGAAAGAGAGGGAGGGTGGAGGTGAAGAAAGAGAGGGAGGGGTGGAGGTGGAGACAGAGAGGGAGGGGTGGAGGTGGAGAAAGAGAGGGAGGGTGGAGGTGGAGACAGAGAGGGAGGGTGGAGGTGGAGACAGAGAGGGAGGGGTGGAGGTGGAGAAAGAGAGGGAGGGGTGGCGGTGGAGAAAGAGAGGGAGGGTGGAGGTGGAGAAAGAGAGGGAGGGGTGGCGGTGGAGAAAAAGAGGGATGGTGGAGGTAGAGAAAGAATAATGGTTACGACACAAAACTAGTATCTACCTTCTTGTCTGACTCTGAAGGAACATTTCCTTTTTGTATGTTTCTATCTTGTAATACAATGGTCATGACTATTCCATTCAAGAGTCCAATACATTTTTCTTAACTTCTTTTTTTTAATAGTACTGCAAGGACTTAACTTAAAAATATACAGTAGCCCATGCATTTTTTAAATGCATTATTATTTTTTAAATATGTAAATATATGGTTTGACAATGCTACAGTAAGAAAGACCTTTACACAGATCCATGAGGTCATATGTTCATATTCAGTACACCTCCCAGCTCTATTAGGCTAAACCTGAGTCATTATGAGGTCAGTAGGGCTGACCTTCGAAGCTTTTTTTGGCAATTGAAGCTTCGGGGCCGAGCTTCGATTTTAATTCAAAGCTTAAAAAAAATATATATATATATATATATTAATTATAATATTTTTATTTTTTTTATCTTATGTTGTGGGACTTGTACAGCACTTTGGTAAACTTTGTTGTTTTTAAATGTGCTCTATAAATAAAGTGGATTGGATTAATTAATTAAGTAGCCCCTTTCGTGACTGTGACGCAGCCAACAAGGTTTCACTCGGCTGCGCTGCCTGGGTGCAGTGGGGCTGCTCTCACAGCCAACGACATGACATTACATAATTATGTTGCAACCTTCGTCTATCAAGCAAACAATTATATTATATTTAATTTATAATTTATAATTATATCAGACAATGCACCTACAAAAGCAGATGATTACAATTAAATTAGCCAACTTGGTAACACATTAGTCATAGCAGCATAGGCATAGCCTGATTAATGTTTTGTGTGGCGTCGCCGTCGTGTACAACGATACTTACGTTTTTGTAGGTGATTTAACAAAGTTGTTGTAGAGTTGTGATATGCCATTTTCTTCTGGCATATCTGCCACTCTGCCTTTTGGGCATTGTCTTTGCATATTTTAAAGTGTAACCACACGTCTGACGACTTCTTCGTCGACATGTCTGCTGCACATGTCCTTGTTGTTTTCAACACAGATAATCTCCACGTGCTTGTTGTAGAGAGGTGGAGTCGAGGCGCCGCTTACTTTCGTTTCATTGGAATGGAGGCACAAGATTTGAGGCACAATTTCTTTTATTTTTATTAAATAAAATTATAATACTTTTTTATTTTATTTTTTTTTTAACTTCGATTTTTTTTTAATGTTCGAAGCTTGTGCCATCGAACGAAGCTTCGAAGCTTCGAAGTATTTAAGACAGCCCTAGAGGTCAGTATAATAATAATAATTAATAATAATAATATAATAATAATAATAATAATAATAATAATAATAATAATAATAATAATAATAATAATAATAATAATAATATAATAATAATAATAATAATAATAATAATAATAATAATAATAATAATAATAATAATAATAATAATAATAATAATAATAATAATAATAATAATAATTAATTTTATTTATATAGCGCTTCTCAAGGACCCGAAGTCGCTGACAGTAGGCAGAGGAACATAGTAAAACAAAGAAACAAAAAAGGAACATAAGACCACGGGGGAAACATGGGAAAGCAGCATGAGATAACACAGAACCATATTAGCGACAGGAACAAACATCAATCAGGTTGGAGGGGGGGGGGGGGTTATGCATGGAGGGGTTGAAGGCTAGGGAGAACAGGTGGATTTTGAGGCGAGATTTGAAGGTGGAGAGTGTGGGGGAGTCTCTGATGGTCTGAGGGAGGGAGTTCCACAGTCGGGGTGCAGTGCGAGAGAAGGCCCGATCACCAAAGTTTTTAAGTTTGGATGTCGGGAGGCGGCTAGGTGGTGCAGTGGGCAAGGCGCTCACCACCAATGCACTGGTGGTTCAAGCCCAGCTCTCCGCATTGCATTCAGCTTTGCTGGTCGTTCATACTAATACATTTGGCAGTATTAGGGGGTGGGAAGCTGATGGGTGGGGATCGGACGTTGTGGACAGCGACTATCACAGGTCGGTTGGTGCGCCGGCGCAGTAGAATCAGGAAGCGACGGGGGCGGCGTCCCTCCAAAGCGCAGACCCCCGACGCTGAAAGATCGTGCTGTGCAGGTGAAAAGATGCGACGGCTGCTACCTCGAGTACCGGAGGGGACTTGTGCAATGTATGGCTTCGTCCACATTACAGCCGGCTTGTGGGAGGCATGGCCAAACAGCGTTCGAGACAGGGGAGGGTAGAATTGGACGATACGAAATTGAAAATGGGAGAAAAAGTAGATAAAAAAAAATATATTTGGATGTCGGGACCAGTGATGCGACGGGGTTGCACGCCGTGCAACCAAAGTTGTGAGCAGAAGCGCGTGCACACAGGAACATAGCTATCAACATTTCGATTTGAAAAAACGTGCAGGTTTTAGCCCCGCCCCTTCTCCTGGCCCCGCCCCCTCAGCCCGCCCCATCCGACCCGGCCCCGCCCCCTCCCAATGGAGCTGCCTCGTCGCTGCTGGTCAAAACCGGTATTATTTTGTTTTCCTACTGTGTAGAGTGTAAATGCTATAAAAATACAGTAAATTACCCTTTATCAAAATATTAACCATTAAATAAAGGTTGTAATCTGTAAATGCATTTGATTTTACTGTAATTTGACAGTATTTGGAAACCATAGATGCCAGACATTTAGTTTTCTTGCAGCTTTTTTTCTTACAGTCTACAGTCAGTGAATCCTAAATCTCCACTAGGCAACCACTTAAAGTTATCAGTCCAACAAGGACTGGGTGAACTAGTTGCTACATTAAATTAATCAGATACCTGGTTGAAAGTGAAATGCTGTGAACATCCCTGCATTAAGTGTAAGACAAATTCAGTATAAATTCAGTTTATGTAGTAGTAGCATTAACATGTTCATATTTATTGAAATCTTACAATTCATACATAAATGTTATGATGAATTGAAAATGGGGGAAGAAGTCCTTCTCTGGTCTGCATCCCCTTAACAATTGTGTATTGCACAATACTGTATTGTACCCATCTGTTAAAGTTAGCAATCAATCAATGTATTACCAGTGTCTTTATACCTTCATCACTGTAGGCTACATATTAATACGACAACTCAAGAAGAATCAAGAGGTTTATTTGTCACATACAGTGAAATGCAGGTGGTCACGCCCGCATTGATTGTGCAAAATGCAAAAAAATATAGGTAACAGGATATGCATGATAAAAAAAGACATGCCATGTTCCTGAAAAAGCTATAAAAAATACCTATGGTCATTAATTTAGCAGTGGGAAATGGGAATATCATTTTTGGAACAGTGTGTGTGTCTATTATGTCTGTGTAGTATGTCTGTATGTCTGTATTGAGCCGTACTGTATTGTACCCATTCTGCAATCTGTTAAATAAAGTTTTCATTCATTCATTCATTCTACAGAGAAAAATTAGATAGAAAAAAAGCCAATGCGATTTTGTGTTTTTCCTCAATATCTCTGCAATGCCTGCGAGTTACCAGTAACTGTATTTGTCATACCATGACAATTCACGACAACTTTTAAAACGGATCAATTTATTTATATGTATAAATCGCATTCAGGAAATTGGGCGTCAGTGAAGGCATGCTATCCGTGGAGGAATGGCAGGAGGGGACAGTGGAGGCGCAGAGCAAACGGCTGTTAGTGTTCACCAACCAACACATTTACACATTCCTGCATTTGTATTGTTTTATCCACAGAAGATTTGCAAACCTTTTGTTCCAGAGACAAAAGCCACAGAGTGGGCAATCAAGAGACACTGGCTAAGTTGATTTGACACCCTCGGTCCGCGGCCGCCTCGGTGCATCATCTACTCTCTCCCCTGAGCTCTGAGCTTTATCCGGTCGCGTCGCTGTCTTCTTCGGGTCGCAACGGTCTGACTTCCTGTGATAACGGTCTAATCTACACTGCTGCCACCTGTCGTCACGGAGGAGAATTGCAGCCATTTTGTAAAAAATAATAATAATAAGTACAAAATACGTACCAATCCATGAGCCGTGAACAGCGCGTGAAGAGGGTTAAAAAAACAGGAGAATACCGGAAAAACCGGTAGGGTTGACAGCTATGCACAGGAATGCGCTGCACTAGACTGATGCGCCAACTCGCAGTACCCACCTGGCTACTTTGCATATCAATAGCGCCGGTCGTCAGGTGTTACATTCCATTCGTAGAGGCAATTAGGCACTGTCTTTAGTCTGTCCTTATGCGAGGGAACATTTATGCGCATGTGCGGGAGCGTGCGTATGCGCCCGGGAGCGTGCGTGCACGTGGCGCGGCATTAGCGTGCGTGCAACCAGTGTTGATATGAGCAACGCAACACTGGTCGGGACAGTGAGGGAGGCAGTGGAGGAGGACCGGAGGGAGGTCAGAGGTCATTATGAGGTCAGTATGAGGTCAGTATGAGGTCAGAGTGGTGTTTATCTCACCTGCAGCCTCACCCATTCTCCCAAGAGGCACTAAGGAGGTCATCTGTAAAACACATGAAACACAATTTGAAAGGTACGTTAAAGTGGTACATTTATGTTTGTTTTGGCGACATCTGTTGGTGATACAGGGTTCCTGCAGGTTTTAACAAGTTGAATTTAAGACTTTTTAAGATCCTTGTTACGACCACTTTGAATAGAATTTAATACCTATTTCACGACAAAAATTATTGAATGAAGGAACCAGTTTTTATCTTTTAGATAAAGCTAAGCTAACTGTTTTTAACTTTCAGATTGATTGAATACTTTATTTTGACACAATCGTAGTACAAACATTTAAAAGACAAAACAATAACAGTGTCAATACGCTGGTCAAAAATGGATAAAACACAATAAAGCCAAGGCTTGTTTCCATTGTGGTCCATACATGGAACATAAAAGGCACAAAAACACAAATGGACATGTACACTAGACAGGACACATCCTAAAAATGTGTACAATAACACCTAACCTGACAACTCATACAGTCAACTAATGTTAAAAGAAAATCCGCGGGGGAGCTCCAGTAGCTCACCACGTACCGCGAGCGCTATTTCAGCGCCGTGGACAACCGTGCTCGTCACGGATCTGGGGCTTAGCGAGTTCGAATCCCGACTGCAGCCGTGCCTTTCCCAGAGTGTCTTCCCCCCCATCTGAACCCTTTCAGCCTGTTTCTGTCGGTCATCCTTGACCAGTATAAATGTGATAAACACATAAAAGAGCCAGGGGAATGGCCAAAGTTTAAAAAAAAAAATTAAAATCCGCAACCCTTAGATAACGCTAAGTTAACAGTTTTTATCTTTTATATAATGCTAAGCTAACTGTTTTTATCTTTTAGATAAAGCTAATTTATCATACAGATAAATGTTATCTTTTAGATAACGTTAAGCTAACTGTTTTTATCTTTTAGATAAAGCTAAGATAACTGTTTTTATCTTTTAGATAAAGCTAAGCTAACTGTTTTTATCTTTTAGATAACGCTAAGCTAACTGTCTTTATCTTTTAGATAACGCTAAGCTAACTGTTTTTATCTTTTAGATAACGCTAAGCTAACTGTCTTTATCTTTTAGATAACGCTAAGCTAACTGTTTTTATCTTTTAGATAACGCTAAGCTAACAGTTTTTATCTTTTAGATAATGCTAAGCTAACTGTCTTTATCTTTTAGATAAAGCTAAGCTAACTGTCTTTATCTTTTAGATAATGCTAAGCTAACTGTCTTTATCTTTTAGATAAAGCTAAGCTAACTGTTTTTATCTTTTAGATAACGCTAAGCTAACTGTCTTTATCTTTTAGATAACGCTAAGCTAACAGTTTTTATCTTTTAGATAATGCTAAGCTAACTGTTTTTATCTTTTAGATAACGCTAAGCTAACTGTCTTTATCTTTTAGATAACGCTAAGCTAACTGTTTTTATCTTTTAGTTGAAACGGCCCATCCCTAGTTAATGGTAGATTAGCACGTTGCCCTTATGCACAACATTTCAGTATTGCACAAGTTATTGCACTGGATAAGCGTACATAGATGTATTTATGTATGCATTTTGCAGAAAGTTGTATATACCGGTACATACTATTGTAATTAAAAAAGTTCATAGATCTGGTTTGTCCAAAGCCACTGGAAGATGATGTTACACTCTTCCATGGATGACTGGAAGATGATGTTACACTCTTCCATGGACGACTGGAAGAGTCACTCTCCTTACCCCCCAACCCCTCCTGTCATGCCAAGCTATATGTGTGCGGTTGACATGTTGCATCACTATCACCACAAGTAGCTCCATAACAAAGACACGTGAGGTGACATGGAAGAATGAATGCAGCCAGAGACAGATTTGAAGAATTATCATAGTTATTAGTTCTGTCAATATTTGTGAACAGGCAACGCTCTCCCCCCTAAAAGCCTGGAATCACGGAGAGAACCCTCAAATTTGTGACGTCACCTGGATATGGTCCATAAGACAATGAACAGGCCTAAGACGTTGCGAATATTCAATCAACAGACGAAGCAATAAACTGGATTAACAGTCCTGGACGAAGCAATAACATGGATTATTTATTGGATCAACAGCCCTGGACGAAACAATAACATGGATTCTTAAAATGAGCTTTAAGAAGTAAACGAGGGCTTAAACTAGGTCAAGACAACATGAGAGACGGCTATATCAAAGTGTCTCACCTTGCTGATGACCTTCTCTGGTACCTTCTCAGTCATAGGAGTGAAGATGAACCCTGGCAGCACACAGTTACACCTGATGCCAAACCTATATATAATATATATATATAGAGAGAGAGAGCGAGAGCGAGAGAGAGAGAGAGAGAGAGCGAGAGAGAGAGAGAGAGAGAGAGAGAGAGAGAGAGAGAGAGAGAGAGAGAGAGAGCAGTTGTTTTATAACTCATATCCATCCAGCCAACACCTGATTATAGCTACATTACATACATTTTCCGTTGTATGAAGTTTGGATGCAGTTGAATTAGGTTTGACAAACTACATTCTTTTGTAGTAATGTAGTTAAAGGAACACGCCAACTTTTTGGGAAATTAGCTTATTTGCCATCTACCCTGGAGTTAGACAAGCAGATACATACCATTTTCTTCTCTGTGCATGCATTAGGCTTAGGGAACAGCCGCACCGTTAGCCTAGCTTAGCGTCATTCACTGGAAGTAGGTGTGCCAGTGTAGCCTAGTTCCCAACAGTCACGAAATACCCTCCAAATACAACTCCAAAACCTCCCTGTAAACCTGACCTTTGTATTTCATCACCTCAAAAGCCCTGTTGCTTTTTGAAAAACTGGGCGTTTGAGGTGATGAAATCACTGCGCCCAGGCAGCAGTGGTTCGGCAAAAAAAAAATCCGAGTATATATCTGCTTAGAAAACGAAAATGTCAATAAATTTTTTCACATGGTAAATACACAGGTCAAATGGCATGCTGGTGCTCTAATGCTACTCTATAGCACCTTTAACTACAGTTTCCCCAACAATGTGTTTATGTCTATATATGTAGGTCATGTACATGTGTATATAAGATAAGATATTCCTTTATTGATCCCCTTGGGTCAACATCCCCTATGTAGGTCATGTACATGTATATATATATGTAGGTCATGTACATGTCTATATATGTAGGTCATGTACATGTGTATATATGTAGGTCATGTACATGTGTATATATGTAGGTCATGTGTACATGTCTATATATGTAGGTCATGTACATGTGTATATATATATATGGTCATGTTGTACATGTCTATATATGTAGGTCAAGTACATGTCTATATATGTAGGTCATGTACATGTGTATATATGTAGGTCATGTACATGTGTATATATGTAGGTCATGTGTACATGTCTATATATATGTAGGTCATGTACATGTCTATATATGTAGGTCATGTACATGTTAATATATATATATGGTCATGTTGTACATGTCTATGTCTTTGTAGGGTCATGTTGTACATGTCTATATATGGTCATGTTGTACGTGGCTATATATGGTCATGTACATGTCTATATATGGTCATGTTGGTCAGACCTGCTGAGCTCTTTGGCAGCCGTTCTCGTTAACCCTTCCACTCCTGCTTTAGAGGAGGTATAGTTGGCCTGTCCGACGTTTCCCACCTGGTAACAGACAGAGAGACCAGAGGCAACATTACACCTGATCTAATATAATATAATGTAATAGAATAGAATAGAATAGCTATTTCTATCACTCAGAAATGAATGCAGTGTTGCTGGATGCGTGTAGTCTTTTACCAACACACTTGCAGTTCCGCGTTCGGGTTCTGCGATCTGATTGGCCACTGACGTTTCTCTCTGCGCCAATCGCGTTACGCCTAGTTCTGCTCTACTATCCTCAGTTAACGTAATTTATACAAATGGAAGTATTGATTTCGCCGTAACGAATCATTAAAAATATATACCGTTAACTGGAATATGTTAGTTTCTTACACATATGTTGGATTATGTAATTGGTTTGTCATGACAAACCAATATAAAATCGCGAATTAACCGGTGGTTATCCTTTTTTTTTTATCCACTTTTTCTCCCATTTTCTATATTTTTCTCCCATCCCAATTTCGTATCATCCAATTCAACCCTCCCCTGTCACGGACGCTGTTTCTTGCCTCCCACAAGCCGGCTGCAATGTGGACTAAGTCATACATAGCACAAGTCCCCTCCGGTACTTGAGGTAACAGCAGTCGCATCTTTTCACCTGCGCAGCTCGATCTCTCAGTGGCGAGGAGTAACGCGTGGGAGGCTCACGCTGCCCCCGACACTTCCTGATTCTACTGCGCAGGCGCACCAACCGACCTGTAGGAGTCGCTGTCCACAACGCCCGATCCCCACCCATCAGTTTCCCACCCCCTAATACGGCCAATGTGTATTAGTACGGACGACCAGCTAAACTGAAAGCAAATGTGGAGCGCTGGGCTCGAACAGGCGAGCCCAGCGTCTCCAGCTTTTCGTGGCGAGCGCCTTGCCCACTACGCCACGTAGCCGCCAACCGGTGGTTATCCTATAGCCCTAGTTATATGTACATTTCAACAAAGTGGAGCCGCAGGGGACTTCCATAGCATACGCCTTCAAATCCAGCTAGCGTTGATGCTATTCAATGCTATCATACCCAAGTAACCCAACTAACGTTAATGCCATTCAGAATTTATTAACATAGCTACAACAACACAGTAACGTTAATATAATTACATGCATCGTTGTTTACAATGAACGGTGGGGCTAATCGAAAGGACTGGACACGGACAAGCAGAAGGCGACGCATCATTTTTACTTCCGGTCGGGGGGTTTCAAAATAAAAGAGCGACGTCTAAAGCACCCGAAATATGTTTATTTTGTACATTATCTAACGTTAACACGAACCTAAACTAACTTTTCCCCCTGACCGGAAGTAAAAATTATGCGTCGCCTTCTGCTTGTCCGTGTCCAGTCCTTTCGATTAGCCCCACTGTTCATTGTAAACAATGATGCATGTAATTATATTAACGTTACTGTGTTGTTGTAGCTATGTTAATAAATTCTGAATGGCATTAACGTTAGTTGGGTTACTTGGGTATGATAGCATTGAATAGCATCAACGCTAGCTGGATTTGAAGGCGTATGCTATGAAAATCCCCTGCGGCTCCACTTTGTTGAAATGTACATAACTAGGGCTATAGGATAACCACCGGTTAATTCGCGATTTTATATTGGTTTGTCATGACAAACCAATTACATAATCCAACATATGTGTAAGAAACTAACATATTCCAGTTAACGGTATATTTTTTTTAATGATTCGTTATGGCGAAATCAATACTTCCATTTGTATAAATTACGTTAACTGAGGATAGTAGAGCAGAACTAGGCGTAACGCGATTGGCGCAGAGAGAAATGTCAGTGGCCAATCAGATCGCAGAACCCGAACGCGGAACTGCAAGTGTGTTGGTAAAAGACTACACGCTCCCTGGATATGTAATTTTAAGGTTAACAGTGATGTAAAAACAAAACAAAAAAGAAACTCCATAAAATGTCTAATATATTAAATTATATTAACTTCCATTAACTTAAGTTCCCATTACGTTGGGAAAATGTCTATATTTTTTAACCCCCCCCCCCCAAGACTACATTCGCCAGCAAAAGCAAGATGTCCGCCAGCAGAACCAAGATGTCCGCCAGGACCGCTAGTAGTGCCTCACCTTGCCCACAATGCTGCCCACAGTAACAATGGAGCCTTTGGGAGCTCCACAAGCAACCAGGGCCCTGGACACGGCCTGGATGAGCAGGAAGGTTCCCTGCAGGAGGGAGGAGCGATGTGGGAGACAGGAAGGGGAGGAGTAGAGAGGAGCAATGTGGGAGACAGGAAGGGGAGGAGTAGAGAGGAGCAATGTGGGAGGAGACAGGAAAGGGAGGAGTAGAGAGGAGCAATGTGGGAGGAGACAGGAAGGGGAGGAGTAGAGAGGAGCAATGTGGGAGGAGACAGGAAGGGGAGGAGTAGAGAGGAGCAATGTGGGAGGAGACAGGAAGGGGAGGAGTAGAGAGGAGGGATGTGGGAGGAGACAAGAAGGGGAGGAGTAGAGAGGAGGGATGTGGGAGGAGACCGGACGGGGAGGAGTAGAGAGGAGGGATGTGGGAGGAGACAGGAAGGGGAGGAGTAGAGAGGAGGGATGTGGGAGGAGACAGGAAGGGGAGGAGTAGAGATGAGCGATGTGGGAGGAGACAGGAAGAGTAGGAGTAGAGAGGAGGGGTGTGGGAGGAGACAGGAAGGGGAGGAGTTATTATTATTATTATAGTATTTTATTTATTTATTTTACCTTTATTTTACCAGGCAGGTAGTCACTTGAGATCAAAGATCTCTTTTTCAAGCAAGACCTGGCCAAAATGGCAGCAAAACAAAAACAAACATACAAATACACAAAACACAGACAGAGACATAAAAGGCAATGTGGGGCAAGGGGATACATCTGAGCTGCAGCAAACTAGATTGAATGGGATTGGGTGAGATTGGAGGGTAGGGTAAAAAGGCAGAAAGAGGATGGAAGGTGAGACTCTGCAGGAGGTCGCTGGGCAGAGAAGGTCAAGTTAAAAATATAAAATATAACACCACATTATGCAGTATTAAAGTATTATCACAGTTATCAGTATTATCACGGTTATCAGTATTATCACGGTTATCAGTATTATCAGTCATCTTATCCTCCTGGTTTGTCTCAATGTAAAACACTGAGCAGTTACCCATCTCTGCCACAGGGTGCCACTATTGGCAGTTGCAGTGTAGGCATTTACATTTTACATTTAGTAATTTAGCTGATGCTTACAAGTCAGCAGGAAGGGCACAACTCTTACAGCTGAGGAACAATGTTCATCAAACAGTGGTGGAACTTGAGTGCTGCAGTGTTGAGTGCATAGTAGTAGAGACATATTAGTATAGTAGGAAGAGTGCATGATAGTATAAGACAGTAAGAAGGTTGGTGTTAATAAAAATAAAAAATAAAATAATTCAGATATTGATTGAAGAAGTGTGTTTTTAGTCGACGGCGAAAGATTGGACGGATTTCGGCTGTCCTAACTGTGGTGGGAAGATTGTTCCACCATTGTGGGGCGAGGACCGAGAATAGCCTGCTTCTCTTTGATGACCCTCCTGGAGCTCGGATAAGAGTGGGTCTGAGGCGGCCAGAAGATGTAGAGCGGAGGGGTCTTGAGGGAGTGTAGTTAGAGACCATAGACCCGAGGTTCTTCCTTCTCTTATTTAAAAGTATGATCTCCGACCGCTGTGTCGACTTGTAACTGCGTTAGCTGATTTCTTATTGTTTATTCTTATTTATTGTGCCTATATGTATGAAATTGCTGATAAACTTGTGTTTTGTAAGCTCGTCGTCACTGTAAATGAGGGTAACCTCAGTGTCTCTGATATTAAATGAAATGAAAATTATGACCTTTTTATTTGCCCCCCATGATTAGCATAGGTGTTTGCCAATGGGTTTGAGTTTCTTCATTGAGCGCTTATCCTTATCATTAGGGCAAGTATCTTACACCACTGTATCAATTATCAAATGGGTCAGTTGATTCTCAGCATCCCTGGGGCAGGTATGGGCTCAATACAACACTTTCTGTTATAAAAATACAAGCTCCTTCTGAGTCTCTCTGTACTGGCCATGAGACTCCGGTAGCGCTTGCCTGGGCATAGAAGCTCCTTCTGAGTGGGGCGACTACGTGGCGTAGTGGGCAAGGCACTCGCCACGAATGGCGGAGACGCTGGGCTTGCCTGTTCGAGCCCAGCGCTCCACATTGCTTTCAGTTTAGCTGGTCGTCCGTACTAATACACATTGGCCGTATTAGGGGGTGGGAAACTGATGGGTGGGGATCGGGCGTTGTGGACAGCGACTCCTACAGGTCGGTTGGTGCGCCTGCGCAGTAGAATCAGGAAGTGTCGGGGGCAGCGTGAGCCTCCCACGCGTTACTCCTCGCCACTGAGAGATCGAGCTGTGCAGGTGAAAAGATGCGACTGCTGTTACCTCAAGTACCGGAGGGGACTTGTGCTATGTATGACTTAGTCCACATTGCAGCCGGCTTGTGGGAGGCAAGAAACAGCGTTCGTGACAGGGGAGGGTTGAATTGGATGATACGAAATTGGGATGGGAGAAAAATATAGAAAATGGGAGAAAAAGTGGATAAAAAAAGAATAAGCTCCTTCTGAGTCTCTCTGTACTGCCATGAGACTCTAGTAGCGCTTGCCTGGGGATATAAGCTCCTTCTGAGTCTCTCTGTATTGCCATGAGACTCTAGTAGCGCTTGCCTGGGGATAGAAGCTCCTTCTGACTCTCTCTGTACTGGCCATGAGACTCTGGTAGCGCTTGCCTCTCTGCAGCAGTGCAAAGAGGCAGTTGTTTGGGTGGCTTGAGTCTTTGAATATTCTCTTAATCAGGTGGCTCTCCAGGTGACGTGATGACCCTTCCGTCTTTCATAGTTTCCTTTGTATAGAACGCTGGTATTCTGACGTGATGGCCCTTCCTTATTTTTATAGTTTCCTTGGTTAAATAAAGGTTAATTAATCAATTAAATAAAAGGGGCATCACCTCCTCCAGAGGAAGTTGTAGTCCTTGCTAATATGAACGACACCTGTATGACAATGACACTATGTAACAACCCATCATCTACACCAGATGGCGCCATCTACACTCACTGCACACACATCCACACACACTCACTTTAAACAAACTCACCTACCACTCACTTTAGACAATTTAACACACTTTATATTTATCTATTATTAAAAAGATTTGCACTACATCCATACCTCATTTGCACCATATCCTAAGTTTTGTACCACATCTCATTTCTGCATTGTACCTCACTGGTACTCATTTTACTTGTTGTATATTGTATATATGTATATTGACTTTACTTACTTTTACTTACTTCTTAATTACTTTTTTTTACTTACTTTCTTTTTGTAGCACTTTTTAAGCACCTTGTGAAAAAATGGGCTGTTTAAGGAATTCCAGGCCTTGACTTTTTTAAATGTTTTATCAAGCACTTCAAGGACCTTGTGCGAACCCTGAGTCAGAGGGTTCTACTGAAAATAAACCTTTTTGTCCAACTTTACCAGAGGTGGTCTAGGACTCAGTGGACGGGGTGCTTAGTTCAATACCTTGAGGTTGACTTGTATGACTCTATCAAAGTGGTCCTCGTTCATCCTCAGCAGGAAGTCGTCCTGGGTGATGCCCGCTGCAGTCACACACACCGAGGGGGGCTGGAAGTACCGACGCTGGAGGGAGAGGAGGGGAGAGGAGTCACACACACCGAGGGGGGCTGGAAGTACCGACGCTGGAGGGAGAGGAGGGGAGAGGAGTCACACACACCGAGGGGGGCTGGAAGTACCGACGCTGGAGGGAGAGGAGGGGAGAGGAGTCACACACACCGAGGGGGGCTGGAAGTACCGACGCTGGAGGGAGAGGAGGGGAGAGGAGGTCTGGATAACTGGCTATTAGGGATGGGCATTGATTTTCAAATATTCATTTAATTTCAAACCTTAATTTAAACTTGAAAGGCAACTGAGGTTTCCCTCATTCAGTCACGTCATGTGTACATAGAGTTAAGCAAAATATATAGAGTTAAGCTAAATATACAGAGTTAAGCTAAACATACAGAGTGAAGCAAAACATACAGAGTTAAGCTAAATATACAGAGTTAAGCAAAACATACAGAGTTAAGCAAAACATACAGAGTTAAGCAAAAATAAAAGACATAAAATCACACAACATATACAATTATAACGATAAGACAACAAGGCGAGACAAAAGTAAGGATAACAAATCAATTAAAACATGTACAACTTGATTGTTGGAGTTCATTCCATGAGCTAGAGGGGCATCATAGCAAAATGCAGATTTACCCTGTTCAGAGCAAACTGGACCTTAACACTTTGAGCGCCGGGCCCGACTATAGTCGGGTTAACTCGCCGAACGTTGAGCGCCAGGACCCCCGAAAACCAGAGTATAGTCGGGTTTTCATCGCTTTTTTTTTTTTTTTTTTTTTTTTGATATTTCCATTCATAAACATGCAGGCAGCTGTGTGTTATCACTGGGAATGGGTCTGAAATAGCAAAAGTCCAATACCGACGCCTGCCGCGATTGCACTCCATTTGAAACTATGTGGCTTGGTGTGTGGGCCGGCCTGCGTGCGGAGTCTAACTAGCCGGGCAGGCGAAGCGCTTATAACACATGCATTGACGAGGGTCGGCCCCCCCCGGATAATGCTCAGTGCTGGATTACGTTGGCAACACAATCGACATCAGTATTTGGAATGGCGATCAGATAATTGGAATATTCTTTTCGGGACAGATCCTGGTCATTGTAAGGACTATATGGTATCAATATTGCATTGATCCGATAATTCCTTCCCCGCGATCGGAGCATGTGTCTGTAATGTACTGTGTAACATATTCCGTTGGTGATGATCGAAGCATAGAAACCCCCACCCTTTCATGCATGCATGATGAAACATAATACCGATAATCTAGCGTTGATTTCAGATTGATTGTTGATCCAAGCGAGGAATGACACGCTTCCTAGTGAAATGCACTGAAACGCTGTTTAGCTGCGTTTCCTGTGATTACACAGCATTACTCTAAAACTATACTCATATTTACCACGGTATAAAACGGGAATGTATGAATGAAAAAATTATCAGTTTTTTGCATCTTGACCGGAAGAAACTCAATGACAATCGACTATATTATTAGATCCATAGCTATAATATATAATATAGCTTTAGGCCTGCAGACACAGCCACGTATCCCCATGTTAAAAGGCGATGGCATTTCAACGGTAAGGTAAACAGCGACCCCTGGCGCTAAAAGTGTTAAGGACCAGCCAGTCACTAGAACGGGTTCCATAGGTTCCAAGATTCCATTCCAATAATGATGTAGTATAAGGAGGTAGCTTATCAATAATGATGTAGTAAGAGCCTTAAAATTGTACAAATACCATCAGCCAACCAACCTTCTCATAAAGGACACAGTGATGAGTGTCGTATCTATCATTAGTGATGGATCTGAGGGCAGAGTGATATACAGAGTCCAAGGATGGTTGAGGGTTTAATAGTAGTAGTAGGGCAAATAGTTAAAATCAAAAACATAATCGATTTGTTTATGTGAATATCGTTTTGTCTCAAAAAATATATTTCCCTTGTTTTTACTAGCACCTACAATGTGTATTGTATTGATAGGGGACACTATTAACACATTCTGCGCCAAAAACTAGTTAACTCATTATTGCCGTCCAATCGAGTTAACTTGTTGTTGTGATCGTTATTTCTTTTATTCGCTATTTCCATTCATAATTCATCCAGCAAGGCTCTGGGAAACTCTGGCACGCTGTCTGCGATTGCAACGGCCCGATACCGCCACCTGGTGGATTTCGGCCGATGTTGCACTTACTTTCTACAGGAAGTATGACTGTGCATCTGTGAATGTCGTCCCAGCGCAGTTTTCTTGTAACGTGAATCCAGATGAACAGTCGAGTGCATTGAATCGCCTTCGAGACGCAAGAATCATTAAGCTTTTGGAGTTTATGGTGTCGGCGAAATGGACATACGGTCTAGCAGATGGCAATCAAATAATTGGAATATTTTTTCTGCAGTATCATCGGCCGGAGGTAAGAGCAATCTAACGTTAATTCCAGCTTGATTGTCCATTTCTTTCATTGCAATCCATCTGATCAACGTATGCTGATGCACTAAAGAAAGCCGTTATTGACAATCAATTAATCATAAACGACCCCCCCCATTTCCTTCATGCATGATGGAACATAATATTTTCGATCCACTTTTTCTCCCGTTTTCTATATTTTCTCCCATCCCAATTTCGTATCATCCAATTCAACCCTCCCCTGTCACGGACGCTGTTTCTTGCCTCCCACAAGCCGGCTGCAATGTGGACTAAGTCATACATAGCACAAGTCCCCTCCGGTACTTGAGGTAACAGCAGTCGCATCTTTTCACCTGCGCAGCTCGATCTCTCAGTGGTGAGGAGTAACGCGTGGGAGGCTCACGCTGCCCCCGACACTTCCTGATTCTACTGCGCAGGCGCACCAACCGACCTGTAGGAGTCGCTGTCCACAACGCCCGATCCCCACCCATCAGTTTCCCACCCCCTAATACGGCCAATGTGTATTAGTACGGACGACCAGCTAAACTGAAAGCAATGTGGAGCGCTGGGCTCGAACAGGCGAGCCCAGCGTCTCCAGTATTTGTGGCGAGCGCCTTGCCCACTACGCCACGTAGCCGCCCTATGGAAAATAATATATACCGATCATATGCATTTGGATTTTTAATTGTAGCGTCTATCGAGACGAAATGCCAATGGATTAAGTATAATATGCGTCAGGGCCTATAACTAGCGTTCTAGGAAAATACCCCAGACCACTCTAAAACTGTTTATATTCACCACGGTATAAAACGAGAATGTATGAATGGAAAAAGTATTACTTTCCCACATCTTGAACGATAGATACCCGATATCGAATGGGCAATAGTGTATCAGATATAGCTATAATATTTAAATAGTTATAGCCCTGCAAACAAGGTGAGTGACTCCCATCGTTTACAGCGTGGCGGTAGAGCTATAAGATGCTGATATTGCATGGCAGATATTGTGTTAACTGTTGGGGACCCTATTAACACTGTTGAACGGCATGCTGGGTACAGCTCGCTAGCTAGCCAGGTAGCATAACAGTCTCTGAGACCGGAGATGTTTCATGGTAGCAACGTTTCTTGTACGTTTGCCATGTTGTTTCACCAAGTTCACACATTTCAAGCATCAGTGTGATGTAAAGTGCAGCTTTCGTTCCTGGAAATATGCTAGCTTGGTCCGCTAGCGTTGGCTGTTAGCAATTACAGCAGCAGGCTAGCTTGCTTGTTTGATTATGTCATGTTTGTTATTAAGTAAAAATCCTGGTCCTAAATCATATGTTAACGTGGGGGTTCTCTACACACCTGTAGGCTGGAGACCAGGTTCTCTACACACCTGTAGGCTGGAGACCAGGTTCTCTACACACCTGTAGGCTGGAGAAATTGCAAAGGTACTCACAGTTGCACAAGGGTTTCGGACAGAGATACGTGATGGTTTGAAAGCTCTGCGTTGCTAATAAACATTTAAAAAAAAAAATTATACGGGGCGGCTAAGTGGCGCAGTGGGCAAGGCGCTCGCCACTAATGCAGGAGATGCTGGGTTCGAGCCCAGCTCTCTGCATTGCTACCAGCTTGGCTGGTCGTTCATACTAATACAATTGGCAGTATTAGGGGGTGAAAGCTGGTGGGTGGGGATCGGACGTTGTGGACAGCGACTCCTACAGGTCGGTTGGTGCGCCTGCGCAGCAGAATCAGGAAGCAACGGGGGCGGCGTGTCCCTCCCACGCAGACCCTCGCCGCTGAGAGATCGCGCTGTGCAGGTGAAAAGATGCGACGGCTGCCTCCTCGTGTACCGGAGGGGTCACGTGATGCAAGGCTTCGTCCACATTGCAGCCGGCCTGTGGGAGGCATGGCCTAACAGCGTTCGAGACAGGGGAGGGTACGATACGAAATTGGGGACGGGAGAAAAATAGAAAAATGGGGAGAAAAAGTAGATTAAAAAAAAAAATTATAAACGTGTAAACATCACTGAGGCAGCATTGCATTAAAATGCCTTCTTCGCTTATTCTGCATCTGTGACATGCCTGGTGCGCCCAGCATGCAACGCTGCCTCAGCGATGTTTAAGCGTTTATAAAAATTATTTAAAATAGGGCGGCTGGGTGGCGTAGTGGAGATTGCGCTCGTCACCAATGCAAGAGACTCCGGTCTCGAATCCCGGTATCAGCATTGCCTGCGGCTTGGGCCAGTCGTCATACTATCTCAATTGACAGAGGTAGCGGGTGGAAGTCGATGGGTGGGGATTGGACGTTGTGGACAGCGACTCCTACAGGTCGGTTGGGTGACACCTGCACAGCAGAGACAGGAAGTATCGGGGGGCAGCGTGAGCCTCCCACGCGTTACTCCTCGCCACTGAGAGTCCGCGCTGTCTGCTGAAAAGGTGCGACAGGCTGCCTCCTCGTGTACCGGAGGGCACACGTGATGCAAGGCTTCTATCCTCACTACAGCCGACCAGTGGGAGGCATAGTCTAGCAACGTTCAAGACAGGGGAGGGGAGAATTGGCAACACGAAATTGGGATGGGAGAAAAATAGAAAAATAAGGAGTGGATAAAAAATATATATATATATTTAAAATGTTTATTAGCAACGCCGAGCTTTCAAACCATCACGTATCTCTGTCCGAAACCCTTGTGCAACTGTGAGTACCTTTGCAATTTCTCTGTGATACTTATACGTATAACGAACGGTTCGGGCAGAACCAGTCCTTCATGGTGAATCTAGGTTGGTTTGCTATGGGCTAGGAAGTGACTGTGGATTCACTCGGTGACGGTGCATCAGTCACGAAAGGGGCTCTACACACCTGTAGGCTGGTGACCAGGTTCTCTACACACCTGTAGGCTGGAGACCAGGTTCACTAAGTGGCAGCTGGGTGGCGCAGCGGACATTGCGCGTCACCAACGCAAGAGACACCGTTATCGAATCCGGTTGTCAGCGTTGCCTCCGGCTTGGGCCGGCCGTCATACTGACTCAATTGGCAGAGCCAGCGATAGGGGAGTCGATGGGTGGTAGTCTGGTCGTTGTAAACAGCGACTCCTACAGGTCGGTCAGGGCGCCTGCACAGCAAAGACAGGAAAATGGCGGGGGCAGTGTGAGCCTCCTACACGTTACTCCTCGCCAATGAGAGTCCGCGCTGGCAGGTGAAAAGATGTGACTGGCTGCCTCCACATGTACCGGAGGGGACATGTGATGGGCTTCTATCCTCCCTACGACCGGCCAGTGGGGGGCACATGCGAGCAACGATCAAGACAGGGGAAGGGAGAATTGGCACGGCTAAATTGGGATGGGAGAAAAAATAGAAAAATGGAGGAGAAAAAGTGGATCAAAAAGAGACCAGGTTCTCTACACACCTGTAGGCTGGTGACCAGGTTCTCTACACACCTGTAGGCTGGTGACCAGGTTCTCTACACCTGTAGGCTGGAGACCAGGTTCTCTACACACCTGTAGGCTGGTGACCAGGTTCTCTACACACCTGTAGGCTGGTGACCAGGTTCTCTACACACCTGTAGGCTGGTGACCAGGTTCTCTACACACCTGTAGGCTGGTGACCAGGTTCTCTACACACCTGTAGGCTGGTGACCAGGTTCTCTACACACCTGTAGGCTGGTGACCAGGTTCTCTACACACCTGTAGGCTGGTGACCAGGTTCTCTACACACCTGAATGCTGGAGACCTGGGCCCTCATTCATCAACGTGACTTATGCACAGATATGCATATGGGGCGGCGTGGCTCAGGGGTAGAGCGGGTCGTCCAATGATCGAAGGGTTGGTGGTTCGAATCCCGCTCAAGCCCATGTCCATCCCACTGCCGTTGTGTCCTTGGGCAAGACACTTAACCTACTTGCCTCGTATGAATGTGTATGCATGTGAATGAATGTTGGTGGTGGTCGGAGGGGCCGTAGGCGTTGATTATTCGCCACGCTTCCGTGAGTCTGCCTCAGGGCAGCTCTGGCTGCAATTGTAGCTTACCACCACCGGTATGACTGTGTATGAACGAATAATGGACTCTGTGAAGCGCTCTGGGTGCCATGAAGAGCGCTATATAAATCCAAGTCATTATTATTATAAGCTGTGCGTACGACCATTTCTAAGCAAAGAGTGGGATTCATCAATTTCAACTTGAACTTGACTTCGTGCTTATATTTACGCTGACGCCCAGTGGTAGAATATCGTTACTACGGCATAAGCGCTCCTCAGTACATGCATTCGTTTCAACGCGGAAATAAAGACACTGGCGCGTGTTCTGTATGACCCGTAATTCATTATAGTTCATTGTAAAATAGCGACAGTAGTGTAATTATAACGGGCTCACACGCGAACAAGAGGTTGGCCTGCTTGTTTGGCACGGGGGGCAGACGCAGAACACCAACCTCCAAACGCGATTAAATATTGTTTCAAATAAAAAGCGAATTATTTTGTGTGTCATGTTTCCAAATAAGATTGGTCACGAAATGCTTTCTACTTCAATTTGTTGGTTAGAATAGATGACCTCCGTTGAAACTTCACTGAGACTAACAGTCTATTTGTGAGCTCCCGCACAGATGTGATAATAATAATAATAATAATAATAATAATAATAATAATAATAATAATAATAATAATAATAATAATAATAATAATAATAATAATAATAATAATGATAATAGCTTCATTTTATATAGCGCCTTTCAAGAGACCCAAGGTCGCTTTACATAGATAGGGGGGGGGGATAACAAAGTAACAAACATAGTGGACAGACACAACATATAAATATGATGATGGAATTCATTCAAGTCCTCTCCACGGCACCCTCGGGTCTTTGCCACCGGCACGGTCCATCGTGATATTGGAGATGGATCGAGCAATAGACTGTTACTGTAGCTGTCAAAGCTCCATCACAAATGCAGTTATGTGAATAGAAAGGGATTCCACTCAGTCAATGTTGCGATGCGCATTTGCCTGATACATGTTGTTGCTGCATGCCGGGAGGAAAGGCATGCTGCATGTTTTCAATTCATTAAATAAAACGGATACTTTTTGCAAGGGTTTACTGACTGTCATACAAATAATCAACCAACTACATACTGTAACTTTTCAGTGCACGTTCTTATTTACATTGTGACAACAGCCTTGTGAGTTCCCGCAGTGACCCGCACACAGACATGATGGAATTCAAGTTCAAGTTTGTATTGATCACATAATAGGCTACACATGGCGTATCTGCTACATCATACATGGCAGTGAGATTCATTGTTCTTGTATATGCTCTCGTATTATTGTTTATATAGGCTAACCCAATACTGACATCAAAATAGATTGTATGCCTCTAGAAATCATATGCAGCAGGTAGAAGATTGACGGAAAATCCGTCGCGATTTGGAATAAAATTGAGGAGAACTTTAATCCCTGGGTATTAATCAAACAAAACGGAAAAGGGCAGTCATATTCCAGCACGGTCTTTATTAGTGTTTGCGCTGCCCAGGCAGCAATGGTTAATAGATATCATATCCGACATCACCGTACGTGTACACGTCTGTCAGCCTGTCTCATAACACGCTTCCCTCGGTTTAGTCCATTCTTCCACATTTCATGGGGGTGTCCATTACCGTATATGGTTAATCGGGTGGTTTTGGTATGCAAATACGTGAAAGTGTGCACGAGCCTCGGCGCAGGGCCAAGGTGATATTTATCATGACAGGTGTGCGTAGAACCTGCGTACGCACGTGTGGTAAATCCCGTTTCTTTTGTGCGTGCACACATTCTAAATTCTGTGCTTACGTGTGGAAATAGAACATTTTCTACGTCACGTTGATGAATGAGGGCCCAGGTTCTCTACACACCTGTAGGCTGGTGACCAGGTTCTCTACACACATGTAGGCTGGTGACCAGGTTCTCTACACACCTGTAGGCTGGTGACCAGGTTCTCTACACACCTGTAGGCTGGTGACCAGGTTCTCTACACACATGTAGGCTGGTGACCAGGTTCTCTACACACCTGAATGCTGGAGACCAGGTTCTCTACACTCTCCTTGGACGACACGTCCACCACGGCTGCCATGTGCTCCTGGCCTCTGGCGTCACACGGCAGGCTCCCCAGCGTCTGATTGGCCGACTCCTCGCTGATGTCGGCGACCACCACCGAGGCGCCCTCAGAGGCGAAGCGCTGACACGCCGCCCGGCCGATACCGCTGCCCCCTCCTGGCCGGGGGAGAGAAGAGCACAGGCTCACTTATTGGGTTGAGCGTCAGGACCTCAGTAGGACACGGGGGAAGGAAGGACAAGGTAGTAGCCATTCCACCCAATAGCATATATCTGCAGTGCCGCAAAGCTGGGGGTTGCGGCACTGCAGATATACCCTACTCATTCCACCTGCAGGGAAACTGGTTTCTGGAAATGGTTTGAGTGATACATCTGTCTGTACACTTTTTTACATATCTGTAGATACTATATCTATACCTGTACAAATTCATTACCTACTCTTACTAGTTACGCTGCTGGCCAGTATGACTTAATCATAGTAGTGTGTTTATACCTGTATCACTGTACATATTAATACTACAACTCTGTACATACATCTGATTAGCATTATTACTCAGTAGTACTAATTTATATATTTTATACTCAGTTTAATCACCTGTACATTGTATATTACTATTGCACTTTACTGTTACATTTTCACTCTGGTTGGATGCCAAACCTCTTGTTGTCGTACTGTACTTGTGCAAATTGTGCTGCATAATGACAATACATTGATCTAATCTAATCTAAGTTATCTCAGAACAACCAAAGCATGCCTTGTTTCTTTCTTCTCGGGGGTCCCTGAGACAAATACCATAAAAAGGGGACAGATATTATTCATTTGATTTGATTAATTTGTTTGTTTGATTGATTGATTGAAAATTGTATTAACAGATTGCAGAATGGGTACAATACAGTACGGCTAAATACACACAATTGTTAAGGGGATGCAGACCAGAGAAAGACTTTCGTCTTGTTTACATCAGGGCAAAGCTATTTATGTTTTATCTATTGCGACTTTATTCTGTGAACATAAAGGCAGCATAAGCACCTTCCACATTGAAAAAGCAATAATCTAACGAGAAAATGAGACGAGTGTCTCACAAACTCGCAACGTTTAGTTTGTAAAAATGTGTAACACTACTACTAGTCTGCCAGCTGGTCTCCAAGGCTAGCTAAGGTTTGCTAACTAACAAACTACTATCTAACTACCAATAGGATAAAGCACAATTGAATGACAGAAACAGGCCTGCGAACTGGTAGTAGGTTGCATTTTAAATGCATAAGAGGCCAAAAGAAACTGACCCGTGACTAGTGTCAACCTTGATATGAGTCTTGAGGAGGCGGCCATGGTGGTTTTCAGGAAGCTTTGCTGTTCTGTATTCGTCCACTAGATGGCGCATTAGGACACGTTTTCTTTTTTAGATTTAGTATATAAACCCAGTGGGTGTCATAAGGACACACACAACGGAGCCTACGTTATCTCTTTATTGTTTTTTTTTTTCTTTATTCTATTTCCACATGCAGTATTATACATTGTTTTAATTGTTTTTCTACTCAAAAGTAGAATTTACTTTACAATCACAATGTCTTGACTCAAGACTCTTGAGGAGGCGGCCATGGTGGTTTTCAGGAAGCTTTGCTGTTCTGTATTCGTCCACTAGATGGCGCATTAGGACACGTTTTCTTTTTTAGATTAGATTATCTCTTTATTGTAGTTTTTTCTTTATTCTATTTCCACATGCAGTATTATTAATACATTGTTTAAATTGTTTCTACTCAAGAGTAGAATTGACTTTACAATCACATTATGTTATTATTATTATTATTATTATTATTATTATTATTATTATTATTATTATTATTATTATTATTATTATTATTATTATGTTATTATTCAGTCTTTCAGGCTTTTGTCTAAGATCACAAGTTACAGAGTTCAACGTCCACTTCATGTTCACTTTTAGAGTCCTTTGTATTGAGTCATGTCATCTGTTAGAGAAGACATCTACAAACCTGCATCTTCACATCTGTTAGAGAAGACAGTCTACAAACCTTTGTATTCACATTATACATAATCCATATACATATACACAATAAACATATTTATAGTTTTCCTAGAGCCTTTCCATATTCCTGGGAGTTGAAGTATTATAGGCCCCATTTAACCGTAGAAGTTCTCATTCTCATCTGAAGTCTAGCTGTTACTAATATACACTTTAATAATATACATTCTCATCTGAAGTCTAGCTGTTACTAATATACACTTTAATAATATACATTCTCATCTGAAGTCTAGCTGTTACTAATATACACTTTAATAATATACATTCTCATCTGAAGTCTAGCTGTTACTAATATACACTTTAATAATATACATTCTCATCTGAAGTCTGGAGTCTTGAGGAGGCGGCCATGCCAGGAAGCTTTGCTGTTCTGTATTCGTCCACTAGATGGCGCGTTAGGACACGTTTTCTTTTTTAGATTTATTATAAACCTAGTCGGTGTCATAGGGACACACACAACCAGTGGTGCAGTGCTGGGCAACCGCGGTCAAACGGCGTTGTGTGCTCGCATCCTATTATTATGCAAAGTCTAGGTGATAAGTGCCTAGACTTTGCATAATAATAGGATACCGTTTGGCCTCCGCCCATATTACGACTGCACCCCTGCACACAACGGAGCTACATTATCTCTTTATTGTTGTTTTTTTCTTTATTCTATTTCCACATGAAGTATTATACATTAATGTAATTGTTTTTCTACTCAAAAGCAGAATTTACTTTACAATCACATTATGTCTTGAGGACTCGAGAGGCACATGCCTTCTCTATTTGAACGACCACATCAAATAAGAGGTGGACGCCGGCAAATACTGCGGCATGGTCATGCTGGACCTACAAAAGGCCTTCAACACGGTCAATCACTCCATTCTGATTGACAAGCTAAAACCAATTGGTTTTGATAGTCTATCAGTGAGCTGGATGCAATCCTACCTGGAGGGGAGAACAGATGGTGGAGGTAAACGGTACCCTATCCCCCCCTCCCAGTGAGCTGTGGTGTTCCACAAGGAAGCATACTAGGACCGCTACTGTTCCTAATTTATGCAAATGACATGTCGTCAGCTTGTGACTGCAACTTGTTCCTGTTCGCGGACGACTCAGCCCTGCTGGTCTCTGACAAGAACAAGTTACAGGTTGAAAAAACCCTCAGCTCGGAACTCGGCAAAATCTGCAACTGGCTTGCTGATAACAAACTATCATTACACCTGGGTAAAACAGAGTCCATTCTCTTCTGTTCAAATAACAAACTCAGCAAGACCGACGGCTTCTCAGTTACAGTGGGTGACAATATTGTCACAAGGAAAGATGAAATTATACCTAGGTTCCATCCTAGAGGCAAATTTCACTGTATGCTTGTATGCCGTGACAAATAAAACTCTTGACTTGAGTTGACTTGAAATCTTTCCTGTGACAAAATCAGGGGTGCAGTCGTAATATGGGCGGAGGCCAAACGGTATCCTATTATTATGCAAAGTCTAGGCACTTATCACCTAGACTTTGCATAATAATAGGATGCGCGCACTTCGAAGCCCAAACGCCGTTTGACCGCGGTTGCCCAGCACTGCACCACTGGACAAAATGGCATCCAATGTAATAAAAAAAGTCAACCAACGAACTCGATTCTTGTACTGGATCTCCTCTCTGGTAAACAAGAATACCCTGAAGACTCTGGCAGGAGCACTCATTCAAGGGTACTACGACTATGCTTGCATCTCATGGTACCAAAGCACCTCAAAGGCGCTAAAAACAAAATTACAAACATCTCAAAACAAACTGGTCAGACTACTGCTTGACCTTACTCCTAGAACCCACCTCACCCCTGCCCACTTTGACAACCTAGGAAGGCTTAGAGTAGATGACAGAGTACAGCAACTTGCAATGGGCCTGGTCTACAAGATACACTACACGACTAAGGTACCCATGTACATGACAAAATACTTCCCAAAGGTCAGTGAATACCACGACCACAACACCAGAGGGAGCTCCACAAATCATGTTAAACCCAGATTCGGCTCAAACAAGGGACTAAACATGTTTCGCAATTATGCCACATCAATGTGGAACGCCCTACCCACAGCTGTAAAGGAATGTGAATCACTACCCACTTTCAAAATTACTCTCAACGAGCACCTACGGGAGCCGGCAATTCATAATATACATTCTCATCTGAAGTATAGCTCTAGGGATGTGTCCGAATCCGAATATGAATTCGGGAAAGCACAGATATAGGACCGGTGCTGCTCAGATCAGGACCACGTAGTCATCAAAAAGGAAGGTACCGGAGACACACATCATCTTTAGAAACATATTTAATAAACAGACTATTTAAATCACTAACGTAAGTGTCTTCTTCGGATACATGGCATTTGACTATTTTAAACCCTTCCCACAATTGGACGCCTGTTGCATACTAGGCTTAAGACAGGGAGGGGTCAGGTTGGATAAGCAATTAATAACATAATAAATGTATTGAAATATGACATAACATTCATGAGACATATCCTCTTATAATGAGACATATCCTCTTATAATGTGTACTTGTTCTGTTGTGTTTTTGTATGTGTCCTTTATTTATTTTTTTGTTGTGTTGTGTTGATTCTGTATTATATTGCACAAAATGTGGGACCCTCTCGAAAACGAGATACTGTATCTCAATGTGGTTTTCCCAATAAAGAATTTCAATATATTCATAAATAGAGATCAGTAAATTGGCATCTGTATAAATAAAACAGCAGATTAACCAAGGCGTCCAAATGTGGGAAGGATTCAAATGGTCCGTTTGAAGACACGTTTGTGTTGAAAGTAACGTTAAGTGATTTCTTGCGCCCCGTTAGATATTTCTCTAAAGATGATCAGTGTCTCCAGTGCTATCCTGTTTGACACAATATCTTAACTTTAAGTAAGATAAGATTATCCTTTATTGATCCCTTGGGGAAATGTGGGTGTGATAGCAGCATGGGGGAGGGGGGGTACAGGTATCATCATGGGCAGGGTAATGGTAGAAAGACATGAATATAGACAATGAAATTAGATCTGAATATAGAAATAAACAGTGTAAACAATATAATTAACTCTGAATATAAAAAATAAACGGTATAAACAAAAGGCACAGATGAAGGTCTGTATGCCCCATATGTTACATTAAATATAGGTAATAAGAACCTTTTATTTGATATCAAGCACACTGCTCTGCATTGTCAATCTTGTATAATCTTAACACACATCCCCGACCAAACTCATTAACCCGCCAATAACGAAACACTCGCAGTGACTCAGTGGAAAAAGAGCAACGTTTCTCTGTTTATTTATGTATAGGACTTCAGATGGAAAGGTAATAATGTTAAAGTACAGAGACAAACTTCAGAGAACTTAAGACTAGAACAGCTCTGGGCCTGTATTTATCAAGCGTCTCAAAAAAAGCGGGAGCGCTGATTCGAGACTAGCCATAGCGAGGTGTATTATGGTCATGTGACCCGAGAAGTCTGATCCCAGGTCAGCGGTCCTATAAAAAATAAAGACAATTATATATATATATAATTGTATTTCTTTATTTTTAAAAAGAAGTTTGATAAATACAAGCCCGGTCTCAAAATAATTAAAAAAAAATCTCCGTTTGGGGGGAAATATTGACCAAAGAAAATATGGAAAATAAAACATGCTCCATATATTGAAACTGTCAAATATGTACACGTCTGACCTCACAGCTCCTCATCTGTCATGTTTCTTAACAGACTTTGAAGTGTAAGCTTTTGAAGTAAAACTCACTTTGAGTAATGTGAAAAAGTTTTTATATATATATATATCTCCACTTGAATTCCTCCCAAATAAATAATCTTATTTAAAACACGTACAAATAATTCAAACAATCTCAAGCCGTAACTGATTAAAAAAAGAAAAAAGAAAGCTAGATACACAACTGAACTAGATCACAAAATTAGTTTAGTAGTACCTTCAGAATGAACAGTGCATCAGCATTATGAGCAAAACCTTACTCCTTAACAAGACTTCGATCATATAAGATAGAAAATGTACTTTCAGCTGCCGTAGTTGTCAAAAGGCCAGGGTTGTTTGTAAAAAGACAATAGTGCGGTCGAGTGGTTGCTATGGCAACACCGTCTGTCGTCAGGGAGTTCTGGGGGAACCCACCCGACAATATCTGTAGCAAGACGCCATCTACTGTTAAAAGATGGCGTTAAATATGTAAAAATTTAAGAAATTATCTCTTTAAAATAGGCCTCTCTATTAAATGGTGTTATGACTAAAAAGGTACAAACCCAAATCAAAATCGACAAATAAATGAAATCAAGCTGTTATTTGGGCACGGGTGAGAGCCGACACGTCCTCACGGTTTATTAGCAGAATGGAGACAGGAAGAGAAAGCAACAGTTACAGAGAAACGGAAAGAAAGGGGGGAAAAAAAGGCCAAATAAACAGAAATATATTCCATCTAAACCCTGGGGTTGTACTATGCAACATTTCTGTACAGTGGCCAGTCCTTTCACACAAGTACATGAGTACACACAAGGATGCAGTACACAGGAGTACATAGTAAGTGGGGTTTGTAGTACAATAGGGATGTTTAGTCAGTTCCTCTGTATCGTGTGCATTTCCATCTTCCACTGAACCAAGGTGCTTTAGCTGACGATGAGGAGCAAGCAAGGCTGCACGTGGCGGACCTAACGCTCTCTCTCTCACACACACAGACAGAGACAGACACACACAGAGACACAGAAACACACAGACAGACACACAAAACACAGAAACAAACACACACACACACACCTGTTAACCCCTCTACCCTCTTTGTCATGAGAAGGAGAAAAAAAAAACATTGTCGCCCAGACGCCCACACCAGTTCACCTTTCCCCAGAATTCGGGGATAAATTAGCTCCGTAAAATGCTTCTTTATAAAAGAAAAATAGATATTTATATAACTGTACAAATTATCTATACAGCGTGAAGAGAAAGGAGGCGCAGCAAGAAGGAAGTGGGTCTCCGGAGACTCCACTCTGGTCCCGGCAGTGCCCGCGCCCTCGTCCCTCCGTGAGATTCCCTGTCTCTTGCCTCTCTACAGGAAGCGTCCCTCGCTCCGTCCTCAGAGGCCCCCGGTCACCAGAGGATGCTGGGACACAGCGGCGGGGCAGGGAGGGAGTCAGCGGCTCTCGCTCCATCTCTCGATCCAAAGCTTGGAATGGATGCATGGAAACTGGACACTGAGGAAGCCCCGTGTCTCTCTCTCTCTCTCTCTCTCTCTCTCTCTCTCTCTCTCTCTCTCTCTCTCTCTCTCTCTCTCAGTCCGTCCGTCCGTCTCACTTCTGAGTGGGACCAGGGGTTCCTCTGCCTCGGTGCGTTACGCTGTGACCCCGTCCAGCGGTTCTGGTGGGTGTCAGTAATCCTAGGGGCCGGTTCAGTCCACTCCGGCTCCCCTCGTTTAGTCCTTTCTACGGCGGCCCGATAGTTCGGCGGGTTCATCTCAAACTCAATCTCTCTTCTCTTCCTCTCTCTCTCTCTCTCTCTCTCTCTTCCTTTTTCTCAGCCAGAGTCCGATTCGCTTGTGTCTGAGGAGGAGGAGGAGGAGGAAGAGGAGGAGGAGTCCGACGAGGAGCTGCTGGCGCTGAGGCGGGACGGCTGGGCGTGTTGCTCCACCGCCGAGGGCTTCTCCGCTGCGGGAGGACAAGGTTCAGGTTTAGTCAACGCTGCGAGACGCACACGTCCACCGCGACGGAGAGGCTACACACAAGAGGTACTGTATAATGTAGTACAGTATGGTGACTTAATACAATATCGCTGCTGGCGGGACAAAACCTCCTAACTCCATATTTTTATATATATATATATATATATATATATATATATTTTTTGTATCAACTCAGTAGATCATCCTCCATGTGTGTGTGGTTTTACAAAGTCTACACTAAACCTCGTAACTCTATTCGCCCTCAAATCTGTGTTCGTTTTTTTCATCTGCCGAAAAGTTGGGTTTTTGGAGTTATGAGGTTTTGTCCCGCCAGCAGCGATATGTGACTTGCTGAATATTCGTTATATTTTAGTGGATATTAATGGACATAATAAAGCCTCAATATTCTATACATCAGCGAATATATCATCAACCTTTATTTATTCTCGAAATTACAATTGAGGTCACCCTCATTTTCAATGTAGTCGAGACATTTCAATGCACACATTTCTACAATATAACAATAATAAATATGAATAACTATCTATATAGTACCTCAGTCCAGAGTTGAGGTCACCCTCATTTTCAATGTAGTCGAGACATTTCAATGCACACATTTCTACAATATAACAATAATAAATATGAATAACTATCTATATAGTACCTCAGTCCAGAGTGCACACCACAGCAATTAGTATAAAAAATGAACATAGGCATAAAATCAGCACACGAATTGACCAAATATTATTTTTTTTTAAATAAATTTCAGACATAATTGGTATAAAAGACAATACAAGTAGTGCAATGTATATATGCAAATATAGTGCAAATAAATATATAGTGCAAATATATATATATATTTGCCAATGTGGTTAATCTCGTACGCATACAACATACGCAATGAGTAAAAGTAAAACGGCAAAAGGTTCCCAATGAAAAGATACAAAATGCCATGTCGTGCGACTCGAGCCAATATTAATTTGATTCCATTATTAGGCTATAGATTATAGGCTGGGCCTTGTGGTGAAAACATTTACACCACCACGACAAGCGGATGGAATATTCACAAATATGGATTGATATGTCGTGCATCACCATCAGGGGACCTACGTTTGGCCTTGGCGGGCTTCTTGCCGGAGTTGAGTTGCCCGCTAACGTCGATCAGCCTCCGCTCCAGCTCCCGCTGCTTCTCCATAGACAACTCCTCCCGCGACTTGCCAGCTCCGCCCTTCTTGCCTGCTGCACAGAAACCAGAGAGGCCGCGTCAAGACAGCGGGAACCAAGACACCGGGAATCAAGACACCCGGGAATCAAGACACCGGGAATCAAGACACCGGGATCAAGACACCGTGAATCAAAACAGTAATAGATGTAGTCTAACGGTAATAGACTAGCGACAGACTACGCTACACAGTAATAGATTGAACACAAGACTAGCGACGGACTGCGTTACACGGTAATAGATTGAAATAGAAAGTCCCAAAACATTTCCAGGCAGGAAAACACATTTGCAAATTCCATAACTTGGTCCAGGATTTCCATGATCGTGCTCTGCACCTAAATCAGCAACCGTATCTTATCTTGTGATGATGAATGAATGAAGTTTATTTTTCTATCTTGTTTACAGATAAATCAAAAACACACTTGTGTGGACTTATAAATAATTTAAATCACAAATGTACATATTCAAGGTAAGCGCACACAAAATCCAAAATCAATGACCGAAAAAAAGGAATAGGCTGAAGCACATGCTTATTTTTGTCAATCCTTTACAAATTCTTAAAAACGAAATATATTTTAATATAAAAAAATAATAATAATAATAAAAATATGCTGCAAGATATAATTTTTTGAAAAAGAAAATGATAATAAGTTTGATGTTTTACTCAAAACTGTACTCCTGAATTATTGTATCCTCTAAGGCTTTTTTTTTTTTTTTTTCTGAGAAGTACACAACTTCAACCCGTCACTAAGGCTATGTGACGCGGCGACCTACCGTAGGGCTTGCAGGGTTAGGGTTGGGGTTAGGGGACCTACCGTAGGGCTTGCAGGGTTAGGGTTGGGGTTAGGGGACCTAGCGTAGGACTTGCAGGGTTAGGGTTGGGGTTAGGGGACCTAACGTAGGGCTTGCAGGGTTAGGGTGAGGGGACCTACCGTAGGGCTTGCAGGGTTAGGGGACCTACCGTAGGGCTTGCAGGGTTAGGGGACCTACCGTAGGGCTTGCAGGGTTAGGGGACCTACCGTAGGGCTTGCAGGGCGTAGGGCTTGCAGGGTTAGGGTGAGGGACCTACCGTAGGGCTTGCAGGGTTAGGGGACCTACCGTAGGGCTTGCAGGGTTAGGGGACCTACCGTAGGGCTTGCAGGGCGTAGGGCTTGCAGGGTTAGGGTGAGGGACCTACCGTAGGGCTTGCAGGGTTAGGGTGAGGGACCTACCGTAGGGCTTGCAGGGTTAGGGGACCTACCGTAGGGCTTGCAGGGTTAGGGGACCTACCGTAGGGCTTGCAGGGTTAGGAGACCTACCGTAGGGCTTGCAGGGTTAGGGGACCTACCGTAGGGCTTGCAGGGTTAGGGGACCTACCGTAGGGCTTGCAGGGTTAGGGGACCTACCGTAGGGCTTGCAGGGTTAGGAGACCTACCGTAGGGCTTGCAGGGTTAGGGGACCTACCGTAGGGCTTGCAGGGTTAGGGGACCTACCGTAGGGCTTGCAGGGTTAGGGTCAGGGTTAGGGACCTACCGTAGGGCTTGCAGGGTTAGGGTCAGGGTTAGGGACCTACCGTAGGGCTTGCAGGGTTAGGGTGAGGGACCTACCGTAGGGCTTGCAGGGTTAGGGTGAGGGACCTACCGTAGGGCTTGCGGGGTTAGGGTTAGGGGACCTACCGTAGGGCTTGCGGGGTTAGGGTTAGGGGACCTACCGTAGGGCTTGCAGGGTTAGGGGACCTACCGTAGGGCTAGCAGGGTTAGGGTGAGGGACCTACCGTAGGGCTTGCGGGGCTTCTTCCTCAGGCAGGTCATGACGTATCTCTCCAGCTCCCGCAGCGTGGACGGCTTCAGCGTCTCGAAGTCGATCTCGATCTCCTCCGGGTTGGTGTCCCTCAGCGAGGGCTCGCGGGCCTGGATGATGTACACCACGCGGCCCAGCTTCTCCCCCGGCAGCTTGTTGATGTCCAGGCTCAGCTGCCGCTTCTCGTCGTACGACATGGGCAGCGTCTCCTCCTCCTCGTCGGAGTCGTAGTGGGGCAGCATGGCGGCCGCTTCCACGCGCTGCACGTTGAACGTCATGGTGCCTTTTTTAGACCTGGAGAGGGATGGAGGTCGTTATCGAACTAATAAAACAACGACGTCAAACACATAATTTTTTTCCCCCTTCTCGTCTTTAAAATATGTATATAATTAAGCGGTTATAATATAAAGTTATAATTCATTATCTAAAATGAATTTTTTTTATAGCATCTGCCACTCACTCACCCTTGCCGAGTGCTGCTCGGGAAGCACTATTTATTTGATTTTAATTATTTGATTTTAATACTTTATGCTAATAAGTATCTTGTACAATGTCATCCTTAACTGAGGATGAGATTGTTAATGATGTTGATAATGATGTAATTGATGTTGATAATGATGTAATGTCTTGATGATTTTTGCATTGTTGTAACTAAGTGCCGGACCCCAGGAAGTAGGGATGGGTACCGAATTCGGTACTTTTGAGGCACCGAACCGAAACACGTCGGTACTACCGAGTATCGAATCAAGTGAGAAACCGAAAAAAAAATAAAATAAAAAATAAACTTACTTTTTTTTTTTTTACTTTTCTCTTTTCATGTCAACGTTCACACGCACAATATATGCTTACCTAGGATTTGACTTGATTCAACAACAAAGCAGTCGGAGCAATGACAAGCCGAAAACTGTCGAAATTGTAGTTATTTGAAGTTTGGATTTTTTTTTTACGACTGAGGTAGGTAAATAAAATTTCTTGAGACTAAAGTACCGAAAAAAGGTACCGTTGGGTACCGGTATCGATTCACAGGTACCGGTATCGGTTCAAATGTGAAAGGTACCCATCCCTACCAGGAGGTACAGCTTTTGTCAAGTGCAAAAGCTAATGAAGATCCTAAATAAACATAAACATAAACCCCACCCACTAACCTCACTCCCTAACACTAACATCACCCACTAACCTCCCTCCCTCACCCCACCCACTAACCTCCCTCCCTCACCCCACCCACCATTCCTACTCACTTGCTCTTGTTGTTCTTCCTGCCCTGGCCCCTCTTGCTCGGGGCAGATGAGTTCCCCGCTGCTCGGCTGCTCTTGGCCTTGGGGTTTTTGGGGGTCTTGGGGGTTTTGGGGGCCTTGGGGGCTTTGGGGGCCTTGGAGGTCTTGGGGATCTTGGCCGGACGGACGGGCGTCGTCTCCTCCTCCTCCCTCCGGTGCTTCTCCTTCTCTGGCTTCTTCTTCTTCTTCTTGTCCTTCTTCTTCTTGGGTTTGACGATGGGACCCTGCGAGAGGGCGGCCAGCTGCTCGTGCACAGCTTTCAGCTGGAGGAGAGGAGGAGGAGAGGAAGAGGAGAGGAGAGGAAGAGGAGAGGAGGAGAAGAGGAGGAGGAGAAGAGGAGGAGGAGAAGAAGAGGAGAGGAGAAGAAGAGGAGAAACCACATGGATTAATTAGGTCTAGAGTCACATGGTCATCATGGTAACAGGAAGCTACTTTAAAGAGGAGCGCCAGCTGATCACCAACAGGGAAACTATCGCTACTCTGACAGAGAGGCGCAACAAACACTGGTATTTGTTCATTTTTAAGTTTCAGTGCCGACCTTGTTTACATTTTTACCCCATTGAATGCCATCATCCACTTCAATGTTAGCGTTAAAAACGCCTAATCTATGTTTTAAATTATGGCTATGTGTCTAATCTGCCCGTCGCTTATCAATGACTTGTTTGCAGTCAACATTGTCGAAACAATTTTTTTTTTTATAAATCGGTTAATATCCTCTTTATAGCATTTCGAAAAGCTATCGTTCTCTCTAAAATTTTCGCCAAATTTAAAGATTCCCCCATAAACTGCATTTATTGGAATATTCTCGAATACACTAGACACGTCGTCATTTGTCGGCCTATTTATGAATCGTTTTCAAATAAACGCTAGATTATCGATAGTATGTGTACTTATGCCCGCTATAGACGCGAGCTGAAAAATCGATTCTCTTATTTCCTCATCAGCGATCACAGCCAAACAGCCACATCACACATAGGGCAAACGCTGAAATCGCCGTGAAAACGGGTCTGATTATCCTAAGACTGGTAAAATAGATTCCTTATAGGGAGCTCCAGTAGCTCACCACGTACCGCGAGTGCTATTTCAGCGCCGTGGACAACCGTGCTCGTCACGGATCTGGGGCTGAGCGCGTTCGAATCCCGGACGGCAGCCGTGCCTTTCCCAGAGTGTCTTCCCCCCCATCTGAACCCTTTCAGCCTGCTTCTGTCGGTCGAACTTGACCAAGTATGAATGCGATGAAAAAGCGATAAACGCTAAAAGAACCAGCTGACTGGTCAAAGTTAAAAAAAAAAAAAAAATAGATTCCTTACCTGAGATCAGATGTTATCCAAAAAGATAATTCCAATTCCTGATCGCCATTCCAAATATCGATCACGCTTATTGATTACAGTGTTGGTACTGTAAATACATAATCGTCGCTGTTCTGAGGGCCGGCGATCACTTGGTCTCTTCAGATGCCTTGACGGAAAAATAAAATGAGCAAACTGACCACTCCCCCTGTATCAGTCTGAGCTGATGGGATGCAGTTACACAGGGAGAGACGATAGGGGGCGGTATCTTCCCAATTGAGCTCAGAGAGACTCTGCAGCACTAACCCATGGCTCGATTGATGAAATATGAATTCAAATCGCCAATAAAAAAAATACGGCAAACGACATTTCGCGTCGTCGGCACTCAATGGGGGGGGGGGGGGCTGATAAAACGAGATATGTCGTCCGTGGCACTCAATGTGTTAAGGCCCTTATTGGTAAGCTACCTCCTTATACTACATCATTATTGGTGAGCTACCTCCTTATACTACATCATTATTGGTAAGCTACCTCCTTATACTACATCATTATTGGTAAGCTACCTCCTTATACTACATCATTATTGGTAAGATACCTCCTTATACTACATCATTATTGGTAAGCTACCTCCTTATACTACATCATTATTGGTAAGATACCTCCTTATACTACATCATTATTGATAAGCTACCTCCTTATTGATAAGCTACCTCCTTATACTACATCATTATTGATAAGCTACCTCCTTATACTACATCATTATTGGTAAGCTACCTCCTTATACTACATCATTATTGGTAAGATACCTCCTTATACTACATCATTATTGATAAGCTACCTCCTTATTGATAAGCTACCTCCTTATACTACATCATTATTGATAAGCTACCTCCTTATACTACATCATTATTGATAAGCTACCTCCTTATACTACATAATTATTGATAAGCTACCTGATGTAGTATAAGGAGGTAGCTTATCAATAATAATAATAATAATAATAATAATAATAATAATAATAATAATAATAATAATAATAATAATAATAATAATAAAACATTACTAGTGTTCATCCCTAGTATAAAACAACATTACTATAACATTAATATTAATATGTAAGAACCCCGGCCCGGCCCAGCATGTACCTGTATACACACCTGTTCCTGCAGCTCGGCCAGACGGTTGGCCCTCTCCTCCTCACTGTCAGAGCTGGGGCTGCTGTCGCTCTCCTCGCTCGCGCTGCTCGGCCCGCTCTCCGAGGACGACGACGAGGAGGAGGACGAAGAGGAGGAGGAGTGGCCCCCCCCGCGGGAGCTGGGGGGGGCCTGGGGCTCGTCTGGCATCTTAGCAAAGCAGAATTCAAACACGTCCTGGAGACAGAGAGAGGGGGGGGGGGGGGGGGGGGGTTAATGCTGTTGTAAAAAGGAGCTGTAAGTAGGGATGTCCGATATTATCGGCCGATATTGGCATTAAAATGTGATATGGGAAAATATCGGTATCGGTTTAATGTTTTTTTTGTAACATTTCTATAACCTTTATTTACCCAGGCAAGCAAGTAAGAACAAATTCTGATTTTATTTATTGTCAAAAGTATGCATAATGTTATGTTAATTCCACAACAAGACATATGTAATGTTAATTACCTGAAATTATTCCGTTTTTTGGAGGGGGGAAACCCTGCATATATCGGTATCGGTTGATATCGGTATCGGAAATTAAGAGTTGGACAATATCGGTATCGGTAAAAAAGCCAATATCGAGCATCCCTAGCTGTAAGTGTTTTTTTTTTGTCAAGACCATTTTTGCAGTGTGTGGAGTTCTCTCTCCTGATTGCATAAAGTGGGAGGGGATACCAGAACATTTATTTAGTGTTTACTGCAGAACAGAGGGAGACCCATGTTACTGACCAGACACTATATACTATATATCGTCACCGGCGGAAGAAAACCTTGTAACTCCAAAAACCCAACTTTCCAGGAGATGAAAAAAACGAACACAGATTCGAGGGCGAATAGTTACGAGGTTTAGACAGATGATCGGTTTAACCCTTTCCCATTGTTTAAACTTTGTAAAACCACACACGTATGGAGGGTGATCGGAGTTGATTTAAAAAAAAAAATTATAATAAAATGGAGTTACAAGGTTTTTCTTCCGCCAGCGACGATATACTATATCAGTAATGGCTGTTGGAATGTAGAGCAACTATTTTATGTACTTATTTTAACAAAAAAGACACCACTTACAGCACCTTTAAGGCATTATCATGCATCATCAATTAGTTTGTCATTTAGTTTGGTTATAGTTTGTTAGGTTTCAGTTTCGCTTTTGTACAATTTGACAAAATTGTGTACAATAACAAGTCAGCAGGAAGGTACAACTCTGGCAGGTAAGGGTGTCGAGTAGGGATGTCCCGATCACCTTTTTTTGCTCCCGATCCGATCCCGATCATGTGATTTTGAGTATCTACCGATACCGATCTTTCCCGATCCTTTATTTTATTTTTTATATCCCAATTTCTCACATTACATTCACCCTGAATGTTGACATTATCCAGGTGAAAAGTTAACTTCATTCAAGCGAGGCATTGCAATCCTTGACATAAATCATTTGATGTATAATTAAATCAAAGGAAATGCGTTTGGGTCTGAGAGTGTGGCTGGTCTGCCGTTCTGCAGCTGGAGCAGTGATGGGCAGTAGCTAGCTACAAGTAGCGACGCTACATAGCTTAACTACATTTCTCAGTAGCGTGATGGTAGCGTCGCTACTTTTGAACCAAGTAGCGTTCTCTGTTGTGCAGCTATTTTTAGAACGAAGTAGTGACGTAGCGTGAGGAAACGCTACACGCTACTATCCGGAGAAACAGACAAAGATTTGTGAAAAAAAGAAAACTCACCGGAGAAAACCCACTATGATTGGTTGGTTGGTTTAGATATGAGTATGACGACTCACGATTGGGTAAGGTTAGGCCAAAACATTACGGGTAGGCCAATCAGAGGCAGGATAGGGCGGGACTCCAGCTCCGCAAACCAGGAAGTGCAAATCAAAACAGACCACTGATGAATGAATGCAACCAGTCCGCGCGAAATGGCAGAGGGATTCGATGTTTCCAGGGCTGATGGCATTGATGAAGATGATGTCAATAACAACAATGCCTCTCCATGGCCCTATCTGGAATGAATGAATGGAAAAGATAAAGTTGTGGGATGCATGCAGCAGGCGCGGCGCATCTAAGGTAAGGGACAATAATAATGTTGTTGTTTAAACTGCCGCCGTGCAGCATCAGGCATTGGGCTGTGTGGAAACTTGATCATAAAGTAAAAAAAAATAAAAAAAAGTAGTGCCGCTGTAGTTAGCTATTTTTGCCATGTTCTTGTAGTGTAGCTTGCTACATTTCTCTGGGGATATCTTCCATTGTAGTTGAGCTATATTTAATCGAGAGTAACTTGTAGTGTAGCTTACTACATTTTCCAAGTAGCTTGCCCATCACTGGATACTATTGGTTTGTTTTGGCAAAATTCTTCTGCTCTGTGTGACAATAAATAAATTAATGATGATATGCAATTTAAAACCAAAACTAAGGCCTCGGTATGAGTTTAAGACGTGAACATGGTCATGTTTGTTGAATAAAAAAATATATATATAAAAAAGAAAAAAAAGTAAAAAAAATAATAATAATAATAATAATAATGCCGATCCCGATCTTCGGAAAATCACATGATCGGCCCCGATCCCGTGATCGGATCAAGACATCCCTAGTGTCGAGTGCTACAGTTTTTAGTGCATAGTAGCTACTAAGTGATGCACCGATGTGAAAATTGTGGCCGATACCGATAACCGATATTAATATTTCTGTTCTGGCCGATACCAATATTTACCGATGTCGATATCTCTGTATAAAACACTTCTTTATGATAATCAAATAAAGCGTTTTTTTTTTTTTTTTTACTTTTGTAACTTATTTTCAGAAATGACTGATATTTTGAAACATGTAAATAAAAAAAATAGATAAAAAAAAATGTATAAATAAAATAATTTTCCTACCGGCCCATATTTTGATATCGGACCGATACCGATGTCTAAAAAAAACTGCCATATCGGCCGATATATCGTGCATCACTAGTAGCTAGTAATATAGGCAAGGAAGATTACTTGGTAGCAAAGTGCATAAAAGTGCCTTTATTTTATTTGTTTTCTACTCAAACATCCGGTTAGTTTACCTGCAGCTTCCGGGCCATGGCCACCACGTCATGGTCTGGAGGGTTGTACTTGTAGCAGTTGGAGAACATCAGTCTGACGTCAGCAGAGAACTGCTGGGCCTCCCTGTATTCTCTGCCGTCCATCTTCCTCTAAACACACAAAGAAACATCTTGACACTTGCCTTACAGTACACCATCAGTATGTTTCCCTGGTGGGAATGGAACCACTAACCCTGGAAGTGCTCATGGAGCTACAGTACAGAACCAAGGTTACAGCTGTATTTTAAGCTGCCATTATTGGGTTCTGGGCTGTATGGATTCTCTGTTTGCTAAGACAAGGGCACTCCAGGGTAGAGCAACTAATAAAACTATCAAACAGCAGCTAGCACCGCAGAGCGCAGCTAAGAGACGAGGGCACTCCAGGGTAGAGCAACTAGTAAAACTATCAAACAGCAGCTAGCACCGCAGAGCGCAGCTAAGAGACGAGGGCACTCCAGGGTAGAGCAACTAGTAAAACTATCAAACAGCAGCTAGCACCGCAGAGCGCAGCTAAGAGACGAGGGCACTCCAGGGTAGAGCAACTAGTAAAACTATCAAACAGCAGCTAGCACCGCAGAGCGCAGCTAAGAGACGAGGGCACTCCAGGGTAGAGCAACTAGTAAAACTATCAAACAACAAGCTAGCACCGCAGAGCGCAGTGGGGGGCGAGTCGCTCTCTCACCGCGTACAAAACGCAGCGTCTTGTGTCAAAGCGGTGCCATGTGTCTACCTTGATGGTGCTGAGGTCCATGGGCTGCTTGATGATGTCGTGGTAGTCGTGCAGGCCCAGCGTGGAGGCGTCCACGGGCTTGTAGAAGGGCCATGCGTACGCTGCATGCTTCTTGGACAGCAGGTCCTTCTGGACGCCGTTGCAGTAGCGCAGCTGGGGGCTCAGCTTGCTCCGCCGCGCCGCCTGGGGCACCATGGAGTCGGGCAGGTCCTTCTTGGGCGGCTTGATGGGCCGTCCACTGACCCCTCTCCTGCCCCCCCCTGCCGGATTCTTGGCTCCTCCTCCTCCGTGGCCCATCCCCATCATCCCCATGCCCTGGCTCACGCCCATGCTGGAGTTGTGGCCCGCCCCCCCCAGCGAGGTGAGGGTGAGCGGAGAGCCCAGCCCCAGGCCGATGGCACCCACGCCCATGGTACCCATGACGGGCATGGCCACGGCGGTGGGGGTGGGGGTGGTGGTGTCCGCCTTACGCTTCACGCCCTTTTTCTGTGAGGGGGGGCAGAAGGAGAGGTGCTTAGTGTTACAGGCAGGACCTCTAGGAGCCTGTTAACCTAAACTCTTCCAGCTTGGGACCCAAACTGTCCGACGTATATCATGCCAGTGTCAGGGCACCTTGTGTATACGGTTTACTTTTACTGCAACTCATAGTATATATTCTGGGGGGGGAAATGATTGCCTATATTTATTGTAACATATAATATAACTGATACTAGGGCATACAAAGACCCTCATCTGCACCTTTGTTTACACAAAGTTAATTATATTGTTTACACTGTTTATTTGCCCTCATATTTAGATTTCATTAGATAGCCTGTATCATGTCTTCTGCCATCACCCTGCCCATGCCTGTAACATTTATATAATTATATTACAGCATATATATACCCATATTTGTCTGAATATACCTGCATATAATAACCCCTCATATACTTGCTTGTACACCTGCACATAATAACCCATAGCTCTGTATGATAGCATGTACTATAATGCTGTATATACCATAGGGCTTATATTACTCTTACTAGTTACACTGCTTGCCAGTAGTAGTCATACCGTCTATTTATATAATACAACTGTTATTATCTCTATATTATATATGTACATACATCTGATTAGCACTATTACTCAATAGTACTGAATTTATATATGTTATACCCAGTTTAACCCTTTCACTACCACACTACAGAAGGTGTAGAGGAGCCACAGCTATATATTTAGGTTATTGTATTATATGAATGTTTATATGTTTATTTTTATAACCTTACATTGAAACGGCATTAGGAATATTGATTGGATTTAGGATAAAGTCATTGAACAGTCTTATTTGTCATAATAGAACATTCTAGAACATTTGTGAGGTCAACAGTATGTCATAATCAAACATTCTAGAACATTTGTGAGGTCACAGTATGATGTCATAATCAAACATTCTAGAACATTTGTGAGGTCACAGTATGATGTCATAATCAAACATTCTAGAACATTTGTGATGTAAGGCTGAGCCCGAACGTTCGTTCGTTACGCTGGCATTCGGACTTTAATTAATGGGTTCGAACATTCGCAAAAAAAAATCGTTTTTGGGTGGAACGTTTGGTGCACACGCAACACGACCCGGGAGGTGGGGACGGTATAGCGGGTTACACACAACATAGCAGTGCTCAGAGCCGTGCGGCTCTGGCAGTGCTCCAAAATATCCACCGTTTGCAACAACCTAACTCTGAAGTACGATTTCAAACGAGTGGGAACTACTGGGATATGTCTTGGAAACAAAAGAACTGGAGATAAAACATTGTGGAGTAAACATCGCACAACGCCTGGGTGAAGTGGCTGGAGCGGCTGGTTTGGCCACGCAAAAGTGAAGGACGGCTCACTTGACCGCAGTGTATGGCATACTCAACTAAAAGTGAGTGCGTTATATGATATTACCGGTATGTTTGACTGCTGTCTTTTCCCTTTATTTTCTTCTGAGTGCTTTGTTTACATGAACAGCCACCACTGTAAACAAAAATGTTTTCACCGATAGACTATGCAATGCCGCCCCTAGCCCCTTACGTGACTGTGATCTGCAAGCCAGGACGCAGTCACGTAAGGGGCTATGCCGCACCCCGTAAAATCTATAATAATACAATTAATTAAAAAAAAAGAACGTTCGAACAGGGTTCGGGGACAGCCTTATTGTGATGTTATATGATGTCATAACCAAACATTCTAGAACATTTGTGTATCTAATATATATTCAACAATTCTCTCTGGACGATTGGAGAGGACAGAGAGAAGAGGGTTCCCCCCTTTGGGGGGCGCTAGAGAGATGAGATGATGTTTGGATTGTGATTGTATGACAAGAGGAGCAGAGAAGAAGGAGAGAGACAAGAGGAGCAGAGAAGAAGGAGACAGAGACGATAGTAATGTGTTTTGAAGATGAGAAGAAGAAGAGCGTAAACTAGATTGTAGTTAGGCAGCAATACGCCGAAAGGTGTCTAGACTGCCGGAAATTCACGAGAAGAAGAAGAAGAGGATCAGAGGGAGCATTGTGGGCGTAGTATAAGAACAGAGGAGGGCAGTAATACGCCATGTTGCGTTTACACTGCCGGAAAATATTAAGAAGAAGAAGAAGAGGTCAGTGTGCATCTTGAAACAGTGCTGAGCAGTACTGAACAGATAGACTAAACAACAGAGATTGAAGCCTGCATTTTTATTTTTATTTTTATTGATCTTTTTCCCCCTCCTTTTTCCTCCGATTTTCTCCCATCCCAATGTTAGTCGTTATGCCAATTCCCAATCCCCTTCCTGGTCGCTGCGCACTTACCCCCCACAGTCGGTCTGGGGAAGAGTGGAGGCTATCACGTGCTTCCTCCGACACACGTCTAGCCAATCAACCGCTTCTTTTCACCTGGCAGCGCAGACTCTCACTGAGAGGGTGTAACGTGTGGAAGGATCACACTACCCCCCTTAGATCCTATCCGCGCTGAGCAGGCGCCCCGACCGAACTGTAGGAGTCGCTGTTTACAACGACCCGGACCCACCCCTCCAGCTTTCCCACCCTCTAATACTGCCAATTGTATTAGTGTGAACGGCCAGCCAAGGTGGTGACAACGCCGGGAGCTGGATTCGAACAGGCAAATCCAGCGTCTCCGGACAACGCCACCTGACCGCTCTGTGAAGCCTGCATTTTTAAGACGACGGATGCACTGTCTTCAGGCCCTACCTCATCTTGGTGCTTCCTAGACGCCGCTATACGCTGATGCACCCCTTTCCAAGCAGCATTTACTGTGAAGTTGTAAAATGTGTCAAACTTTGGCGTGAACCATCCATCCTGATCCGTCTTCATCTCCTCTTCTGATGTCTTGCTTATGTTTTCGCTTAGTAACGCCTGGACTGAGGTATTAAGCTCACAGAACTCTCCAAATAGCTTGTTGAATTCTACCAATTTTGTCTGTACAACTTCCAAGTTACCGTCGTCGTCCTCATCCATTAACTGATTCACCCGATTCATGTGACCAGTTAGCTGACATAGCTTAGCTCTCCTCTTATTGATGGCATGACGGACATTTTCCTCATAGGCCTTTTGTGTCATTTTAACCTTCCGAGGCTCCGACATTTGTTGTTATCCTTCTTTTACGCGTTCCAGTAGTTCGTGTCGATTCCCTTTTCCTCTTGGAACAGAGTTTTCTTACTAATATGAGGGCCGACGTTCCACTCTACTGGTTAAAGTTGCCTACTTGTGAGTAGTACGTTCGGTGATAAAGAAAAATAATGTCCACAGCCGCTCCGGGGTAAAACAAAGATATCCAAATGGTTTATTTCTCTTCCACAGCGAAGTCTTTCTTTACAGAAGTACTGCTCAGCACCGTTTCAAGATGCAGAATGAGCTTCTTCTTCTTGTTGAATATAATAGATACACAAATGTTCTAGAATGTTTAGTTATGACCACATATAACATCAACAAATGTTCTAGAATGTTAGATTATGACATCATACTGTGACCTCACAAATGTTCTAGAATGTTAGATTATGACATCATACTGTGACCTCACAAATGTTCTAGAATGTTCTATTATGACAAATAAGACGCTTCAATGACTATCTAAATCCAATCAATATTCCTAATGCCGTTTCAATGTAAGGTTATAGAAATAAACATATAAACATTCATATAATACAATAACCTAAATATAATAATAATAATAATAATAATAATAATAATAATAATAATAATAATAATAATAATAGATTGGATTTATATAGCGCTCTTCATGACACCCCAGTGACCCCAGAGCGCTTACAGAGTCCATTATTCGTTCATACACAGTCATCCCGGTGGTGGTAAGCTACAATTGCAGCCAGTAAAAGGTTAACCTTCTGTAGTGTGGTAGTGAAAGGGTTAATCACCCGTACATTGCTGTTACATTTGCACTCTGGTTGGATGCTAAACCTCTTTTTGTTGTACTGTACGTGTGCTGTATAAATGATTATCATCATCATCATCATCATCATCACCTTGGCGGTGGGCTGCGTAGGAGGCAGACTCATCATGGCCGCGGCGCTCTGAGCAGGGGGGGGCGGCGGGGGGAGCAGGCTCTTGGTCAGAACGGTCTGTGGGGGGGTGGAGAGGAGCGAGTCGGGGGTCTCCGGGGTGGGGGGGGAGTAGGCCGACTGGGACACGGCTGGAACCTGGTGAGCCGTCGTCACCCCTCCGGAGACTGGGGGGGAAGAGAGAGAGAGAGAGAGAAAGAGAGAGGAAAGAGAGCGAGAGAGGGGGGGGGAGAGAGAGAGAGAGAGGGAGAGAGGAAAGAGAGGGGAAGAGTTACAACAGAATTCTGTAAAACACAACCAACGTGAACTTAACCCAGAAACCCTTTCTCAGCTAATCGACCTCTCAAACCCTCAAAAAAATCACAGCTGTGCCGTCTGTCGAGGAGTTGAAAGAGAGACAGACAGAGACAGAGAGTAGAGCCATATGAAATCCGTTTTATTTTTTTCCAAATTCCATTTAATTTTTTTCCAAATTCCGTTTTTTCCGTTTTAATATTTCAGAATTCTGTATTTTGCTTTGTACGCTCATTTTACGATCAGAAATTAGGGATGCTCGATATTGGCTTTTTTACCGATACCGATATTTCGATATTGTCCAACTCTTAATTTCCGATACCGATATCAACCGATATCAACCGATACCGATAATATCGGACATCCCTATCAGAAATAGTGTCTAATAAGTGGGAATGAATAAATGTCCACAATTTAATAAGATATAACAGTCCATTTAATAGGGCTGTCTTAAATACTTCGAAGCTTCGTTCGATGGGCATGGGATTCGAATATGAAAATAAAATTCGATTATAAAAAAATAAAAAATTATATATATTTTTGCAAAATCAACTCTGCCTCTCTTTGTTAATTACAACAAGCAATGCTGTTTGTTATTTAAGATGAGGTCGGACTCGGCACTGACAGATTTGTGTTCATTGTGCTGCTTTTATAAAGCCTCAAATGACGGCTTACAATATTTCATGAAAGCAAAGTGTTTTGTTTGTCTAAGATTTAAAAAGGTTTAAACTTTACAGCACTGACAAAGTTGAACAAAGTGCTGTACAAGTCCCACAACATAAAAAAGTAATAAAAAAAAAAAAAAAAAAAAATTATAGTTGATTCCATTGTTATTGCTCAATTCCGCGATTCCCTCCGCGATTCCGTGATCGCGGATTCCATATGGCTCTAACAGAGAGCGAGAGATAGAGAACTCACCCGCTGCTCCTCTGCTCTTCCTGCCAGGTTTGCCCGGTTTGCCCCGCGGCGGGGGAGGGGGCAGTTCTATCTCCTCCTGGGGCATCTGGGCCACCCTCTGTAGGAAGGCCTTCTCCAGAGACTGTGCCATGAGCACTATGTCATCTGTAGGCTGGAGAGAGAGAGGGGGGGGGGGGGGGGGGGGGGAGTATGGGTGAGCAAGAAGCTTGGAACACAGCAGGATAAATGCTTCATTTGATCCAGCAAATAAATTATTAATGCAGACATTAACCCTTTCACTGCCACACTACAGAAGGTTAACCCTTTACTATCACTTTATATTGACAACAGGGGTTCAAAGATAACTTCACATTTATTGGCTCCCCTCTTGCTGTACCAAAATCTCTCCTAGCTCTAACCGGTCACTTGTCAAAATTATGTGCCTGATGTCAAACTGCCTCATTCGTTCAGTTTTTGCATGACTACGTCCTTGAGAATAACTGAAAAGTTTTATTATTTTTAGGCTATATATTTTATGCTGATGTATGGCATTTTAGGAGTGTTACATTTTTATTTTATAAAAAAATAAAAATAAAACATATACCGAACCGACCCCAAAACCGTGACCCCAAAAACCGGGATGCAAACCGAACCGTGGATTTTGTGAACCGTTCCACCCCTAGTTTACACCGTTTATTTTTCTCATGCGATTCTACCATTACCCTGCCCATACCTGTACCTCCCCTCCCCTCCCCTGTGCTGCTATGAAGAGGATCCATGAAGGAGCCCGTCCTGTTACCTTGTTGTAGATGTAGCAGTTGGTGAACATGGTGTTGAAGTCCTGCATGCACTCGCTGGCGCTGCGGTAGTAGTGGTTCTCCAGCCTCTTCCTGATGGTCCCCATGTCCATGGGCTGCTTGATGATCTTGTGGTAGTCCTGGTGGAGACAGAGACGGGGGTCAGGAAGAGAGAGAGAGAGAGAGAGAGGTCCTGGGGTACAGGTACTGGGGCTTTCAGTTCTTCACATTCTGCTTTTATGCAGTGAGTGATGTCAAAATGGGGATTCAACTATTTTAACTTCATATAATAAAAACTGCAGCCTGGCGTTAGGTTCTCTGTGTTTTAGGTTCTCTGTGTTTTAGGTTCTCTGTGAACCATCAGCATGCGCTGACTTGAGTTTGCGGAACACCGCGCGCTCCGTTCTTTTGGGTGACCCCCAGTGTGGAGCGGAAACACAACTAACTACACCTCAACCCCAGTGTGGAGCGGAAACACAACTAACTACACCTCGACCCCAGTGACAGTCAACTAACTACACCTTGACCCCGGTGACAGTCAACTAACTACACCTTGACCCCAGTGACAGTCAACTAACTACACCTTGACCCCAGTGACAGTCAACTAACTACACCTTGACCCCAGTGACAGTCAACTAACTACACCTTGACCCCAGTGACAGTCAACTAACTACACCTTGACCCCAGTGACAGTCAACTAACTAACTACACCTTGACCCCAGTCAGTGTGGGCAGTGACAGTCACACGGTGCAGGTCAGTGATGTCTACAGGACATTATAGAGGATGGGACCTGTGTCGAAGGAATGAGAGAGAGAGAGAGCGGGGGCGAAATTCTATGAAGACGCTCAGCCTCGGGTGAGTTTAAGTACCGCGCTGGCTTCACGAGTACAAAGCGAGCCCAGTGCGGCCTTGGAAAGACAGCAACGTTAATGTTGGACGATCCACTGGCTACCCAGTAGGTTTCAGGGGGTTGGGGTTATAATCCACTGGCTACCCAGTAGGTTTCAGAGGGTTGGGGTTATAATCCACTGGCTAACCAGTAGGTTTCAGAGGGTTGGGGTTATAATCCACTGGCTACCCAGTAGGTTTCAGAGGGTTGGGGTTATAAATAATCCACTGGCTAACTAGTAGGTTTCAGAGGGTTGGGGTTATAAATAATCCACTGGCTAACCAGTAGGTTTCAGAGGGTTGGGGTTATAAATAATCCACTGGCTAACTAGTAGGTCTCAGAGGGTTGGGGTTATAATTCACATTTTAAGACTGTGGCGATCAATGAGGCAACTGAAGCATGTTTAATTAATTAATATACATAAAAATATATTTCATTTTTCACTTTGAGATCTAAATGGACATTAGAAATAAGCCTACCACCATTAGGCTACAGTTTGATTACATTTTTTTTAAATTTTAATAACAGATAAATAATTCTATTTTTCTTTAGCATATATATATATATTTTTTTTTTACTTGTGTAAACAGTATGTTTTAAATGTTCATTTAAAAGATGTAAATATATACCTACCTTGTTTTATTCAATGTGTTAGTATTACTGGTGGCCTACATTCTGGTCAGATAGGCTATACTTTCTTTATAAAAACCAAGATTAAATCTTCAAAAAAGAATCTTCGTCCAAAAAAAATGAGTCTTGCCAACGGGGAGGTTATTAATGGGGCGGACCACAGCCAATGGAAGAGAGGGCATTAGACCATCTAGTGGCTGAAAGTGACCGTCTCGGTCGAGTCTTGGGGTGGAGGAGGTTATGACTGGGAGGAGGCAGAGTCTAGAGAGAAGAAAAGGAGGGAGGAGTCAGTGACTCACAGGCAGCTGGAGCTTGGAGGCGTCCACAGGGTCGTGGAAGGGCCAGGCGAAGTGGTGCCTCCACAGCGACTTGAGCAGAGCCTTCTGGAGGAACTGCAGCTGGTTGGTGGCGCGGCCCTGCCGGCTGGGGTCCCTGACCGGGGGCTGGGGGGGTCCCGAGGGGGCCGTCTGCCCGTGCCCGAGGGGGGCCAGCGCGGGGCTCTCGAAGCCCTCGTACAGGAGCGAGGGTTTGCGGATGCGCTTGCCGGCGCCCTGGCCCTGGTGGTCCATCGCCATGACTCCCATCACACCGAGCTCCACCCCCATCAGGGAACTGCGGGGGGGGGGGGGGGGGGGGATTATTCTAGCGGTCTTCATGTTGTAACGATATAATTCATACATCTTTTCACTATCCAACAAACTATTGTCTCAGCAATTAAGTAGCTATACCCCGATGGTTTTGATATTGGTATATGTGTGATATACAGTATAGCTATTCAATAAGTTCAGAGACTTTATTTATATATATATATGCTACTATATACCAGACTCTAATATCCGATATCTTAGGTGTGGAAAATCAAGTTAGATAATCAAATTGATAATCATGAAACTGGGCTGGAGGGTTTAATGGTGAAGTGGGACCCTTTCAAAATGAGAAATCGATTATATTTACTTTCCACCGTTCATTTAGAGTAGACAACAAAACTGTGCCTAATATAATTAGGGGTTTATAATTGTTTTAAAAGGGGGTATGTAAAGCAGCTATATTGCACACAGCCCCGCTGAGAACAGGAAAACCCAACAGTAACTCAGAGCAGACTTGAATTCATCACATCTTCTCAGCGACGCTTCACTCACAAAAGCCCGATCGCCGGCTACTATCCAGGGAAAACCTTGTAACAGGGTTCCCACAGACATTGCAAAATGAAATTCAAGGACTTTCAAGTACTTTCCTAAGCACTGTTTTTCATTTTAAAAGGGGCATTTAAAAGGATACAATTCACTTTTAAATGCTATTTTTTTCTCTCTTCTTTCTTGATAAAATATGTATGGCTTAAAAAAACAATTTACGACAATTAGTTACACTTTAAATTAAAAAAAACTCTATTTCTTGATTCAACTTTCAATGCGAATGGTTGATTTGAATTTCAAGGCCTTTTTAAGCACCTTGTTAAAAAAAGGTGTAATGTCAGTCTATTGGAACTGTATACAGTAGTCAGCTGCTAATTAGCGGGCTGCTTGCTAGCTAACGTTAGCCCTGGTGTGTGTGTGTGGGAAAAACGGTACACAGCCATAATAGCTAGGGGTTGATTTGAGTGTGAATGTGTATCGTTCGCTCAAAGCAGCCCACAACATGTTAGCTAGGTGTATCTATCATTCAAAGTTAACTTCATATTCATTGTCTTTTCGTTTACATGTCTCGTCATGCATCGGGGGCTGCAGATTACAACTCTGTGTCTTCTTGATTTCCTAGTGTGACGTCACTCAACTACAGAATCCAAGAGACTCAATACATCACAGTGTCCGTTATAATGACTATGCTGCCACCGAAAATGTTCAGTTTGGAGAATAAATATGGCTGAACGTTCGAACACACTTTTATTCCTTACAGTATCCATGAAATTGGACACTTTGACTCCCTTAGATGTCAGATGATTTCTGTACCTTTCACTACATGTTTTATTACTTCTTAAACTATCCTATCAGTCAGTCCTTGACTTAAAATAAGTTGCAAATATCCATAATAATCTACAAGATATCATTAACACCACCAATATATATATATTTGTATCATGATTCTTGTGAAATCATTTTCCTTTTGACTAAATCAATTCATTTTCTTTTTCTCTACAGAAATAAAGACTGAGATTTGATGCTCGCTCCCATTCATCACTCTCTCTCACACACACAGTATTACTCCGACACTAAAATAAGATGTTTCAATATCGTTATTGCTTTGGTTGTTTTGTTGTTACCTGTTGATCTAATGTGCCTATTGTTAAAATAAATAATTATTTCAAATAAAAAATACAATTATTTATTTCCTAATCATTTGAATGGTGTTTTTATGGCAATAACAAGACGGAAAAAACAAAGTAAAGATACGAATTTTTTGGGACGGTTTACATTCACTTTGGGACGGTTAAAATTGTATTTCGGGACGGTTCTGGGACAGTGGTGAAAAAAGTGAGTCTGGAGACCTGAGCACCAGACACCAGCCAGCCGTGAGGACTCGATGTGATGGAGTGCACTGCATATTGAATGCACAGTGCAGATTTGCAATTCAACTGAATTTACATGAAATGGGGATGTTTTAACTAAAACATGCCACAAGACCTAGTATTTTAGTATAGCAACGTTTTTTTTATGTTAAAATAAAAAAAACATTAAAAATATTTACACATGCAAAAAAATCTATAACTTAAAACTAACTAATCTAAAACTTGCAGTTATCGATAAATCGATAAGTGGTCTCAGGCAGCCTTACCAGCCAGCCACGAGGACTAACCGAGACCTGCTGCTGGGGGCAGATGGACATTCCTACCACGTCAACTTGAATAACAACTCAGCACTCACAGAAACTAAAGGGAGGGATTAAGAATGTAGTGTCTCTCGCCCACACCCGCTTCTGCGGAAGAGAAACTGCCATCCCTGTGTATTCCGGGTGTGGTTCCAGCTGTCTGGTTACAGCAAGGCGTGGGAATATACTCACGGCCAGCGTCTGAAAGTTGGTCTCTTTGTTAAGACAAGGGCCAGATTTTAACAATTACATAATTTTAAAATATATATACACATATATATATAAATAACAATGTTTTTCAAAAATTATGTTTTTTTTTCTAGGGATGGGCATACATTTTCAAATAGTTGCGAATACGGTTGTCAAAAAAATGCCCTTGTTTTACCGGCAACTACACTGTGTAGTGTATTGACAGGGGACCCCATTAACTCTGCTATGTTTTATGGTAGCAACGTTTTGTACATTTCAATCCAATCCAATTTGCCATGTTGTTTCACTAAGTTCACATATTTCAAGCATCAGTGATGGAACTTTTGGAATCAATGCTTTTATTCCCGGAAAGAGCGTTAGCCTGCTGTGATATGTTAACGATGCAAGGATCTACAAAGTGTCTAGTGTGCAAATTATACAAGCACCCATTGAGTTACCAGGAAACAGCAGCTTATATTCTTTGAAGACGTGTCGATACCTACTCAGCTTCCTCTGAAGATAACAAGTGTCAAGTCATCACATAATAAGACCATGAGAGTTGCAGCCCATTCGTGACATCACACAATGCAACTCAGATTCAGGGCGGTACAGAGAAGCTCTTCCTCTCCGGGGGGAACTATGTGGAAAGTTCTGCACAAATAACAATCTGTATAGTCCAAGTCATGCCTCCAAGAGTTAATAACAATCTGTATAGTCCAAGTCATGCCTCCAAGAGTTAATAACAATCTGTATAGACCAAGTCATGCCTCCAAGAGTTAATAACAATCCTGTATAGACCAAGTCATGCCTCCAAGAGTTAATAACAATCCTGTATAGACCAAGTCATGCCTCTAAGAGTTAAACGGTTTTGTTGCTTTATACATAAAGCATATTTACTACAACCCAATTATTACCGTTCATAAATCTAAAATACTTTAAAAGTAAAACCAGGGTCACTGTAAACGTAGCTTCAGACTCAGTGACCTCAATGACCCAAGTTTCAGTTTGTTGATTCAGTTTGAACATTTAACTGATCTGAATCTACATGGCAATGGCACACCTTTAAAGACCGCCCGTTCTAATGGTTTCATCATGTTTCCTTTGTTTACATTATTATCTGAAGAATGCCCCGCTACTTCAGAAACGAGACCCGGGCCTGGGGTCTACCATGTAGCTGCTAGGCTGAGTCACTCACACATTAACGCTCCCATGACACGCTACTATGTAGCTATAGGCTGAGTCAGGCAGAGTTTGCACTGTTGCGCCATAACAACCGGATGACTTCCCTGTTCTGTAAACCCCCCTCCCCTCCATGCAGTTATTGTTAATGGACGACCCTGGCAGAGACGAATTGATAAACACACCTATCTATTCAGAAAGTAAGGTAATAAGTTGTGTCTTTCTTCCTGCCAGTCTGTTCTAATATGAGGCCTTTATTAACCATAACCAGAGGGACACAGAAACTCTCTCCAGTCAACAAAACCACAAGGCCACCTGGGAAATGTAGATCTTCAGAAACACCTGCATGCACTTTACTTCCCTAATGTCAGCCTAATATTTCCCTAATGTCACCATGGCAACACACGAGCTAATGGGGCCATTAGATGGTAGGCTGGCGTAACGGCGGAAACGAGACCCTACCCTCCTACCAACACAAGGGGTGTATTCAGTAGTGGGAAGTCACAAGCCATCCACAGTAGTCAGCCATTTACTACAGTGCAGAGACTAGACTTAAACTAATCCTATAAAATTACAATTTCTCTGCGTGCCAATTCTACACTACTTCCCCAGAGCTGCGCTTAGCGCTTTATTCCATCTGCCTTGAAGTCCTGCTGTAAGCCTTAGTACCACCTTTAATTACACGTCACACACCTTCAACTACAGCACACTTTCAAAAGAAAACCAAAAGCAGTGAACGAAGGAAATCTTTATTAGGAAATAACCCAGTAATTATGTAGTCAAAATAAATTAGGACGATTAGGCCTCGTCAGCTGACCTTTATGAGTTCATACAAGGCACTGGTTTGAATGAAGTACCACTTAAATACCCCCTAGTGCAGGTGACAGATCCTATGAATAATTATGGTTGATATTCAACACCTAATATGCCACACTTCTACCCATCAGTGAGAAAAAACATTTAGCCTAATTATCAGTAATAATAGCGTTTCCAGCTCTGGGTGAGTTTGTGGAGTCAGGAGGACACTGCACTGTCCTTCAGCGACCCAGAATAGAAGTGTGTGAACTATCCCATCACCCTGCTAATGGCCCACTGACATAATAGGAGAAAACACAACACACATCCGAGCTCTTGTGCTGACACAAGAGTTATCAACTGAATCGACGGTACCAAAACGGTTCTTCTCCCAGAACTATAAAAGACCCCTTTCAAACACATGGCTAAAAAGTTTTTGTCTCCAAAGCGGTGAGCACTGTACTAGAGATCTAAATGCAGATTATATGGCTATTTAAACAATGACCTTTAAAGGGGTGTTTTTGAGATCCCAGAAAAAGGCACTCGTTGACTTACTATGGGTGCATCAGTGAGGGGGTAGTCCTTCCTCCCTTGCTAGTAGCTTGTGACATGTCCTAAAATATGTCAGAGCCCTGCATATCTCCTGCACAGGCAGTGTGGCAGACTAACTTCCCACTATGACGAAGGTGAAAAGGGGAAGTGAACCCCCAACTGACATTACTTACTCTGTATAATAACCACTTGGTTGGTCGTGCAGATTTAGATTTAACAGTAGTCACGAACAGTGACAGTTACAGTGTAACAATTGTTATCAAAATTGCCTGTAGCACAATTATCAACTGGTTTCAAATAATAATACAACTTTTGGAAACATTGGGACATTTAATGTACTTTATTATTAAAAATAAAAAAATCAGGTACAAAAAGATATAAAAAAACATTCACAACACCACTAAAATGTTAAAAATACTTGAAACAAGGGTTAATGGACCTGGAAAAAAATTTGTAATTCTTTAATACTTGGAAATACGTTTTGCAACTAAATAACTTGCAGGATCAAAAAATAATAAATAGTACTAACATGACTCAACTGTGCTCAACTAGACGAGCACCAGCAGCTATACTAAAAAACAAGAAACTTTCTACACCACCACTGAGCACAGATCTATCCATATAGTTCTCATCTAATCTGTAAAATGTCTAGACTCACAACATGTCACTATTTAGTTGCAATTTGTCCTCCTGGGATGACATGATAATATGTCAATAACAACATCCACTCGTGTGTCACCCTTCTCCCAGTGATCGCCACTGACCCAATATAACATCACCATGGCTACAATAACAAAGCGGCTGGACAGACGGAGGCGCGAGACCGGCTCACAAACAACAACACAGGTGCTCGCGAGCCTTTTCATCACAAACTCAGTCAGTCACTCCAACAGCTAGAATAACGTTAACTAGCTAAAAATAAGTCACTGCGATTCTTCCATACTAAACAGTTACGGGAGATACCAGCCAACATTAATAGGCAGCGTTAATATCAGGAGGCCGACCGGGTAGCTAATAATGCTAACATAGCCCACTAGCCACCAGAAAGCGGCCAACAGAGGAAGAGAGGCGGCGCGAAGATGGCGCTGGTCGTGTATTAACATTGAACGGCCGCCACCACTTCACACACAAAAATAACACATTATTTCCATTTACTCATATCCTCGGAAGCAATGTCGTTTCCCTTCAATATAAGGACGAGATGTCCTTTCTGGTGCAAAACGAAAAGGTCCACCTCCTCCAATTCCACCCCCGGTCGGCTCTGAGGTTTGCAAAGATAAACCCAATTTCTCAGAAGAAGCAGGTGCATTAATAACAACAATATTCCCTCCAATCGCAAGGTGAGAGTCAATTTTACCAGTAGATACCTGTCAAGGGGCGGGTTTAGAGCCATATCCATCAGGATGGATCCGGATTCTGTTTATAGCTACACCGATAATCAGGATCAGACTGGACGTCCTCTCTCTCCCGTCCCCTCCACCGCGTCTCCGCTACTAGTCACTGCTTCAGTGAAATGGCGACGCTGCGACTACACCCGTCCCTTTATAGACCAACTATGCACACTATTGGACACGGGAGTCGGGGATGTTCACGCCCCATAGTATCAATTCGCTACTCGACCCGTCTCTCAAAGTAACCACGCCCTTGTGTGAGGAGGTTTTCCCCGACAATAGTTCGAGCCAAACTATTCGCACATTTTTGTTGTCCATCAAGTATTATTTCACAACACCATTGGCCCTACACACCTGGCATTTCAGAAATATAGTTTCTGACTGGTTTCTTAAGCATAATCCTCTACAAAATGCGACAGCTTTGAGCCCGCCCCTGCTGCTGATCATATTACATTACGTCAACGTGGGTATAGCGACGACGAGGATTGGTCAATGAGATTCTAACGCGGGCTTCCAGTGTAAATACAAGGGATGCCATTGGTTGTTCCGCCAGGTCACGTGTCTCTCTCTCTGAAGCCAAAGGCTGCCCACGCGCCACCCCCCTCCACCACAGGTCACGTGTGTCTCTCTGAAGCCAGAGGCTGCCCACGCGCACCGCCCTCCCTCACAGTATCCGCATTTCTGTCTCTACCGAGGAGTACGCGGTCGCCATCTTGAAGCACTGTAACTAGTACTTAAAAACTCCCATTGTGTCGACATTTGATACGAAATTAATCAAATAAAACCCACCAATCGTTGCTCTTCGGTAGGATGCACAATGTTATGAGAAAAGTCACTTAATAACAAAAGCAGGTTCCAGAGAGAACATGCACTGGTACATTAACAAACAAGGCCTTGATGGTCAAGACTACTAGGAAAACATGCCCCCCTCCCCCAAGATAACGACACGAACTTTACAAAATGTTGTATACGTTTGGAATAACGTTTCAAAACATTACGAGAAAACGGAATAAAACCTAGCCTAGGTCAAAACACCCAAAGAAAACCTGCCCTCAATTGAATGACACAGCAGTTTCTCTTCCTTGGCCTTCGACGAATTCCATACAAATAGCACTGCTTTAGTCCAACTACACAAACGCATGAATACCAACCAATCTAAATACGAGATATACATTCAGAAACGTCTTACAGCCAACATAAAACGTCCACCATTACACCCTAAAGATACCACACACCATAAGATAACCTAAAAAGAAGCCAACAACCCAATTGAGACTTTAGCAAGACGTTTATCAAGTCTAGTGATATCCCAAATGAACAAATAAAAACAATGAATTCCTGAAGTAACCTTTTCCAGCAAGGCCCGGTCGGAATAAGCTCTCTCTCTACGGTCAACGACCAGACAAAATGGTTACCTAACCTCGTGCGCCCATCCCCCACACACACCAAGGTTACAGGGTTCCAACAATGTCACGCGAATAATAAATAATGTAAAAGCGAAAGATAAACCCTGACACATAATAGATTACCAAACTTTTCAACGAATTTAGAAAAACGTACAAAACAAATCCAGATAATCGTTAAAAAAAAGTATTAAAAAGGGGTAAATCAAAAGCTGACTAATGTTTTCAAATAATAACATAAAAACCTTTTAAATAAATATAAATCTTGAAACTGTAAATCCGAAACGCTGCGACACTTTTCTTCAAAAAAATCTTCTTCTTCTCTTCCACCTCGATACTTTTTAACCGACACATTTCCCTCAAACATGTCCGCCTTCTTCCCCCAATCACTGCGCGAGGTGGGGGGAGGGGGAGGGGGGTCATGTGATAAAATAAGCCCTAGTGCAATGTTTATCTAAAGTTGCACACGTGGCATTCCGCAAAAAAAAGCAACTAATGTATCCATCGGGTGTCTCTTGTCATCCAAATATCATCCATATGTCCATACACTGCGGTTTTCAAAGAAATTTGGTCGTATTTGAAGATAAAATTGGCAAAATCCCGAACAAAGAACATACTTTCGAGTATACAAGGATCGCTCTGATTGGTCACTTCCGACCACGTGACACACACACACCATCTTCTTCAGTGTTATTGATTTCGATATTTCTCGACCTTCCCGTACTAATCCGTCGTCCACACGCACGCCTCGGTCCCCGTTAACATTTCAGCGCGTCTCTCAGGTTTTCTAATATAAAGTTTGTGTCTCTATCTGGATGTGAATTGACGACGACCAACACGCGGACCTCACCCTCTGCACGCGGCACACTGGAAACTGCGCATGCGTGCCTACCGTGAACACGCACTGCTGCATTGCAAACGGTGCAGAGATAATAGCTGATCCGGGACCAGTTTCGTGGCTCCTTTATCTGCATGCGATAATAACGCACAGATCAATATTGTTTTCTCAGATGTGAGGTGGTGTTCGGCCACAGATGAAGAACAAATGAATGATTATGATTGTTTGTGTGTTCATGACGTTATAGACATAGGCTAGCATTAGGGCATAAACCAGATTTTCTAAATCGGACATTTCTTGATGAAGATGAAAATGGATCAGAGTATAGGCGAATAAATGACCTGTATTTTACCTGCATATAATCCTTCCATATATATACACCTGCATATAACCCTGTATGATAGCATGTACAATAATGCTGTATATATACTATATATGTATTCGTATTATTATTACCGTATCTGTCTGTACTTACCTGCAGATAATCCTTTTTACATATCTGTACATACTATATCTATATCTGCATATCCCTTACCTACTCTTACTAGTTATACCACTGGCCAGTATGACTACCATAGTGTCTTTATACATGTATACATCTTATTAGTACTATTACTCAGTAGTACTAATTTATATATCTTATACCCAGTTTAATCACCTGTACATTGTATATTACTACTGCACTTTACAGTTACATTTGCACTCTGGTTGGATGCCAAACTTATTTTTGTTGTACTCTTGTGCTGTGATGACAATAAATTAAAACGATCCCTCTCTCTCTCTCTCTCCCCATGCTCCTTAATAACTCCAATATTTAGTAATGTTGTAGGCTATAGGTATAAGCAAAGTATGTAATGCTAAGCAAATGAGTTCTAGTGTCATGTGGGCATGCATGACCTGACTCCTGTGTTACCATGGTCACTGCATGACCTGACTCCTGTGTTACCATGGTCACTGCATGACCTGACTCCTGTGTTACCATGGTCACTGCATGACCTGACTCCTGTGTTACCATGGTCACTGCATGACCTGACTCCTGTGTTACCATGGTCACTGCATGACCTGACTCCTGTGGTCACTGCATGACCTGACTCCTGTGTTACCATGGTCACTGCATGACCTGACTCCTGTGTTACCATGGTCACTGCATGACCTGACTCCTGTGTTACCATGGTCACTGCATGACCTGACTCCTGTGTTACCATGGTCACTGCATGACCTGACTCCTGTGTTACCATGGTCACTGCATGACCTGTCTCCTGTGTTACCATCAGTGGTGCAGTGCTGGGCAACCGCGGTCAAACGGTGTTTGGGCTTCGAAGTGCGCGCATCCTATTATTATGCAAAGTCTAGGTGATAAGTGCCTAGACTTTGCATAATAATAGGATACCGTTTGGCCTCCGCCCATATTACGACTGCACCCCTGGTTACCATGGTTACTGCATGACCTGTGTTACCATGGTTACTGCATGACCTGTGTTACCATGGTCACTGCATGACCTCCTGTGTTACCATGGTCACTGCATGACCTCCTGTGTTACCATGGTCACTGCATGACCTCCTGTCTCCTGTGTTACCATGGTCACTGCATGACCTCACATGGTCACTGCATGACCTCCTGTGTTACCATGGTCACTGCATGACCGCCTGTTTCCTGTGTTACCATGGTCACTACATGACCGCCTGTTTCCTGTGTTACCATGGTCACTGCATGACCGCCTGTTTCCTGTGTTACCATGGTCACTGCATGACCTCCTGTGTTACCATGGTCACTGCATGACCTCCTGTGTTAACATGGTCACTGCATGACCGCCTGTCTCCTGTGTTAACATCACTGCATGACCTCCTGTGTTACCATGGTCACTGCATGACCTCCTGTGTTACCATGGTCACTGCATGACCTCCTGTGTTAACATGGTCACTGCATGACCGCCTGTCTCCTGTGTTAACATCACTGCATGACCTCCTGTGTTACCATGGTCACTGCATGACCTCCTGTGTTAACATGGTCACTGCATGACCGCCTGTCTCCTGTGTTAACATCACTGCATGACCTCCTGTGTTACCATGGTCACTGCATGACCTCCTGTGTTACCATGGTCACTGCATGACCGCCTGTTTCCTGTGTTAACATCACTGCATGACCGCCTGTCTCCTGTGTTTTAAATGACACCAATGTCAATGTCAAATTTGTTCAGGTTCGTCAGACAATTACAATAAGTCATCCACACACATACCAGCACATAATGCTCTATTGGGCCATTAGATTAAATTAGATTCGATTTAAATATATTGTCATCATGCAGCACAAGTACAGTACAACAGAAATAAATTGGGCATCCAACCAGAGTGCAAATGTAACCGTAAACTGTAATAGTAATATACAATGTACAGGTTATTAAACTGGGTATATACAATATATATAAAGGAGGTATATATATAGTATCTACAGATATGTAAAAAGCATTATATGCAGATGTATATATATATATATATATATCTACAGTATGAATTAATTACATTGTGATAGTGATACAATAAAGGTGAGTAAACTATTATTTGATGATTGATGATATTGAATATGTTATCAATAGTCACCAATATGTTATCAATAGTCACCAATATGTTATGAATGGTCACCAATATGTTATCAATAGTCACCAATATGTTGGGGCTTTTTCAATGAATTTCTTTCTTTCAGAATAGTATTTTTTTTAGTTTTATTTAATTAAACAGACTTGCCTTTCACAGATGCATTAAAACAACAAGTGGCACCCTGATACTACTTTATTTAGTAATGTTGTAGGCTATAGGTATAAGCAAAGTATGTAATGCTAAGCAAATGAGTTCTAGTGTCATGTGGGCATGCATGACCTGACTCCTGTGTTACCATGGTCACTGCATGACCTGACTCCTGTGTTACCATGGTCACTGCATGACCTGACTCCTGTGTTACCATGGTCACTGCATGACCTGACTCCTGTGTTACCATGGTCACTGCATGACCTGACTCCTGTGTTACCATGGTCACTGCATGACCTGACTCCTGTGTTACCATGGTCACTGCATGACCTGACTCCTGTGGTCACTGCATGACCTGACTCCTGTGTTACCATGGTCACTGCATGACCTGACTCCTGTGTTACCATGGTCACTGCATGACCTGACTCCTGTGGTCACTGCATGACCTGACTCCTGTGTTACCATGGTCACTGCATGACCTGTCTCCTGTGTTACCATGGTCACTGCATGACCTGACTCCTGTGTTACCATGGTCACTGCATGACCTGACTCCCGTGTTACCATGGTCACTGCATGACCTGACTCCTGTGTTACCATGGTCACTGCATGACCTGACTCCCGTGTTACCATGGTCACTGCATGACCTGACTCCCGTGTTACCATGGTCACTGCATGACCTGTCTCCTGTGTTACCATCAGTGGTGCAGTGCTGGGCAACCGCGGTCAAACGGTGTTTGGGCTTCGAAGTGCGCGCATCCTATTATTATGCAAAGTCTAGGTGATAAGTGCCTAGACTTTGCATAATAATAGGATACCGTTTGGCCTCCGCCCATATTACGACTGCACCCCTGGTTACCATGGTTACTGCATGACCTGTGTTACCATGGTTACTGCATGACCTGTGTTACCATGGTTACTGCATGACCTGTGTTACCATGGTCACTGCATGACCTCCTGTGTTACCATGGTCACTGCATGACCTCCTGTGTTACCATGGTCACTGCATGACCTCCTGTCTCCTGTGTTACCATGGTCACTGCATGACCGCCTGTTTCCTGTGTTACCATGGTCACTGCATGACCGCCTGTGTTAACATGGTCACTGCATGACCTCCTGTGTTACCATGGTCACTGCATGACCTCCTGTGTTAACATGGTCACTGCATGACCGCCTGTCTCCTGTGTTAACATCACTGCATGACCTCCTGTGTTACCATGGTCACTGCATGACCTCCTGTGTTAACATGGTCACTGCATGACCGCCTGTCTCCTGTGTTACCATGGTCACTGCATGACCGCCTGTCTCCTGCAGTTAACATCACTGCATGACCTCCTGTGTTAACATGGTCACTGCATGACCGCCTGTCTCCTGTGTTAACATCACTGCATGACCTCCTGTGTTACCATGGTCACTGCATGACCTCCTGTGTTACCATGGTCACTGCATGACCGCCTGTTTCCTGTGTTAACATCACTGCATGACCGCCTGTCTCCTGTGTTTTAAATGACACCAATGACAATGTCAAATTTGTTCAGGTTCGTCAGACAATTACAATAAGTCATCCACACACATACCAGCACATAATGCTCTATTGGGCCATTAGATTAAATTAGATTCGATTTAAATATATTGTCATCATGCAGCACAAGTACAGTACAACAGAAATAAATTGGGCATCCAACCAGAGTGCAAATGTAACCGTAAACTGTAATAGTAATATACAATGTACAGGTTATTAAACTGGGTATATACAATATATATAAAGGAGGTATATATATAGTATCTACAGATATGTAAAAAGCATTATATGCAGATGTATATATATATATATCTACAGTATGAATTAATTACATTGTGATAGTGATACAATAAAGGTGAGTAAACTATTATTTGATGATTGATGATATTGAATATGTTATCAATAGTCACCAATATGTTATCAATAGTCACCAATATGTTATCAATAGTCACCAATATGTTATGAATGGTCACCAATATGTTATCAATAGTCACCAATATGTTGGGGCTTTTTCAATGAATTTCTTTCTTTCAGAATAGTATTTTTTTTAGTTTTATTTAATTAAACAGACTTGCCTTTCACAGATGCATTAAAACAACAAGTGGCACCCTGATACTATACTTATTAATATAATATATATTATACATTTGAGTAATGAAATCAATGTACTGTACATAATGTCCTTATACCTACTCTATAGTTACGCTGCTGGCCATGTCTTTATACCTGTATCACTGGGGTGTCATGAAGAGCGCTATATAAATCCAATCCATTAATACTACAACTCTGTACATACATCTGATTAGCACTATTACACAGTAGTACTAATTTATATATTTTATACCCAGTTTAATCACCTGCATTGTATATTACTATTGCACTTTACTGTTATTTGCACTCTGGTTGGATGCCAAACTTCTTTTCATTGTACTGTACTTGTGCTGTATAATGACAATACATTTGAATCTAATCTAATCTATTATTAACTGATCAGAGCAAGGCACACCAAATTACTTATATATTAGAAGTGTAAATCCTGGTTGTATCATGAAAGAAGCCCAGCATTGTTGGGCTAGGTCCAAATGATTTAAATTGGATTATTATCTTAAAATGTAATATCAATTCAGTTCATTAATTATCTTTAATGTCGATTTGCTTTTACAGTTGAGGAAAAAGTCCATGGCACCTCTGGACACTTTCTATACCTTCCCACTTTAGATACGAAAAGATATTCCTTTTATTGATCCCCTCTGGGAAATGTGGGCGTCATGGGGGGAGAGAAGGGGAGGTACAGGTATGGCCAGGGTAATAGTAGAAAGACATTATATAGGCAATACAATTGGAATATAAAAATATGAGAAAAATAAAGTGTAAACAATTTAACTAACTGTAGGTATTTCCTTCCTCATGAAGAAAGAAAAACAAGAAGGAATAGGCTTTATACACAGAATTGATTGATTGATAGAACATTTTAATGAACAGATTGCAGAATGGGTACAGTAAAGTACATCTCAATACACCCAATTGAGCTGGGGATGCAGACCAGAGAAAGACTTTCGTCTTGTTTACATCAGGGTCCCCCATTTTCAATTCATTATGGACATTTATGACATACAGAACATACAGGCATAGATATAAAAATCTAATCATCTAATCTAATCTGATGAAGGGATGCAGGATGAAGGGGCAGAAGGTATGGAAGAGAAGAAGTAAAGGGGTTGGGGAGGTTGCGTCAGAATCCTTCTCTGAGTCATCAGCAGAGCTCTCTCTCTCTCTCTCTCTCTCTCTCTCTAGTCACGTGACGATGCTCTGCCCAGCAGGGGGAGGAGTTGTTACAAAGGAAGCTCTCTTTCATAACGACTCGGTCCAGAGTCCTAGATTACACAACCGTGTTGGGATTGGATTGGAAGCAGGCAAAATATGACACCTAAATTAGAAATGCGTTCATGAATTTATATGGACCTATCCAGGGAATAGATTGACTCTTCAAATGTATTACTCTACATCTTGGGTGTCTGGGGGACCCTGATGTAAACAAGACGAAAGTCTTTCGCTGGTTTGCATCCCCTTAACAATTGTATGTATTGAGCTGTACTGTACTGTACCCATTCTGCAATCTGTTAATAAAGTTTTCAATAAATTCAATCAATCAATCATCTTGGGTGTCTATATTGTTGCCTATACTCAATGTATACCTACCTACTGATTTCACTGTCTATAATGCCCTACACTGTAATCATAGTAATCATAATACTCTTAACTACCCACCACATTCTACCCATACAACTCTATATGATAGAATGTACAATAGTGCTGTATATACCGAATATATACATTTATATTTTTCCACATTATATCCATATCTGTCTGAATATACCTGCATATAATTCCTTCTATACCTATTATACAGATACAACAGATGAGGTACTCAAAAAACTGAGCGCCCTCCAACCCAACAAGGCCACTGGCCATGACAACATCCCCTCCAAATTCCTCAGAGACTCAGCAGCCGCCATCACCCCAGTCATCACACACATAATAAACCTCTCCATAAAACAGGGACACGTCCCCAAGGACTTCAAAATTGCGAGAGTGACCCCTCTGCACAAAAAAGGCAGTAAATTAGACCCAGGCAACTACCGCCCTGTTTCTATCCTTACCTCCATCTCGAAAGTCATGGAAAAAATTGTATACGAACAGGTCGAAAAATACCTTGCGGAAAAAAATCTAATCTACGAATTCCAATCTGGCTTCAGAACATCCCACTCCACTGACACATGCCTTCTCTATTTAAACGACCACATCAAACAAGAGGTGGACGCGGGCAAATACTGCGGCATGGTCATGCTGGATCTACAAAAGGCCTTCGACACTGTCAATCACACCATTCTGATTGACAAGCTAAAAGCAATTGGTTTTGATAGTCTATCAGTGAGCTGGATGCAATCCTACCTGGAGGGGAGAGAGCAGATGGTGGAGGTAAACGGTACCCTATCCCCCCCCCCTCACAGTAAACTGTGGTGTTCCACAAGGAAGCATACTAGGTCCGCTACTGTTCCTAATTTATGCAAATGACATGTCGTCAGCTTGTGACTGCAACTTGTTCCTGTTTGCGGACGACTCAGCCCTGCTGGTCTCTGACAAGAACAAGTTACAGGTTGAAAAAACCCTCAGCTCAGAACTAGGCAAAATCTGCATATGGCTCGCTGATAACAAACTATCATTACACATGGGCAAAACAGAGTCCATTCTCTTCGGTTCAAATAACAAACTCAGCAAGACCGACGGCTTCTCAGTTACAGTGGGTGACAATATTGTCACAAGGAAAGAAGATATTACCTACCTGGGTTCCATCCTAGAGGCAAATCTTTCCTGTGACAAAATGGCATCCAATGTAATAAAAAAAGTCAACCAACAAACTCGATTCTTGTACCGGATCTCCTCACTGGTAAACAAGAATACCCTGAAGACTCTAGCAGGAGCACTCATTCAAGGGTACTACGACTATGCTTGCACCTCATGGTACCAAAGCACCTCAAAGGCGCTAAAAACAAAATTACAAACATCTCAAAACAAACTGGTCAGACTACTGCTTGACCTTACTCCTAGAACCCACCTCACCCCTGCCCACTTTGACAACCTAGGATGGCTTAGAGTAGACGACAGAGTACAGCAACTTGCAATGGGCCTGGTCTACAAGATACACTACACGACCAAGGTACCCATGTACATGACAAAATACTTCCCAAAGGTCAGTGAATACCACGATCACAACACCAGAGGGAGCTCCACAAATCATGTTAAACCCAGATTCGGCTCAAACAAGGGACTAAACACGTTTCGCAATTATGCCACATCAATGTGGAACGCCCTACCCAAAGCTGTAAAGGAATGTGAATCACTACCCACTTTCAAAAACACTCTCAAAAAACACCTAAGGGAGACTGCAACCCGAAACTGGCCCCTGTAAATGTCCGAACACAACCCCCTCCAATGTACAGTAAATTACCAAGTATGGTCTTGTCAATAATCCAATGTACAGTGTTGTTTGTACAGTTTGTACAGTTGTACAGTGTCCCCCACCCACCCCTCCTACCCACCCCCCCCCCCCCCCTACCCAACCCCCCCCCCCCCACTCCTAACGAACCCCCCCCCCCACTCCTAACCAACCCCCCCCCCCCCCCCCCCCACCCACCCAACCACCTCCAATGTACAGTCCCCCCCCACCCCCACCTACCCAATCCAATGTACAGTTTCCACGCCTAATGTATATACTCTTTTCTTTCTGGACTCTTTTTGTATCACAAACAGTACTGTAATTGCAAATCTGGTATGTCATAAATGTATAGATGGAGCAGTACTGTCTATCTGTATGTCATGTATGTCATATATGTTACGATGAATTGAAAATGGGGGACCCTGATGTAAACAAGACGAAAGTCTTTCTCTGGTCTGCATCCCCTTAACAATTGTATGTATTGAGCTGTACTGTACTGTACCCATTCTGCAATCTGTTAATAAAGTTTTCATTCATTCATTCATTCATACACCTGAATATAACCCATATAACTGTATGATAGCATGTACAATAATGCTGTATAAACATATTTATTCTTAACGTATATATATATCCACATTTGTCTGTACGTATACCGTAAGGTTATCCTATAACCCTAGTTATATGAGTATAGCGAGCGCTCTGCTCTATTGGAACTATCCCTTTATCCACTCTAATAATGAATAACTTTCTCCACATGCACACACCTATTTACCTCCGCCTGGCCACACCCACATCCGCTCCTATATAAGCGGGGTTGTGGCCACACCATCAGCTCCTTCCCAAGTCTTTCACCACCGAAGGCAAAGACCATGGGGTCCTCAGTGAGTCAGAGCAGAGCGCTCGCTATACTCATATAACTAGGGTTATAGGATAACCATACGTTATAGATCGTATAGCTTTACGCTCTGCTCTATTGGAACACAGGAGCTGAGCAGAGCGAAAAGCTCGAAAGATGTACCTGCTGAGGCCCCCTACAACCATCAGAACCGGAGAGGACCCGAGCTCCCAAGTGGAGGACGGGAGGGAATCGGATCCGACTGTGCGAAGAGGGCTTAGCACCTCAAACGCACAGAGTGAGCAGACCGTGGGACTTACCTTCGTTCAGAAGGACCCGCGACCACTCAGGCACGCATACCACATGCCACCAGGGAACGGACAGGAAGCAAAACACCCCCGTCACAGCCCCCAACATCACGGGGTCGAAGGTCAATAACCCAACCCCGTGGCAAGGCTGCAGCAGCGGAGCGCGGAGGAGGTCCCAGCCCTAGGACAACCTGAGGCCTAGGACCCACTGAATAAAGGGGGCCTGGTGAGGCCAACGAGGCCGCAGCATCGGGACCCCACCAGACGGTCACTGGTGACACCACCCCCCACATCGCCAGTGTATCGGACAGGGCCCAAATCAAGAGCAGGCCCTTCCCCCCTTGGCACGCCGCTCTGAAGCACTCTTCAAGAGGCTACCCCCCCCACAACACTGCAGGGCCAGTCGGCGTGCCGGGGAGACAACCCCCAAGGAGGTTTATCCCTCAATCCAGGCAACAGGCCCCAAGAGCAGAACTCGACCTGTGCCTGGAGCACTGCGGACTAGACAGGCGCCTAAAGGGTCTACTGTGAGAACAGTATCCCGGCGGAAGGGGTGTTCGGTATGCTGTGCACCATGTCATAACCTCCACAAACCCGACCCCCCAATCCAGCGGGGTCGAGGTTCAAAGAAGAGGCTGACACAATTGGCAGATGTCATGAAAGATGCGGGGGCATACTGTCGGGCAGACGGGGTCAAGCCCGGCCTCAACCCGAGAGTCGACTCTGCTACCAACACACCGGAGAACCAACCACCCCCCTATGTTTGGTTTAACAGGAGGCGGTTGTTCCCTTAAACCACAAAGAAAACTCAGAAACATAACTGCATGTACACAGGCTATACAAGCAGCACAAGTGTTTCAGTTTTCAAAGGGTTAACCCAGTCGACGAGAACGAGTTCGGACCTGGGCCAGGCGGACCGGGACCTACACAGGGATGCCTAGAGGAGTTGACAACAACCTCCCCAACAGCCCCCTCCCAGCCCTGTCCTAGCAGGGAGGGAGGGGTGAAACAAATGGAGGGACCAAGCCCCCTAACACAGCGCATGGTACAACACAGTATGGACCAAGCACGTCACTGTTAAGGACAACCCGTGGTGGCATACATACGACACACACATCCACGACATCAATCCCCGCGACGCCCGGCCCGACCCGGTATTTCCCCCCCGGAAAAGCACAAAGTCCTTCGGGGTACCAGAACAGCAGATCTGCGCCCCGGCGGACAACGGGTTAACTGACCAGGTCCAGCACGACCAGAACCAGTCCCGTGTCCTAGTCACGCCGCCATCCCCAGTCCTAAGAGGGGGGTAGGTACACGTGTCGATCCAAAACATCACAGAGGGCGCCACCAAGACGGTCAGTACGCGAATGCACTGCTCCTGGTGGCCCACCTCATGGGCGTGAGACCACTCTGCCAATGTTTTGATCTACTCCGTCATCTCCCCCCGGAGATGCACGTGAGCCGTCGAGTCTAACCTAGTGCACTGGCGCTCGGTAGAGATAAAATCTCCTTCCCAGCCGCCCGCATAGAAAACAGTGTTTCCATGAATTGGGCAACCAAGGCGTGCCAGCCATAAAGTGGTTCCACATGGAAAGCACCCAGGGCCAGCGCTATATGCACGTCGAGAACCCGAAACATATCGATGGCGAATTCTAATAAGAAACACCAGACAACGTTTCCTCCATGCTGTCTGGGACGAGCAGCAGGAAGCCGGCCTATATCGCGCCGAGATCGAGAAGCTGGGGGCGGCCGGCCACATAAAGAAAAATCGATGACTGCGAGGCGGGGACGACAGAGTCCTGGTACGTGCCCCACCACAAGGTCACACACAACGGCAAAGACCGCATTGTGTTCAATTGCAGCCATCAGATTGGACAGCAGAATCTGAATACCCTACTCCTGCCCGGTCCCACACTTGGACCCTCCCTCCTCGGCGTCCTGATACGTTTCCGTCAGGACAAAGTGGCCATCAGTGGTGACATCAAGGGGATGTTCTTACAAGTCCGGCTGATGGATGAAGACAAGCCTTTACTGAGGTTTCTGTGGAGGGAGAGGCTCGACGATGAACAACCCTCGATATACCAATGGGAGGTACTCCCCTTCGGCACCACCAGCAGCCCATGCTGCGCCATGTTCGTGTTACAGAAGCACGTGGCCGAAGACCCCAAGCTGGCGAGGATGTCCGACACAGCGTAGAGCGATGTTTCTACGCGGACAACTGTCTACAGAGCGTATCCACACCAGGAGAAGCAGAGACCTCCGACAGTGGGCCAGTAGCGACCCTCAAGTCCTCCGGCACCTCCCTCCAGAGACAAAGGCCGCTAGCAGCGAGACCTGGATGGCGCACACCCCAGGCGAAGCGCAAGAGATGACCCTGGGTCTTGTCTGGCGCTTTAAAACGGACTCGCTTCACTACCGGCACACGCCTCTGAGGACGGACCAGGAGGCGTCCACGACTAGGCTAACCACTCGGCGGAGTGTGTACCGAACACTCGCCAGCCAGTACGACCCCATGGGGTGCATCCTCCCCTACACCACACGGGCGAAGATGCTGGTGAGAGAACTATGGGCAAAGGAGCAGGGCTGGGATGACCCCATACCCGAGCACCTAGCCGCCAAATGGAAAGAGTGGGAGGATGAACTCGTCTTACTCTGCGAGGTTGCCATCCCGTGGAGCTACTTCCCTCCTACCGTGTGCTTGGAGACTTGTGAGATCGACCTGCACGTCTTCAGCGACGCCTCAGAAATGGCGTACGGATCAGTGGCCTACCTGAGGGCTCGAGAAGAGGGAGGAGAAGTCCACGTAGCCTTTGTCCTGGCCCGCTCAAGGATTGCTCCCCGCAAGCAGCAGTCGATTCCGCGACTGGAGCTCTGCGCAGCCCTGGTAGACGCACAACTCGCCAAAATGGTGAAAGAGGAGCTCACCATACCGGTGCGTGAGATCATCCTATGGTCAGACTCTATGACCGTGATCACCTTGCTCCAGTCCCCCTCCTGCCGGTACAAGGTGTTTGTAGGATTCCGCATATCGGAAATCCAGGACCTGGTAGGAGCGGAATGTTGGAGATATGTTGACACCAAGCAGAACCCGGTGGATGTCATCACACGGGGGATGTCCCTAGCCGACCTCACCCGTCCCAACTCATACAGTGACGGTCCAGAGTTCCTCAGACTCCCGGAGGAGAAGTGGCCTATCCCAACACCTCGGGATGCGAACCATGACGAGTCAGAAATAAAGAAGTCCATGTTCTGCGGGCTGAGTCAAGCTCAGGCTCCAACGGGCCCACACTTAAGACGACTGCCAGACTCTGGAGAGTACCCAAAAAAGGACATTCCTCTGGCACCACCAGGAGCTCCCCCCCCACCACAGACCTCAGTGCAACGGGGGGGGGGGGGGAAGCAGAACTCCCGGTGCTGCAGAGGGCGCAGAGAGACTCTTTCCCTGAGGAAAGGGAGTGTCTGACTAGGGCGAAGCCGGTCCTATCAGACAGTAGACTCCTCACCTTGGCCCCAGAAATCGACGCCCAGGGCCTCATTAGGGTGGGGGGCCGGTTGAGACAGGCCCCGGACTTGGCAGAGGATGTGAAGCATCCCATCGTCCTAAGCAGCCGACACAGGGTAACAGACCTGATCATTCAGAAATATGACGAGGTGGTGTGCCACGCGGGGACTGAGGGAGTGTTCGCGGAGATCCGGCGGCGCTTCTGGATACTCCAAGGGAGAGAAGCTGTACACCGGTTCCAACGAACTTGCCCTGCCTGTCGCAAGTGGAGAGCACAGCCTATTATACCGAAGATGGCAGATCTGCCTCCCTGCCGTCTCAGAGTCGGCGAGCGGCCCTTCCATTCCATGGGAGTGGATTGCTTCGGGGCCTTCAATGTTAAGAGAGGAAGAGGAACAGAGGAGAGGTGGGGTATTGTGTATAAATGCATGACCACCAGAGCTGTACACATTGAGCTCCTCCAGTCTATGAGTACCGACTCGTTCCTCATGTCCTTCCGGAGGTTTCAGGCGAGGAGAGGGACCCCTGCAGTACTATTGTCCGACCAGGGGACGAATTTCCGAGGAGACACGGAACTGAGGGAGAGCTTCCTGAGCATGGGTGAGGAACTCAAGGCCCGCCTCGCTCCATCTCAAGTCACCTTCCAGTTCAATCCACCGAATGCTCCCCCATTTCGGGGGAACATGGGAGGGAGGTCCGATCAATTAAGACTGCTCTGTACACCGTGCTTGGAGCCCAGACGGTGGGCGATGAAGTCCTAGCTACGGTCCTTACTGAGATTGAGGGAGTCCTAAACTCCAAGCCCCTCGGCTACATTTCAAGCGACGTAACTGACGTCGAGCCCATCACCCCAAACTACCTCTTGATGGTGCGGCTGGACTTCCTCAGACTGTGTACAGACAGGACGAAATGAGCGGAAGGAGAATGTGGAGACACAGCCAAGTGCTGGCCGACCAGTTTTGGGCTCGCTTCATCCTACACTACCTACCCTCCCTTCAGGCCCGCCAGAAATGGGTGAAAGACAGGGACAACCTGACTGTGGGGACCGTCGTGATGGTCATAGACCAGTCACTACCCCGAGGCCGAGCTACGTGGCCAGCCGGCCGTGTAAGCCGAGTTATCAAGGGCTCGGATGGGAAGGTCAGAGCTGCAGAGGTCATCGTCCAGGGGCGGACCTATACCAGACCAGTAGCTAAGTTGATTGAGCTTCCTGCTTTCCCTGACTCCCCTGACGATGACAATAACCCATTGACTTCATAGATTACCTCCAACTCCCCATAGTCCCTTATGGAGAGATCGACTTGACATTTGATATTAATCTGTGCCCCAATTTTTTGTTTGCTAATTAGGTTCCGACTAATTAGGGGGCGGCTGTTCTGAAGGTCCAGATTAACACATAAAGTCCACGTTTATTATTTTCTATACCTTATATGTTGTTTATTTGTATATATTCAGTGTTTATTTACCTGAGAGTATTTTTATCATTCGCCTCTTTTCATATGTCCCTTAATCGCACCGTAGACAGCGTGAGCCCATGCACCTGTAGAGTGTACGAAAATGCCCAGTGTTGGCGCAGCAGTAAAACAGCTACAGTGTATTACGAGAGAGCTGGTCTGCTAGTGAGATGTAATTACAACGTTGGTGAGATACGAGTTGGGAACGGCAGCGTGATATAGTTTGGAGAAGTGAAGTAATATACTTCGATATAGATCTGCCGACGTGCAGATAGCAACGGACGGTGAAGAGACTTTGGGCTGAGTTCAGCTGCGTTCTGGATTCAACTAGCTACTGCGGACTGCGTGCTGGTTAGCCCTAGCATAAAGGGCTAGCTAGCTATTGAACCTGAAGGTCGGGCATGTGGATTATGGGAACCCGGTCCGTACGAGACCCCCTATCCAGCGACGACAGGACTACCTCACATGGGTCTGCAATGCATCAGCCTCTGGAGTAGGAACTCCAGAGAACATCGTCTTTGTCCTCGCCTCTCTCCCCCTTGCTATTCACCCTGCCCCCCTCCATTCAGAGCTCCAACGATCTGGTACCATTAGTTTTAGGACCTATAATAATTCGGACATTCGTTGCCTATAAATTGTATAATTCATTCGGACATTGTTGCATATAAATTGTATTTGTATAGGGAAATCAATGTTACATATTACATGGGTGTTTTATGTTAAACATTAAATGTGATTATTCAACTTGGTAACCCTCTCCCCTCCAAGTTAATAGTGTCCGCCATCTTGTGTATATTTAATATTGGTTTTATAATAATTTAGTATTTGTCAAGTCAGGGTTGTGTAGCCCCAACGGGTCTCATATGACGTGTCTGAGGGTAAAACCCTGTCAATTCTGCTCTTTACATAAGAGGGGAAGACAGAAGTTCCCCCAGAGACCTCTACGTGAGTAACAATTGAAAAAGATACATGTAATAATAATTGGGCCAAGTGACCACCGCCCAATACACACTTTAACACATTGTGCGCCATAAACGGCGTAAGTCGTTATTGCCCCCCATGCGTTGAACGCCAACAACGTTTTTGGGATCAATATTTCATTTTTTCGCCATGGCATTCACAATTCATCCAGCCTCCCTCCGGACTGCAGCGGCACCCTGTCTGAGATTGCAACGCCTCAATACCGCCGCCTGGTGGATGGTTGGGCGAGTTACACTCACGGCAAACCGGCAGTGCATCGAGGAAATCCCTCCGGCAGTCATATCTTGTTACGTGGATCCAGACAAACACTCGAGTGCATTTGGATCGCTTTCGAAGCGCAATAATCGATATGATTTCGGCGTTTATTGCTCCATACAAACCCGAAATGGGTCTAGGAGATCGACGTCAAATAATTGGGATCCTTTTCCTCCAGTCTCATCGGCGAACGGTAAGAGGACACTAACGTTATTTTCAGCCCGATTGTCCATTTCCTTGTTTGCAATCAGTCTGATCAATATATCAACCCATACTAAATAAAGCCGTTACTGACGATCAAGGAAATATAAACGACCCCCCCCCCTTTCCTTCACGCATGATGAAGCATAATGTATACCAATCATATACATTTGAATTTTTTAATATAGCGTGTATAGGAAAGAAGTGCCAATCGATAATCTATCATATGCATCAGGGCCTATAACTAGCGTTTTTGGAATTACAGCAGAAAAGTTTAAAAACATACTTATATTCTCGAAGGTATTAACACAACAATGTATGAATGAAAAAATATAACGTTCCCACATCCGGAATGATAGATAATTGATGTTGAATGGGCCATAGTAATGTCAATATAGCTGTAATATTTAAAAATGTATAGCCCTGCAAAGAAGGTAAACATCTCCATAGGGTTAAAGTGCTGGCAGACTGGGTATAATGATGGGCACAATGCCCGGCGCCCAATGTGTTAATAGAGAGCAGAGCAGAAAACAAAGTTTTTGAATGCATCGCATCATCCAACTTTGACAATGACAGCGGTCTCCAGCAGAGCCTGAAAACTCACGGATGTCTCATGGCCAATAGGAAAAACACGCCCAGTGATGTATTCCATGGCCGGGGGAAAATCCTGTGACCCACCCATCCTAACATGGAGTGGAACCAGGTTTTTTTTGTGCAAAAAAACAGGCTTTATACACGGCTTCAGGCTCATGTGCGAAACTTGCCACCTGAATTTTTACACCTTTACCCTAAAGTAAAGAAAAAACACAGACCAAAGAGAGGGGCCAAAGGCCTCGGTACAAGAGCTATACATGTAAACTTCTGTAGGCTAACACCTAACCCAGTTGTGGACTCAATGCCACGTTTACTTAAACGTGAAAACATGATACACACAACCCTTTTTCACAATAAAAAAGGCACAAGTTCCCTCTCACTACTGCAAGAGGAACACCGTCTTTTATGACGAGAGAAGACATAAGTCCTCGACCAAGTGCTAGCTACAGGCCATACATAATAGTGACCAAACAATTTTCAGAGAAAATTGCACTCTCCCTAAGCAAGAGCACAACCCCAGAAGTAGCTGAGGGATTACACCGTATCCCCAAAAATATAGTGAATCAACACACGTTTTGTAAACAAAATCATATTTGAGGGGGGGGGGGGGGGCAGGGGCAAACCGGGGAATAATTTCACCCAATGCGAAGCGCTGGTGGAGGTCAGAATGATCATCATGCGGCTCTTTAGCCAATCAGCTGCGGCTCCCTGTCCCAAAAAAAAAAAAAAAATCTTTTTCCCCCTCCTTTTTCCTCCGATTTTCTCCCATCCCAATGTTAGTCGTTATGCCAATTCCCAATCCCCTTCCTGGTCGCTGCGCACTTACCCCCCACAGTCGGTCTGGGAGAGTGGAGGCTATCACGTGCTTCCTCCGACACACGTCTAGCCAATCAACCGCTTCCTTTCACCTGGCAGCGCGGACTCTCACTGAGAGCGTGTAACGTGTGGAAGGATCACACTACCGCCCTTAGATCCTATCCGCGCTTAGCAGGCGCCCCGACCGAACTGTAGGAGTCGCTGTTTACAACGACCCTGGACCCACCCCGCCAGCTTCTCCCACCCTCTAATACTGCCAATTGTATTAGTGTGAACGGCCAGCCAAGTTGGTGACAACCCCGGAGCTGTGAGCTGGATTCGAACAGGCGAATCCAGCGTCTCCGGGGGTTGGTGACGAATGCAATCTCCGTTACGCCACCTGACCGCCCTTTACTTTTTTTTTTAACTTTTTTTTTTCTCTTATTTTGGAGATCGATGTCATACTGTGACACTGAAATGAAAAAATATTTCATCAACTAAGATATTTAGTCAACAAAAGGCTTGCCTGTATGCCTGATATGTGGTACGAAATTAGCGAACAACGAAAAATTTACTTTTAATTTGATAGATTTTCCGCAAATAAGGGAAGGACTCTAATAGAGCTGCATAGTTCAGGGTTTTATTTCAAAGTAGGTCTACAGATGTCAGTGTTTTTTCTCCTTTTCTGTGTTTTATTTCAAAGTAGGTCTACACATGGTAGTCTTTTTTCAAAGTGGACTACTTTTTATTTAATAAATGTTCCACAAATAAGGGAAGGACTCAAATATACCTGAATAGTTCAGGGTTTTATTTCAAAGTCGGTCTACAGACACCAGTGTTTTGTCTCCTCTTCTGTGTTTTATTAAAAAATAGGTCTACACAGCCAGTATTTTTTCTCCTCTTCATAAGAGTTTGAGGTTTTCCTTTGTTATAACAGGTAAAAACAGCAATTAAAAAGTCAAATTTTTTCTTTTTGTTGTTTATAATCCCATTAATGCAACAAACTGTGTGCTATAAGTATAAAGTATAATAAATCGCAAATTACTTTGGGTATGCAATTGTCAGGCGTTTTATGCTAAATGTGGGGTATGCTTGGGGATATATAAAACGCTATACACTGTGTTATCTTCATTTTAAGGGTAAATAGGTTGTGCGGCTCCCTGAGCATTTTATTTTGTGGAACGGGGGAAGTGGCTCTTTTGATACTAAAGGTTGCTGACCCCTGTTCTAGACTCTCTGGTGGTGAAGACATTATCGCTTTATTTTCTCGAAAAATTGTGAGAGAAAACAAAGATACAATGTCAACGCAGCTCTTCTCCTCTCTTCAACAAACTACTTTGGCACTAAGCTTAAAGTGGTGTATTACAGACACTTTCGGTGGTGAAAGTAGGGAAGGAGCTGATGGTGTGGCTACGACCCGGCTTATATAGGAGCGGATGTGGGTGTGTGCCATACCTGTCAACCCTCCCGTTTTCCCCGGGATTCTCCCGTATTTCAACCTTCTTTCCCGCCGTCCTCCCGGTAAAATATTTTCCCGTATTTTTCCCGTTTTTTTTTTTATTTATACAAAATGGCTGTAATTCCCTCCGTGACGACAGGTGGCAGCAGTGTAGATTAGAACATTAGCACCGGAAGTCAGACCGGAAGACGGTTGCCTACAAAACTGTTGGGCAAAGTGGGGTTGTTCCCGGAGAGCTCACTCTCGGCCGTGGTTTCTCAGTGTATAATGAATGTATGGTTGGTCCATGTACGTTTTGATAGTTCGTTTTTCGTTTCAAACGGAAATATGAAAAAACGTCAAAAAACGGAAATACGAGGTGTTTTCCTATTTCCGTTTGAAACCAAAATCGAAAAAAACGGGGGGAAACTGAAATACGGAGCTGTTTTTCGTATTTTGGTGTCAGAATCAAATGAAAAAAATTAGTAAATAATAGGCCGATTTTGGTCCGTGTACGTTTTGATAGTTCGTTTTTAGTTTTTGATGTGAAGAATGGAGAATGGAACCATGTGACAGGTACATTTTTCAATGTAAAAGCCATGCACAATCTAACGTTAACGAATATGTATAACGTTATGAATAAATACATAAATACATGCATACATATCTATACCAGGGTAACGTTATGATACATACATTTTTTGTTTTGTGCATTTCATTTAGACATGATATTTTATGTGAAGTAGTTAGCCTAATATGGTCTGTCCCAAATAGTGTTGTCTAAACGCACGTTACCCAACATATATCCTAGTTCAGTGGTCGGCAATAGGCGGCTCGAAGGCTGAAATAGGTCCGCCAGCAATAATATCTGCCCATCAGATTATTTTGAGAATATGATTTGTGATGAAGATTCGCTTTATTGTATCGCAATTGGGAGACTTAGGTAAAGTTAGAAAAATATTCACAGATTCGAATTTCCGCTGTCAATAATTCTTAAGCTAAATGTTTTTAAAACACAAAGGACACCTCTTTCCGGGGAGCTCCAGTAGCTCACCACGTACCGCGAGTGCTATTTCAGCGCCGTGGACAACCGTGCTCGTCACGGATCTGGGGCTGAGCGAGTTCGAATCCCGGACTGCAGCCGTGCCTTTCCCAGAGTGTCTTCCCCCCCATCTGAACCCTTTCAGCCTGCTTCTGTCGGTCGAACTTGACCGAGTATAAATGCGATAAACGTATAAAAGAGCCAGGGAAATGGCCAAAGTTTAAAAAAAAAAAAGGACACCTCTTTCCTATCATAGTAAGGTAGACAATGAGCTACAACCTTATTTTAACCTAAACGAGGCGTCCTCGGAGCTGTACATTTAATAATCGGCTGTGAGGCAAGTGCGCAGCCAGGGACCATCTAAAAAGTGCAACACCGAAAAGAGACACTACAAAAAGATTCAATAACTTCACTGTCATACAATTATGACATCATACTGTGACATCACAAATGGTCTAGAATGTTCTATTATGACATCATACTGTGACATCACAAAGATTGTTTGATTATGACATCATACTGTGACATCACAAATGTTCTAGAATGTTCTATTATGACATCATACTGTGACATCACAAATGCTCTAGAATGTTCTATTATGACATCATACTGTGACATCACAAATGCTCTAGAATGTTCTATTATGACATCGTACTGTGACATCACAACGGAACATGTTTGAGTTCCATTTGAATACCGTAAATCCTCTAATAGTGGAGGGTAAAGGACTGGCCTCTTATAATGGCAGAGGGTTTGATGCATGCAGACAAATAAAGGCCGGTCTCCAATATAAGGTCATATTAAAATGGCATATGGCATATTAAAAAAAGATGGCATATTAAAAAAAATAATAATAATAATAAATACGTATGATACTGTATTGTGCGCTATATCATATCACATTATATAATCATATTATAATTCATTTGTATATTATATTGATTTGCAGCTGAGGTAAATAGAAGACCAGTCCTATATTTGAGGATTTACGGTAATATAAATAATATGTTTGGTAAGGCTGTCCCCGAAGCCTGTTTTTAATATTCTCATTTTTTCGAATAAATTCTTTTTTTTTCCTTTTTTTTATATCCTCAAACTAAATCCTCAATTTGAATAAAGTGATTAATCTGATTAAATTAGTATTTTTTCTTTTATTAAATCAACTTTCTAGCCCCCTGTCAACTGTCAAATGATGTCAACTGTCAAACTGAATTAACATTCAGTATTCAATATGGTCTGATATTAATATTCAGTATTCAATATTGTCTGATTCAATATTAACATTCAGTATTCAAGTAGAACAGTTACGTTGTGGACACTCACCTTTCCACAGCAAAACGGTAGGCAAGGCACCTTGGTTGAGAAATGCAGGCTTCCATCTATGTTGTTTAGTCTATCTGTTCAGTCCTGTTCAGTACTGTTTCAAGATGCATAATGAGATATTCTTCTTCTTCTTCTTCTTATTTGAATTTCCGGCAGAGTAGACGCATCGAGGCGTATTACTGCCCTCCGCAATTCTTTTTATGGGCTCTTCTTCTTCTCCTTCTTCTCCTTCTTCACCTTCTTTTTCTTCTTCTACTGGACCCGTCATCACCTACATTGTCCATTGGAGTGCAGCTACTGCTGCTACTTCCTGTCTGAGCCCCCCTCCGCGGGACCCACCTTGCCCCCTGCTATCTTATCCTGGGCTGCTTTGTCCCTCGCAGCCTTGTCCCTCGCAGCCCCCTCAGCCAATTCGCTATACACCACCTCCCAGTCCAGACCTTCCAATCCCAGATGTTGAACCGCTATCCTAACAATCATCTTCACCATCGCTGTTTTACCCTTAGCCTCTGCCATACCAGTAACTACCCCTGCCACGAAGGCCACAATACCTAATATATATAGAACACAAATGTTCTAGAATGTTCTATTATGACATCATACTGTGACATCACAAATGTTCTAGAATATTCTATTATGACATCATACTTTGACATCACATTATGAGGTCATAATCAAAACATTCTAGATTATGACATCATACTGTGACATCACAAATGTTCTAGAATGTTCTATTATGACATCATACTGTGACATCACAAATGTTCTAGAATATTCTATTATGACTATAAAGGCAATCATACGAACCGCAGTTGCCTTGAGGCTCCAGGTAATGCGTTGTTAGTCCGACACGCTCCGAATTGCAATCCAAAAGAAAAGATGACGCTGGTCCAATGTACTTTCAAAACAAACGGGATTTATTGGGAAGCGAGTCACAACAGCCCCAATAGCTGCCTACCACTATAAAACAAACAAAACGGGTTATGTACATGAACTTAAACTGTCAATCAAATGCGAATTGAGTGCGGTCAAAAACTATATGGTACCGCTCCACCTGGGCCTGCGTGAACTCTAAATTACCTGCCATGTTATAGGAGTGGTTAGGGGGAGCGTGGGAAAAAAGGGGAGTTGACCAGGTAAGTCTCCATCTTGGAATTCATTGACAAATATTAATAAACAAATAAAAACACGAATACCATAATAAACCACATTTCTAAGGGGCAATAAAGTTACAATTTATCATCATAGGATTTGGCGCCTACACACCGGCCTCTAATTGTTCTTGTAGACAAACGAAACAATTACAACTTTCAAAATATAAAAAAGGAGCCAAAATGTATAGTCCATTCAAAAATCAAAATCCAAGCAAAAAAATCTTCCATCTTCCAAGTTATCAGTAAGAGTGTATTAGTGAACGGGGGGGGTGTGTGTGTGTGTGTGTATGTGTGTGTTCTATGTAGGAGCCTCGAGCAGCAGACACAACTTTGTAATAGGTCTGCGAAGAGTGGTAGTCTGGGTTCTCACTTGAACCTGTCTAACCAGTCCTCTGGAGTCGGGCATGGTCTGTATGACCCGCCCCAGGATCCAGGAGTTGCGGGGGGCAGTATCATCAATGATGAGAACAATATCTCCGGTATCAAAGTTCCTTCTTTTCCGTATCCATTTTTGGCGTTCCTGTAACTCGGGCAGGTACTCCTTTGTCCATCTCTTCCAAAAAAGGTCGGCCATATATTGTACCTGCCGCCATCTGCGTCTAGGGTAGCAGTCCTCTGGTGTGAACACTCCAGGTGGTATAGAAGGTTTGGTGTTCATCAGAAGTAGGTGGTTGGGTGTGAGAGGTTCTAGGTCGTTAGGGTCATTAGAGGCTGTGGTGATGGGCCTGTCGTTGATGATTGATTCTACCTCACATAACAAGGTCTGCAGACTCTCTTCGTCAAGTGTCTGTTGCTGTAGAATAGCGCTGAGGACCCTTCTGACTGTCCGGATTTGTCTCTCCCAAACACCACCATGGTGGGAACCGGAAGGGGGGTTAAAAACCCATGTGATGCCCTTTTTAAGCAGAGTGTCTTTAATGTGGACCTCGTCAAGGCCCTGGATGGCCTCTCTAAGTTCCCGCTCTGCTCTAACTAGGTTGGTTCCATTATCGGAGCGCATGAACTTGACTTGACCTCTCCTAGCAGTGAACCTTCGGATGGCATTTATACAAGAGTGTGTGTCCAATGAATGTGCCACTTCCAGATGCACCGCTCGTATGTTTAGACATGTAAAGATGACTCCATAGCGTTTAACGGTTTTTCTACCACACTTGGTCACAAACGGTCCGAAGTAATCGACACCAACATTGGTGAAGGGTGGTTCATCTGGGGTGACTCTCTCCGTAGGCAGATCTGCCATGTGCTGCTCACCTTTACTTCCACTCAATCTTCTGCAGGTGACACACTTAGCTATTAACTTCCGTATGGCTGCATTAGCACATGGGACCCAGTACCGTTGCCTGAGACGAGAAAGAAGATAATTCCTTCCACCGTGTCCAGTATCCTCATGTATCTGCCTGATGATGAGTTGGGTAACGTGATGGTCCTTAGGCAGAATAGCAGGGTGTTTAGCTTGTGCTGGCATGGCTGACCTGCTTAATCTTCCCCCTACTCTCAACACGTCGTCCTGAAGAACTGGACACAGTTTATGAAGATGGCTGCTACTTTTCACAGTGGAACCCTTTCTCAGTGCCATAATCTCTTCTGGAAAGGCTCTTTGCTGGCAAAACTTTATGATTTCCACTTCTGATTGCTGGAGTTCCTTTACAGAGAGTGATCCTTGGTTCGATTTTCCCTTCTGATTTTTCAGTTCATCTTTCCTTATTTTCTCATTTTTCTCATCCACTTTGGCTGTTTTTTCCATTGCTCTTTTCTCACACTTTTGTTTTAGTGCATCTTTGATCTTGAGCATCCAGGCAATCGCTTTTTTGAGTCTGTGCCACTCGGAGTAGTGAGAGATGAGCCTGCTAACAGTTTCCAGGTCCTGCTTTACAGATGTAGTATTCACAACTGCAGCTCTCTTGACCTCTGGATCATCTGCAGCAAGGGCTTGATCTGGCATGTCTGGCCAGTTAATCTCTGGCTGCATTAAGAAGCCTGGCCCTGAGATCCATGTTCTATTTTTTAGGAACATGCTTGTTGAGATGCCTCTTGATGCACAATCGGCAGGATTCAGTGCAGTACTTATATGTCTCCATTGGGAAACCTCAGAAGCTGCTCGAATGGCTGTGACTCTATTCGCAACGAAAGTGTGAAATCTGGTAGTTTCATTCTTAATGTATTTCAACACTGCTGTGCTATCTGTCCAGAATACGGAGCTCCCAAGTGGGACTTCCAGTTCAGCTTGCATCATCTTGTCCATACGAGCGGCTACTGTAGCTGCCGTTAGTTCCATTCGTGGTATGGTGACTGACTTCAGTGGTGCGACCCGGGCCTTACCCATGATGAAGGAACAGTGGATTTGATGTTCAATGTTTTCCAACAACAGGTAGGTAACAGTGCCATAACCAGTCTCACATGCATCGGAAAAGTGATGGAGCTGAGCTGAAACCACGTTTCCAAAACCCTGGGGTTTGATGCATCTCTTGACCTTGTAGTCTGATAGATGGTGTAGATCCATTAACCAGTGGTGCCATTTCTGGGCAAGGACCACTGGAATGCTTTCGTCCCACCCAAGCTTCATCCTGCTTAGCTCTTGCAGTAACTGCTTTGCCGGAAGAATGACTGGTGCCAGAACTCCCAGGGGGTCGTAGACGGAACTAACCATGGAAAGGATACCCCTTCTAGTAAGTGGTCTGTCTTGGATGGCTATCTTGAACTGCAGTGAGTCTGATTCAATGCACCACTGGATACCGAGTGCCCTTTCGACTGGCAACACGTCCTGATCCAAATCAAGGTCTTTTATTTCCTTAGCTCTCTCCTCTTCAGGAATTGAGGCTATAACAACGCGACTGTTGCTGACCCACTTGTTTAGTTTGAAGCCTCCTTTTGCACACAAGGCTGTGAGGTCTTGAGCAAGCGTCAGAGCTTGATCCTCGGTTGCCACTGACTTTAGACAGTCGTCTACGTAAAAATTCCTCAGCACTGTGTGTATGACTTCTGGTGTGAAGTCTTCTCTATGGTCCTTTGCACACTGCTTCAGAGCGTAACTGGCACAGCTTGGGGAGGATGTAGCTCCAAAGATGTGCACTACCATCCTGTACTCTTCAAGCTCTCCATCCAGATCTCCGTTTGGCCACCAAAGAAACCTCATCAGGTCTGAATCCTTGTCTGGGACTTTAACCTGGTAGAACATGGCTTCAATGTCTGCTATAAAGGCTACGGGTTCCTGCCGGAATCTGGATAAAACGCCAATGAGACTGTTTGTCAAGTCTGGGCCTTGTAAAAGCTGGTCATTCAGTGAGGTTCCTTGGTAAGAAGCACCACAGTCAAATACCACCCTTAGTTTCTTTTTCTTGGGGTGGTAAACTCCATGGTGCGGGATATACCAAGTCCTTTTGCTGCTGTCCTGTGAGCCTTTTTCCACTTTTATGGCATAGCCTTTATCCAGGATGTCGGCCATGAACTTGACGTAGTCCCTATGTAACTGAGGGGACTTGCTAAGTTTCCTTTTCAGGCCGAGGGCCCGCTGTTGTGCCACACAGCGATTATTGGGAAATTCAGCATCCTCCTTCCTAAGTGGTAGGCCTATGCTGTAGTGGCCGTCCACCAGTTTGGCTGACTGGGAGACACGCTCTATGAAGACGTGGTCCTCTCTAGACATTTCAAGCTGCTCCTCCCTCTGTCGCTCGGGGAAGTCATACTTGATTTGTTGCTGCAGAATCTCATCTAGCTGTACAACCGAAATTCTGTGTGCCATTACAGTCGACTGTCCACAGGGGGAGACAGAACCCTTTTTTAGGGGTCCATTGACGGTCCAACCCAACATTGTTTTAACGGCGTATGGACCATCTCTCTGGCTGTTGATAACCATCCATGGTTCCATGGCCTTTGGTACATTGGTTCCGATTAACAGGCCAATGTCAGCATCAATGTGACGGAGACGTACCTGCTGCAAATATGGCCACTGATCCACGTATTCCTGAGTGGGAATATGGTCTTTGGTCACAGGTATTTTCTTCTGCGTGTAGACAGCGGGGAGTTCCACTAGTGTGTTGTCGTCCATGCCACATACCTCCATTCCACAGACCACGGAGGTACTGACGACTTCCTCTTTATTCATGGTTTTGAGAAGGATGTCTGTACTTCTTCCTGAAACCTTGAGGTCTCTAAGCAAAGCTTCTGTGCAGAAGGTGCCGGTGCTTCCTGAGTCCAGAAAGGCATAAGTCTGTATCATGCGATTACCTTTCTTCATTTTCACCCTCACCGGCACTATAGATAGCATGCAGTCAGGCTCCCCGGCCCCTGTGTGGGTCTCGCCGTCTCCAGTTATAAATGCACTGGTAACAGTCTGTTCCCTATTTTTATTTTCTTTACCACCGTCGACCTGTTTATGTATGTGGAGTATGGTAGGGTGCCTCAGTGAACACACTCGACAAGTCACTTTCTGTGTGCATCCCTTGCTCATGTGTCCATATGACAGACAGCCAAAGCACACTCCTTTGCTTTTCAAGAAATCCAACTTTTCCTTTTGTGGCTTCTTGTCCAGTTCTCTGCAAAGGTCCAAACTGTGCTCTCCCTGACAGAACAGACATGGCTTGAGGGCGGCTGGTGAGGGCCTTCCAGTAACTCTCTTAACGGGTGAGACGCTGGTAGTAAAACCACTCTTCCTCTCCCTTGGTGTACTTGGTCGATATGGAAGTGGTCCTGATGTTCTTCCTGAAGAGGTGGGTGTTTCCTTTAGGTTCCCAAACAAAGGATGTGACATGATTCTAGCTTGGTGATCAATGAAATTAACTAGATCATTAAATCTAGCTCTCCGTCCACTTTTCTCTTGTAGGTCACATGCCAAGCCTCTCCACCTCTCTTTCATTTTGTATGGCAATTTAGAGAGAATGGCTCTCATTGTGGTTGGATTATCCATCTCCTCCATGTACTCAATGCTGTCCATCGTTTTACAGCATCCAGTTAGAAAGACTGAATATGCTTGTAGGGCTTCAGCATCTTCAGCTTTGACTGCTGGCCAGTTCAGGGCTTTATCAATGTGAGCTGTTGCAATCTGGTACTCGTTGCCATAATACTTCTTTAGGAGCCTTTTGGCCTCCGTGTATCCTATTGAAGCGTCCATATGTTGGCAGCTCCGTACCACTTCTCGGGGTTGCCCCAGGGTAAACTGCTCCAGGAAATACAGTCTGTCCTTGCAGTTTTCAGTTCTATCTTCAATACCATGCTCGAATGCACGTATAAAGAACCTGTATTCTAATGGATCCCCTTTAAACGTGGGTACGCTGAGAGGTGGTAAGGATGATAGTCTTTGCTGTTTCACCAGTACTTCAGTTATACTATTCTGATGTTGCATGACGTCGACGATCCTGCCCATGTCGGGTGTTTCCCTGTATCCTTCTAGAGTGACAGCACCATCATGTCTGACGGCTCCATTTTCATGCTGTTTCGCAGATCCACCATGGCTGACCCTTAAAGCAGACATTCCAATTTGGGGCTGTTGTGACGTTTCCTTTCGTCTTACAACAGGCTCCCCTCCTATGTTGCTTGGTCTTGGGTAAACAGGGTGATATACAGTTTGAACACTTTCTGGTAACAGGCTGCTGTGTCTGTTCAACTGTGCAAGCTGAGCAGATGGAGTAAGAGGCTGGAATTCCACATCATACACATCTGAATTTGTGATGGGTAATGTTGTGATGACATCAGTGGAGGTGGGCGTCATTGCCTCTTGAATAACCTTTTGTGAGGCTTCCTTAGACCTTTCCCTTTCATCGAAATATTCATTCATTCCATCGCCTGGTCTATTGTCCATCTCATGAATGTTCTCATATTCTGTAAAAACATTCAGTTTAGCACTGGTGGTTTGTATTTCAGTTTGCAGTTCCAACTGCTCCCTTTTGGCCTTTAGTTCAGCCTCCTCCTTACGGCTCCTCCCCTTTAGATCAGCATCCTCCTTACGGCTCCTCTCCTTTAGTTCAGCATCCTCCTTGTCGCTCCTCTCCTTTAGTACAGCCTCCTCCTTGTCCAGTGCTTGTTTCTTTATTAATGCTTCTGCTTTGATCAATAAAGCTGCCTTCTCAGCTTGTAGTTTGAGTCGGATTGAGGATGTAGAGGAGTAATTAGAATGCCTACTACCTTTTGATGACCTCCTTGAAGAGGTGTTTGAAACGCTGTCCTTTGGGTGGATCTCTTCTTCACCTTTGTCATATTCAATATGCGGTTGTGCCGCTTCAGTCCACGTTTGAACATGGGCAGCAAATGCATGCAGTGATGCTGCTTTAGGCTTGTACCATTCTGCTTGGTCCTCTTCTGTTTCCTCTATGGATATTTTGGTTAGCAAACCCTTTACAGCTGTATTGAGTTCATGTAACTCGCAACACAACTTGGAGAAATCTGTCATTTTTGTGTGAACCAATTCCACATTTCCATGATTTCCCATAAGTTCAGTGATTTCATTCCTTTTTCTAGTAAGTGCACCCAGTTTTGCACTTCTTGATCCTTTTAATTTTTGTAAAGGATCCTCAAAAATACCACTCTCCATTTCCTCCATAATGTGGGCAGCTAACGAAAACCTCCTAATTCAGATGAGCAGCGGCGTTGTATGCATTTAAAACAGAACAGTGTTTTATGAATGAAGCAGCTAGGGCGTGGGAAACAGCGCACTTGGCAAATGCTGCGCGTGACGTCATCCACTCTCAAACGCACACACACCGACCCGCTGTCAGCCACACAGGGACAGAGTCCGTATCGCTGTCAACCACAGAGACAGAGTCTGTATTATATTTTCCTCTTCACCAGCACAAGACCCCTTCAAACAATAAAGACGGCCGCGCCGTTTATGTTCATCACATCCACTCCACTCAGACGCAACGTCTTTGATCCACAACGAACATCCACTTTTTACTTTACCTCCTTCCTTGTTGCGCTCAGAAGTTGTCCGTCGGCTTTGTCAGCGGAAGTTTTTGACAATATAAAGGCAATCATACGAACCGCAGTTGCCTTGAGGCTCCAGGTAATGCGTTGTTAGTCCGACACGCTCCGAATTGCAATCCAAAAGAAAAGATGACGCTGGTCCAATGTACTTTCAAAACAAACGGGATTTATTGGGAAGCGAGTCACAACAGCCCCAATAGCTGCCTACCACTATAAAACAAACAAAACGGGTTATGTACATGAACTTAAACTGTCAATCAAATGCGAATTGAGTGCGGTCAAAAACTATATGGTACCGCTCCACCTGGGCCTGCGTGAACTCTAAATTACCTGCCATGTTATAGGAGTGGTTAGGGGGAGCGTGGGAAAAAAGGGGAGTTGACCAGGTAAGTCTCCATCTTGGAATTCATTGACAAATATTAATAAACAAATAAAAACACGAATACCATAATAAACCACATTTCTAAGGGGCAATAAAGTTACAATTTATCATCATAGGATTTGGCGCCTACAATGACATCATACTTTGACATCACAAATGTTCTAGAATGTTCTATTATGACATCATACTGTGACATCACAAATGTTCTAGAATGATCTATTATGACATCATACTGTGACATCACAAATGCTCTAGAATGTTCTATTATGACATCATACTGTGACATCACAAATGTTCTAGAATTTCTATTATGACATCATACTGTGACATCACAACGGAACATATTTGAGTTCTATTTGAATAATATAAATAATGTTTGGTAAGGCTGTCCCCGAAGCCTGTTTTTGGGATACAAACTTCGTCAGGGTTCTTCGAACGGACATTCGAACCTTCGTTTTTAATAATAAAAAAAATTAAGATTTTTTATTTTTTTTATTATTATATATCATCAAACTAAATCCTCAATTTGAATAAAGTGATTCAAACTTCGTCAGGGTTTTTCGAACGAATGTTCGAACCTTCGTTTATAATTAAAAAAATGTAAAAAAAAATAATAATTATAAATTTTTTTTTTTTATTATTTTTTTTCCTCAAACTAAATCCTCAATTTGAATAAAGTGATTCAAACTTCGTCAGGGTTTTTCGAAAGGACGTTCGAACCTTCGTTTTTAATAAAAAAAAAATTAAATAAAAAGAATTATTCTCATTTTTTTTAATCATTTTTTATATATATCCTCAAACTAAATCCTCAATTTGAATAAAGTGATTAATCTGATTAAATTAGTATTTTTTCTTTTATTATTTTGTTAGTGATGTAATCAAAAATAAAAAAACGATAATATACGATTGGTAAACACTCTGATTAACCAAAACACTTAAAAGAAAACTAGATGAATTATTATAATAATATGTGGTTGGCACTTCTTTATCGTTGCTATTGTACATAACTGTGGCAATTCTAGAGTTAATACATGTAAAAAAAAATGTATTCATTGATAAGTCTTGGTTTTGGGGAGAGTAATACTTAGGGTTTCCAACCTGCTCTACTTCTAGAAACAAAACAGTGAACAAAATGTGTATTTTAGCAGCTTTAGGGGCTACAGGCGTGTAGTTCACCAGTTTGATAAGAATCTATTATTTGGGAAACAGAAAATACTCTGTTACACTATAACCACTTGTAGGGCTGGGAGATATGGTCAAAAATGATATCGCGATAACGATATCGATAACAATATCATATCACGCGATATCCATAATTATCGATATTGTTATAAGTATTAAAAAGAAGGAAAAAAAAATATATATATATATATATATATATATATATATATATATATATATTAAACAACAGATGTATGTTTATTTTGCAGCAATTTTTTGTCGTTGCCGCCATCTTTAGTGTTACAGCCCCTCACACTCCAGTTCTCAGGCTGCAGCTGGTTTGAAAGCGAAAGTAAACAGGCTTCTCTCTCTGCTGGCTGTGGCACCAGGGGAGTTGAACAGTTCTGGCTCTGCTAGTTTCTTTTCTATCTTTTGGCGCTTTTTTGGTGGACAAACCACAGCACATGTGCACCGTGACTCGTGACTGGAGACTAGCTCTGCTAGCACACATAGCCTACTGTGTACAGACGGTTTCAAACTGTATTTTACATTAGAAAGCAAACAAAATAAATGGACAAGAGAAAAAGAAATCTCAATTTGGTCAGTATTGTCATTTGGACAAGCAAAGCCATTACTTTAAGTTGCAGGCAAGAAAGACAAGTCTGTCCACTGTCTCTGGGTTTAACACAAACACAAAAAAAATCGATTTTTTTTCTCCCGATATCGATTATTAAAATATATTGCGATAATTATCGTTGTCGTTATATCGCCCAGCCCACTTGAATCTGTAAACACCATGTCTTATGCCTCACCATAGTGTGAACAATATGTATATATGTAACTGCCCCCCGGCTTGGTGGTGAAATAAAGATGCGGTTATGTTTCGTACAGGTGCTTTTATTTATTTTTTATTTTTATTTTGCATTTCAGCATAGCATCACTGTCGCCTTTCTTTGGTAGTTGTTGTTGCACCGTAGTTGTACATGTTGTGACGGTTGCATCGTTTGCTCCGTTTGCACCGTTTGCACCTAACGTGTTCAAACAAACATTTGAATTTAATGATATTATTGAGGGTGAACTCGTCTTCCATAATAAAGGCATTTAAGGAAAAATAATGATAAATAGTAACGTTACTTGTTCGGCAGCAGGTGCCTTTGATTAGAACCTAATCAGTGAGTGCACCACTTTACATGTTTACCACACATAAATATAGACCTCTTCAACAACAGTAATAATAATAATAACAATAATACATTTTAGTGTTCGACGTACCTTATTCCGCTTTACCAAGGGGTGTTATTTACTGAAGTAAGGTCCTTATATTCTACATAATTCGCTGTCTGCTCCATCGTTGTCTCTGAGTTACTTCCTGCCTTGGTCACACACAGGATGCTGTGACCTTTATACTATAGGAAAGACGAGCTCTGCCCCCATGTGGACACGAAATGAAAATGCACAAGCGGCTCTGAAATATTCTTTTCTTAAATAGAAAGCTCAGTATTCTGAGCTAATAAAGAGAAGTCGATCATCTCTAGACCAATGTAAATTAAAGCTTACTGACAATAAAGATGATAGGCATCTTTACCCTTGGCGGTCAGTTACAATATATATATACCATCTTATATATCTTTACATATTGTTTTCAAAGGCATTTTTTTTTTTTTGGTCTCATGAGTGTTTTACAAAGGTGTGAGAGAGAGAGAGAGAGAGAGAGAGAGAGAGAGAGAGAGAGAGAGAGAGAGAGAGAGATCGAGACAAACAGACACGATATAGACAAATGATCAACCATATATCCTTTGCTATTTTAAGCTTGTTCTGGAAGAAATTACTGTGAGTGTCAACTTTTAGTAAAATCTTATACAATTGATATCTTAATTATAACTTATTAACCTTAGTTGTATAGTGCATAATGAAACATTTGTCAATCTGTATTGTTCTAGAGAAAGAATGGGCAATGATGATTAAACGGCAAGCAACTAATGTCATGAGTGCAAAATTAAAGGTGTGAGGAGGGGATTTGGCGGAGCCCAATAGCAAACACAGGAGGAGAGAGAATGGAGCGGTTTAGGGTTGTTTAATGTAGTTCCCCAAGCAGACAGTTTTGACAGATGGAATGTGCGACAGACAGGTATGGAAAATGTTCTTGGGGGGTAGTACAGGTGCACTCCTTGTGCAGTCTGGGAGAAGGTAGACACAGGCTGTGTCGGGGTGAGAGCAGGAGCACTCCTTTGTGCAGTATCAGCCAGCACGGGAAGGTACTGGAACAGGAGGTCCTGGGCACACGGAGAACAAGGGTTAGATCAGGAAATATCAATGAGTACAGCAAGGCTTAGGTTCAGTCTTCTTACTTGGAAGAAGTAAGAAGACAGGATCCGCCAGCTGAAGTACTTTCTGGCTGATGAGTGGATGAGTGACAGCTGTGTTGATGAGGGGATGGGTGACAGCTGTGTTGAATGGAGCGTTGGCAGCGTGAGAGGGTGTAGGAGAGGATGAGGAGGAATGAGGAAGGCCCTCGCTGTGATTACAACAAAAGGACAATAAATCTAATCTAACTGAAATTGTGTAGCACAGACCTTTCTATGGATCAAAACCTCAATATTATTATGGTGTAGTTAATACTTCATGTATCCTTAATCCCTAGGCTAATGAGGCACTAAGATGTTAATAAAAAAAAAGAAAATGTATGCCAATGACAGGAAGTAACGGTATATGTGTGTGTGTGTGTGTGTGTGTGTGTGTGTGTGTGTGTGTGTGTGTGTGTGTGTGTGTGTGTGTGTGTGTGTGCGTGCACTGTGCACGAGTGCACATCTAGGGGCGGGGTGTAGATTTGGTCTCCCTGATGTTGACTCCTTAGCCACAGCCTTGGGTTGTTTAATACTGGACGAGTGTTTCATAACGGCCGTTGTGTGGGCCGGTTTCGGGGCCGGTGCGTGGGCCGGTGCATGGGCTGGTGCGTCTGAATGTCCCGGGCGCGTGAATATTAAAGGCAACCAACTTGTGTTCAGCTTTTCGTTCAGCGTTTCTCTGATTGGCCACACGGCCACGTGACCGCCCTAGCACACGCCCTTTTCCGCTGAGAGACGCGGCAGAAGCGCTGGTCGAACCAACGCGCTGGTCGAACCAGTTCAGACAGAGGTGTTTATTTATATTAATAAACATATCTACTAGAAACACTGGTGTTCTGTTGTGTGACTGTACTAAACTCTTCCACCACATGACCGACATTTGACATACAGTACACCTCCTATCTATGTTGGGATTATGTTTGGTCATGACAAAACAATAAAAATCGCTACTGTTAGTGCCACCACCCACTTCAATGACAGAGCTCTCATATTTGCGAATGCATAAACTATATCTTAAATTATGGCGATGTGTCTAATATGGCTGTCGCGAAGTCATTGATAAGCGACAGCCATATTAGACACATAGCCATAATTTAAGATATAGTTTATGCATTCGCAAAATATGAGAGCGCTGTCGTTGAAGGGCTTCTACAACGGTGCTGCTGCTGGAGCTGAAGTGATGTACAGTTTATGCATTCGCAAAATATGAGAGCGCTGTCATTGAAGGGCTTCCTACAACGGTGCTGCTGCTGGAGCTGAAGTGATGTACAGTTTATGCATTCGCAAAATATGAGAGCGCTGTCATTGAAGGGCTTCCTACAACGGAGCGCGGCCGCTGCTGCTGCTGGAGCTGAAGTGATGTACAGTGACGAGTGAATCTGGTAGTTGGTTGTTAAAAACGCGAAACATAATAACGTTACGCTTTCTAGTTCAGCGCATTTCATAACTGTATGGGCTTTGTTTATACTTCAGAGGTGATGTACAGTGACGAGTGAATCTGGTAGTTGGTTGTTAAAAACGCGAAACATAATAACGTTACGCTTTCTAGTTCAGCGCATTTCATAACTGTATGGGCTTTGTTTATACACGAGTGAATCTGGTAGTTGGTTGTTAAAAACGCGAAACATAATAACGTTACGCTTTCTAGTTCAGCGCATTTCATAGCGCTCCACTGCTACCGCAGCTGAACACAAGTTGGTTGGAACAGCGAACACAAGTTGGTTGGTACACAAGTTGGTTGCCCGCGCTGCCGCTCGCTTGCTCCTTGGATTTCATTTGGGACGTGGGACGACTGCCGCTTGCCTGCGCGTGGGGGCGGGGGGTCGCGGCCAATCAGAGAAAAGCCGACCACAAGTTGGTTGCCTTTAATATTCACGCGTCCCGAGCTGAATTTGTGTCCCAGTCCGCCCCTGGTTGTAGCTGTAACAGAATAATTGTATTAACTATTAATTAACTATTATTCAATAGCGTTTCAATTATAATGAATTAAATAATTGTATAAAGAATTTTCCATGTTCTGTCATCTAATAATATATTCCATTGCCTTTCCTGTATCAAAGTCAAAATGTTGGTATCGTGACAAGACTACAACATACAAAAGCAGCTTGACAACTGATATCCTTTTATAGGCATGGGCCAATTTGTGATTTTGGTGGTATGTGCTATTTGCACAGATGTTTAGCCCTTAGTATGCACACGCACAGTATAATATGCATGTAATAAATAGTTTGTTAATAAACTCTGTGTTACTTGAACAATTTTCACTGTGCTCCTAAATTTCTTTGTGCTCCTAAATTTTTATTTAGATTTTATTTATTTAAATTTTATTTAGGAGCACATGTGCTCCTTGGGAAAAAGGTTAGCGTAGAGCGCTATGGAGACATCAACATTACGTTATCAAACATAGGGACGAAGACTGTAAAAGAAAGTGTCGACAATGTTTTATAATCTTTGTTAATTTTCATCAAAAGAAAAGCCCCCGAAAATCAATTAATCAATTTTTCTAACCCTGTTGTACATTATACCTTCATTCACGATGTTTTAATTCAGCTGTATTGACCAAGGGAGAACAATACATTTTATTTTTGAAAATGATTTTGTTTATGGAATTCATTCTTATAATTAATATATACGTATATAAAATTCATTTAAAAAAAATTCAGAGTTGATAACTTGACACTTTAGGGAGTGCAATTAACACTCCCAAATAGTAAAAATTTAACTCTGAGCAGTGTTATTTGTCTAATCCCCTTAGTGTTACTTTAATTCTGTTTTGGAGTTAAAGAAGGAACTGGCATAGTGTTAAATGTTTAACTATTTTACAAGTGTTAATTGGAGCTATATAAACCCTGAAAAAGAGTTGAAATCAACTCTGGGAGTTAATTCAACACTGGTCTTTTTGCTGTGGGCCAGGGTCCTTCAATGTGTCACTGCTGCAGTCATTCTAGTCTGTAGTGGCCAGCGTCCTCTTCTATGCTGGGGGGGGGGGCTACATCAACTCAAGGGACACCAACAAACTGAACAAGCTGAGCTCTGTGGTGGGAGTCGAGCTGGTCAGACTGGCAGAGAGGGGGATGAGAAGGAAGCTGGCTGCTATCCTGGAGAATCCCTCCCACCCCCTCTACAAGCTAGTCAAGAGAATAACCAGTAGGATAACATTGATGTGTGCAGTGAGTTTGGTGACACTACACTCTATAAGAGTGATTTCCTATACAAAATCCCAAGAATTATGAAAAAGCATTTTTTTCAAATCTAAGTGTTGTAGTATAACACTATAATATAATAGGATACCACTGATGATGTGTGCAGTGATTTTGGTGACACTATACACTGTATGACGGTGAAGTTATTGAATCTTTTTGTAGTGTCTCTTTTCGGTGTTGCACTTTTTAGACGGTCCCTGGCTGCGCACTTGCCTCAAGGCCGACTGCACATATAGATCAATATTATTATTATTAATTGTACAGCTCCGAGGCCGGCTCGCCTCGTTTAGGTGAAAATAAGGTTGTAGCTCATTGTCTACCTTACTACGATAGGAAAGAGGTGTCCTTTGTGTTTTAAAAACATTTAGCTTAAGAATGATTGACAGCGGAAATTCGAATCTGTGAATATCTTTCTAACTTTACCTAAGTCTCCCGATTCCGATACAATAAAGATAATCTTCATCACAAATCATATTCTCAAAATAATCTGACGGGCAGATATTATTGCTGGCGGACCTATTTCGGCCTGCGAGCCGCCTATTGCCGACCACTGAACTAGGAGATCTGTATAACGTGCGTTTAGACAACACTATTTGGGACAGACTACACAGGCTATTACTTCACATAAAATATCATGTCTAAATGAAATGCACAAAACAAAACATTTATGTATCATAACGTTACCCTGTAACCCTGGTATAGATCTGTATGCATGTATTTATGTATTTATTCATAACGTTATACATTCGTTAACGTTAGATCGTGCATGGCTTTTACATTGAAAAACGTACTTGTCACGTGGTTCCGTTCTCCATTCTTCACTAAAAACTAAAAACAAAAAACGAACTATCAAAACGTACACGGACCAAAATCGGCCCATTATTTACTCATTTTTTTCCATTTGATTCTGACACCAAAATACGAAAACAGCTCCGTATTTCAGTTTTTCCCAGTTTTTTCGATTTTGGTTTCAAACGGAAATAGGAAAACACCTCGTATTTCAGTTTTTTTTTTCGTTTTTTCCGTTTGAAACGAAAAACGAACTATCAAAACGTACACGGACCCCTTGGGTACATACAGGTTTTGACCAGCAGATGGCAGCGACGAGGCAGCTCAGCAGAGAGCAGCTGAGCTCTCCCGTTTTTTCAAATCCCAATGTTGACAGCTATGGTCAGGTGTGTGTGCATGTGGAGAAAGTTATTCATTATTAGAGTGGATAAAGGGATAGTTCCAATAGAGCAGAGCGTAAAGCTATACGATCTATAACTGCATATAATCCTTTTTACATATCTGTACACACTGTATCCCTATATGTGTACTAGTTACGCTGCATATGAATATAAAAATATGATAAAAAGGAACTGCAAAAAATATAATTAACTCTGAATATAAAAATATGAGAAAAATAAACAGTGTAAACAAAGGTGCAGATGAGGGTCAGTATGTCCGGTTATATTATACGTTACAATAAATATAGGCAATACAATAAAATGAGTAAAAGTAAACAGTATACACAAGGTGCAGTATATACGTCATACATTGTAGTCTGTGCAGGTTTATTTAACCAGGCGGGACAATTAAGAACAAATTCTTATTTACAATGATGGCCTGGCAAGAGGACAAGAGGGCCTCTTGAAAGGTAACAGGGAAAGGGGACAAAAAAATCTAATAAAATAGAAAAGAGACAGATGGTACATTATGTACATACATCAGAGGTAATGGAAATAATAATTAAAAAAACACATCAAACAAACAACCAAATAAAATGACAAGGTATGTAATACATGCATCATGAAGCAGCACAGACACATTGCAGTTAAAAGGCTGGGTGACAGTTGCACTGCACAACTGTTGCAGGTGTGTGGAAACAAAGAGTCAGAGATTCCTAATAATACACTCATTTCGTACCCAAGACCTGTCTGTTATACAGTGTGTATATTCTTTTGTCTGGTGTATGTCCCTGTAGCGAACTCCACGTCTCTTTGTCATTGGGTGGAAATGTTCTGCTCTAATTTGTGTTTGTTTTTCCATACCACCAGGCTACTTTCATTTGCATACCCCCTCTGTGTTGTTGTCAACGTCACCAGCCCTGTATTCAAAGGTACACCTGGCCGCAACGTTTTACTTCCTGTTTCAAACTCATCTCTGCTGAACATGGTCCTCGTTTTCATACGATTCTAAATTTGAAACGGGGCGTCTGTGAGTGTCTGTATTTGAGCTGCCATTGAAACGAGGAATGGAAGGGGATACTTGAATTGTACTTAAGCCCCGTCCAGGTGCTCAGGGTAATGGCTTTTCTCTCCTCAGAATGGGACACTCCTCCACGGCCAGTATCTATTCCGACATCATTAGAATGTTCAGTTCCCAAAATTAAGATCTCAGACATAAAATAGAATAGAAATCCTTTTTTTCTTTTGATCAAATTTTTTATTATTATTCACACGAAACAATACAACACATTAACCACAATCACAATACATAGAACTTCACAAGAAAATAACAAAAACAATAATAATAATGACTAACAATTATACAGACAAGAGAAAAGAAAACAGAGTTCAACCTTCTAAATTTTAATTCCAAGGGGTACTATCTAATAAATGGTCTTTCCCAGTGTTCAGCCCCGATTCCCGGCCGTGTGACCCTATATTAATAAAACGTACATCTCCAATCCACCACAAGGACCATTTTTTGAGAACACGACCCGAAAACAGAGCAATGAACCTTCATGAAAAAACAAAAACCTGTAGAGGTGTTCCATAGGCGTGTAGCATAATGACAAGCAAGCAGTGCAAAAATGCGGAAGCATTCGTCATCGCATGCCACTACGGTAAAGCGCCTTTCTTTTCAGGCCCGCTTTGGGAGCTGTCGCGCGGAAATAGGCTGTCTATTGCCATTCTCTTTGACAAACTCTAACCTTAACCAGCTCCTTAACAGCGCCTAAACTTAACCGTTCTAACCTTAACCAACTCCGAAACAATGCCTAACCTTAACCTTAACCTTAACCATGCCTAACCTTAACCATAGAAAGAATATTGCCATTCTCTTTGACAAACTCTAACCTTAACCAGCTCCTTAACAGCGCCTAAACTTAACCGTTCTAACCTTAACCAACTCTGAAACAATGCCTAACCTTAACCTTAACCTTAACCATGCCTAACCTTAACCGGCGAAAGAATACACGTTAAAAAAAAAATCACGTTAAAAAAAAAATATTTGATGGGATTCGAACTCGCCAGCAAACGAGCCGTAGGATCCACAGCCATGCAGTCTTGCCAATTGAGCTATTTCTGGATACTGAATAAGGGGCGGTTTCTGGCATCCGCTCGTGTCGAACCAAGGCGGGATCTCATGCGCATGCGCGGGCACCTCGCGAGCACGCCGGCGCACGCACGCACCTGAGCGAGCACGCCGCCGCCGGTGCACGCACCTGGGCGCTGGGCGAAGGAAAATGAAAGGCGCATTACCGCACGCCATTACGGTACTTGCGGTGACGAATGCTTCCGCATTCTTGCACTGCTTGCTTGTCATTAAGGAACAGGCGTTCCATAGACTCACAGAGACCGTGTGAAAGTGGCCAAACAGTGAAGAAATAGTTAAATAGCTGCCCCCCCATAATATCCCCAGCTAAACTCAAGATGACAAGACAAAAGACAAGACAGACAAAATCATTTCCTCCTCCCCCTCCCAAGAGACCGCCGGACTCACCCGAACACGCACCCCAACCCCGCTCAGCCGCACACTGCGGTCTTTACCTTCTCAGCTGCTGCGAACCACAGGTCAATTCCAGCCTGCCCCACCCCAATCACCCGGGCTGTGGATATCTCAAGATAAATCACATCCAATAGAGTTAGGGACCAGTTAATCATTGTAAGCTTCTCAGGCTCCTTCCATCTCATTGCTATTAGCTTCTTCGCTGCTGTGACGCCCGCTAGGACAACCCTTTTCAGTTGTACGGACGCGGGTAGTGTCGTTATATCGTTCAGGAGTAGCGTAACAGCTGTGAATGGGATAGTTAAGCCACACAGATCTGAAAGTTTGTCCGTTATTGACCTCCAGAAGCGGGCCACTGGTGGGCAATCCCAATACATATGCATATAAGTGCCAGTGGCCTTTTGAGAGCACCAAGTGCACCGAGAGTCGGTTATCAGTCCCATAGCATATAGCTTCCTAGGTGTAAGATAGGTCCTATGAATATAATTAAAATTAATTTGCTGGTGATTGGGGTTGCGGGAAGATAATGCCACATTTGCCCAAACATCATCCCAGTCAAACTCGGGGTCCAACTCCGGGATATCCACACGCCAGATTGTATCCAATGATACATTTTTATACGTGGATTGAATTAAGAGCGTATAAAAGTCGGAGACAAACCCTCTGGATGTCGTCCTGTCCACTATGAGCCTGAGGAAGGGGTGTGGGTGCAAGGCTTGAGCCCACGGTACGCCATGCGCCCTCAGTGCTGACCTTAGTTGAAGGTAAAGAAAGAAGGACTCGCCGGGAAGATCATAAAATTCTCTTAAGTCCTGAAACGCACGGAGGCCGTTCTTATCATAAATATCCTCCAGAGTATGCACTCCCCTCCTTTGCCATTGAGGAATATTAACCGGCTTGTGTCCAACAAGTAATTGCTGGTTATTAAAAATTGGAGAGTCCAGGTGCCAAGGGCATTTAACCCCACACGACCTCTGTACATTACGCCACGTTTGGATCACGTGAGTTATGATCGGTCCACTACACAGTACACTACATCCTGCAATCTTAGCGGAGATACCGCCGCCGCTTCTAAGGAGCGCCACGATACAGCCTCTACAGGGTCTAGCCAGCACATCAGAGGTCTCAGTGAAAAGGACCAGAAATAAAGTTTAAAATCAGGGATTGCGAGGCCCCCATCTTGTTTTCTACGTTGAGTAGTAGCCCTTTTGATTCTCGGGCGTTTGTTATTCCAGACAAACTTAGATACCATCGATTGTACCTTGCGCCAGTGGTCTATTGGAGGGGGCAGGGGGAGCATTGAGCTAATAAAATTTATCCTAGGCAGGATGTTCATTTTGATTATGGAAGCCCGGGCTTGTAAGGAGTTAGGAAGGGACGACCACCTGTCTAGATCCTGGCGTATTTTATCATAAGTACCCGTGAAGTTGTACTTAGTAGTTTGGTTCAGCGTGGGGAATATCTCTATGCCCAAGTATTTAAAATGTTCTACTATGGGGATATCAGCTGGTAGTCGTACCGCCTTGGCCAGTTCATTAAGAGGTAGGCAGGCTGATTTGTTCCAGTTAATCTTAAAACCTGACAATTTACCAAAGTCGTCGATTATCCTCAATAATTTTGTGGCCGACCGGGAGGGGTCGTCCATGAAAATCAGCAGGTCATCCGCATAGAGAGCAATTTTGTGTGGAGTATTGTTGACCATTATGGGGACGATGTCCTCCGATTGCCTAATAAATTGGGCCAAAGGTTCGAGGGAAAGCGCGAACAGTCCCGGGCTCAGAGGGCAACCCTGTCTAGAAGATCTGGAGACTGGAAAGAGTGTGGAACAGTTTTTGCCTGTCAGTATCATCGCAGACGGCGAGGCATACAGGACTTTAATCATATGAATAAAACTCTTTCCAAGACCCATGACCTCAAGTACCTTCCACAGGTATGACCACTCAAGTCTGTCAAACGCCTTCATGGCATCCAAAGACAGAACTGTGGATGGAGTTGTATTGTCTTTACTGTTATCGATTACATGCAACAGCCTCCTAAGATTATCTGCAGCCAGACGCCCCGGGATAAAACCAGTTTGATCGCAGTGTACCAATACAGACATAAATCTCTGCAGGCGACGGGCCAGCACCTTGGCAAACACCTTTAAATCGGCCCCCGAGAAGACTCAAGGGTCTATAGCTACCACAATCATTGGGATCTTTGTCCTTCTTGAGAAGTAAAGAAATCAACGCCATATTGACATCTCTTGAGAACTCCCCTTGTTCGATAGCGTAATTGATCATATCGAGCATCAATGGACCCAGTTGGTCCCAGAAAGCTAAATACACTTCGGGTGGAATACCATCCCAGCCTGGTGCCTTACCCCTCTGCATTTCAACAATCGTCTCCCTCAATTCTACGAGAGTAATCGGTCTCCCCAGTTCCTTGGCCTCTTCCTCAGAAATGTGGGGTATCTCAAGCCCGCCAATGAACGATTCAAATTTAGAGTCATCCAGATTACCCTCTGAGCTATATAACTGTGAGTAAAACTCTTTAAAAGTGTCATTGATCTTTTTCGAATCAGTAGTGACTGCACCCTGGCTCGTCCTAATCGAGGGGATATCCGAGAAATGATCATTTGAGCGTATTTTCATTGCCAATAGATGGCTAGGTCTGGAGCCGTGAAAATAGTAATTTTGTCTTGTCCTATGTATCAAGAACTCAGACTGTTGTTTAAGTATGGAGTTTATTTCTTTTTTGACTATCTTACGTTGTGTGTTTAGTCGTTCATTATAGTCAGTTTGCAAGGATGCGTATAGGTCCGCATATAATGATTCCAGTCCTTCTAGCTTTTTTGACCGGGATTTTCGCAAATTGGAGGCAAATAGTGTGACATGACCCCTGATGAATCCTTTCAATGCGTTCCACAGGACCCTAGGGTCTTCTACTGTGCCAACGTTGATCTGCAAAAATTCAGCTAGTTTACTCCTGAACTCAGAGCAGAAGTCATCGTTCTTTAGCAAGGTCGAATTAAAACGCCATCTGGGAACTCTTGCGGAGAGCCTGCCAAAGGTTGCCGTAAGGAAAATCCCCTTGTGGTCTGAGAGAGCCAAGGGAACCAATGAGACATCGAAACTATCAAACATATTAGGGGACGCGAATGCATAGTCAATTCGAGAGAAGCTTTTGTGTCTGGCTGACAGGTGAGAGTAATCTTTGAGGGTGGGGTTGCATAAGCGCCAAAGGTCTGTGAGCCCTGTGTCTTTGGCCCACATCCTAAGGGCCTTAGAGGCCCGTTTTTGATCGCTCGTTTCAGAGGGCCCGGACCTATCCATCTCCGCATCCCAGCACGCATTAAAATCGCCACCCACAATGAGAGCGTATCCATTAAGTTCCAACATATTCTTCGTGATTGTTTTATAGAACGCTGAATCAAATGTGTTAGGAGCATACAATGCTATTATAGCCATCTTCCTATGCAAGAATTCAACTTTTGCTATAGTAATCCTTCCCTCCGTGTCCGACCATACATCCAAGATTTTGATATCAAGGTTACGTCTTGTAACTATGACTACTCCTTTCGTCTTATCATCGGCTGAGGATGAGGAGATAACGTGATATTGCCGATTTGCCAGTCTTGACACGTCACCTACCAATAAATGCGTTTCACTAAGGAGAGCAAGGTCAATATTTCTCCTCTTCAATAGCCAAAGGACACTGGCACGCTTGTGTGGGGCGTTAAGCCCTCCTGCGTTCCAAATTAAAATATTCAATTTAGCCATGGTCGAGCTTGTATAAATGCGTAGAGAACATACCAATGCAGCCAGGCTGAGTACAGTGGTGCTGATCCCGGCGGGCCCGGACGGTCAATCCCAGGAGTTCAGAGGAGGAACGATTACACACATATAAGACAACAGTACATAAAACACATAAAAATACCACCCCAGCTACAACCCCCCCTCCTTCTACTCTAAACCCTATCCCACCCGTCCTATTATAAGGCCCCCTATACCCACTCTCCAATCCCCACCCTATGCCCCATCCCCTGAGGATGGTCATCTTCTTATCACTTCCCACTAGAGACATGGATCAATAAGACGCTCCCCACTCCAACCCCCCTCTAGATAAACCCCTGAGTAAACCCCCACTAGTCCAATAAACACAAATAATAATAAAAATAAAATTCAATAAAGATATCGGTCGAAACCCACCTGAGCCCTGGCCCCAACATGAGATAACCATAATGGTAAAAATAGCCATTATTAAATAATAACTCCACATCAACCTGCGGCCATCTATTTCCGAATCTGCGCTTCAACGTCGCATTGTTATGGCCCAAAAGGGTATAGGAAAATTCAAAACGAAATTAAATTAAAGCATCCCAGCCGATAGTCTAAGGCAGTATCGGGTCACAGGTTAAATGTGCAAAATTGTGTGAACAGTGTCAATTAAACCATGACAAAAAAAAGGAAGGGAAAAAAAGGGTTATGGTCAAAGTGCACCCCTTTAGCTGTCCCTCTGATCAGGCACAACGGCTGAAATGACATAACCTATGTAAGAATAGAATTAAACACATTCATTAATTAATCCAGGGATGGTAATAGGCAACACCTGACACCACCTGTTATCATACATTGTTTCAATAAAGATATCGGTCGGAGCAGTTAGTCCAAGGTAGGATCGAATCACAGTTAAATTGCTCATTCAAATGCCATTAAAACAGCGACAATAATTATTATATAATTACTCAGCATCAACCCTGTAACCATCTACCTTGTAGTCTGCATATTAATGTCGCAACGTTATAGCATAAGTGGCTCACGGAAAATTCAAAACAAAATTAAGGCGAATCAGCAGTTAGTCCAAGGTAAAATCGGATCACATTTAAATCGCGCATACAGATGACATAAAAACAGCGACAATAGGAAAGAAAAAAGAAAGGAAAAGAGGGTAATGGCTAGAGTGCAAGCCATATAACCATATAGCCATGAAGTGCAAGCCATACCCGACCCAACCTGTTATCATATATTGTATATGCATATTCAACCGACCTTGGCATCTACTTTGGATCCCAAAGCTCAAAACAACCTGGATATAAAAATAAAAGCATACCAGAAGTTAGTTAGGGATTCGGTCACTCTTGAATTGTGCAAACCAATGTCCCTTTGAACAGCAACAGCAACCAAAATACGTAACCATTAACGGGTCTCGAATGTCTCAGCGCAGACTATAGACGAAGCCCGCTTAGCCAGCCCGAGGCTAGCGCGTAAGCTAGTGATGAATCCGGATAGCACGTTAGCCTATTATGTACATTGTTCAGCTAGCTCGTTAGCTTCCAAAGAGGCGATACACAAGTACGACCATGAGGTCAGCTTTAGCAAGTAACAGAAGTCATTGGGAAGCCCCGCTAGTTGGATGGGCAGAGGACAGTTAGCATGTCTGGGCATGACAGCAAGTGTTTGTGAATAGTCTACCTAATCAATGTATATAGGCCCAAACCGCCAAGTCACTCACCCTCCATAGATATCAAGCAACAGACTCGGGTGTCTCCGCGAGATATTCCTTCGCTTTAGCCAACGACCAAAACAAACGCTGACCACCGACCTTCTCCAACACAGATAATTTCGCGGGAGCGAATAACGTGGGCCTCAGGCCTAGTTTCCATAGCTTAGTCAGGACCACCTTGTATTCGGCTCTCTGTGCTTGAACCTCCGGTGTAAAGTCCTCGAAAATGGCCACTTTGTGATCGCCAAGCCTCAGATTACCCCTTCTGGTACGAGCCGACCGCATGATGAGTTCTCTCTGCTGGAGTCTGTTTAGCTTGACTACGATGGGCCTCGGCTCTTTGTTCACGCCGGGAGAAAACCTGCCCGCTCTGTAGGCCGATTCACAGATAGGAGGCATAGGGAGGACGTCCGTCCCTAGTATCTTCTGCAGCAGTTCGGGCACGGTCTCAGAGAGACGGCCTTCACCGCTGGTCTCCGGTACTCCAACAATCCTGACGTTGTGGCGTCTATCCCGGGACTGCATCTCCTCCATTGCTGACTGTAGTTTGTTGACTTCAGCCTGCCTAGCCAGCAGGGCGGATTCAAGACCCGCCATCTTCTCACACTGTGATGATACCTCCGTTGTTAGCATGGCTAGTTCGTTAGCATTAGCCGATGAGGCAGCGTGAATCGTCTCCATCTTGTCTGTCAGCGGGACTACCGCCAGCCGTATTTCTTCTGATATCTCACGACGGAGGCTGATACAGAAATCCGCCAACACTTTCTTCTGTGCTTCAGCGATGCGTGTCTCAGAGTCTGCGTGTAGCTTGGTCATGACCAAGAGCACAGCTTCGCTTAACTCCCCGACAGCGGGAGACGGTGCGGCCAGGCTCGGCGGTGCCGGCTTGCTGGTTGTGGCGCCTGGTTTCATGGCTCTGGTTTCCACCCCCGCCATCGTAGAAAGTCGAAAAAAGTCGATGAATGTATACTAAACACGACGACCTAGCAAACAGATAAAAAACAAATAAAAATAAAATAAAGACTAATGGGGAGAAACGTATATTCAGCACGGTAGAAGGGAGCTCATGTGAAACACGTCTACTCCATGATCGCTCAGCTCCGCCCCCCAGAATAGAAATCCTTTAATAATTCCGAGGGAAATTCGGCACTACAGATCGCTCACATTGAACAACAATAAACATTTAGGTAGTCAATATAGGACTAAAATAAGAATATAATAATTAAAAATAAGAATAAAATAGAATAAGGAATAAAATACGGTCCCGGATGCGTCTATACTTCCCACAAGCAAGTTGTCCTTCCGCGTTGCTCTGATTGGCCACTGACGTTTCTGGTCATGTGACATGTGCGCCAATCGCATGACGAGCAGTGTCTTAGCCCATTTCCGCGTCGAACAGCCTGCAAACGACCTAACGCCTAACGTTAGTTTATCACTGGTTAAGCTTAGGCGACTCTTTCGCAGTTGGTTAAGGTTAGAGTTTGGAATCAGGGCTGGCGTTCTATCGCCACGCTCTAAGACAAACCTTAACCAACTTCGAAAGAGCGCCTAAGCTTCCAGTAGTCCAAAGAACTTGCCGTCACACGATTGGGCACACATGTCACATGACCAGAAACGTCAGTGGCCAATCAGATTGCGCAAAAGGACTACTGTCACCCTGTGCTCGGGCGTGCTTACAAAACCAAGCCGCATTTCTCAGAGACGCTCTCTGATTGGCACTGACTGACGCTCTCTGATTGGCCACTGACGCGTTTGCCCAATCCGTGATGAGCTGTGTCTTTGCCCATTTCCACGCCAAACAGCCTGCAAACTACCTGGCGTTCTATCGCCATGCTCTAAGACAAACTCTAACCTTAACCAACTTCGAAGAGTGCCTAAGCTTAACCAGTGTAGAAACAGGCGTCGGCCAATCAGAGAGCTCTCCGAGAAATCACGCTGTGCTCGGTGATGCAGTGAGGCACAGTGATGCATGATTAGAGTCTAATGGCGGTCTGAATGAAGGACTTCCTGTGCTGCGTTATTTTCTTCCGTAGCCGCATTTCTGGCAGACGCTCTCTGATTGGCCACTGACTGACGCTCTCTGATTGGCCACTGACTGACGCTCTCTGATTGGCCACTGACATGCTTGCCAAATCGCGTGACGAGCTGTGTCTTTGCCCATTTCCGCGTCGAACAGCCTGCAAACTACCTGGCGTTCCATCGCCATGCTCTAAGACAAACTCTAACCATAACCAACTTCGAAAGAGTGCCTAAGCTTAACCAAACAGGCGTTGGCCAATCAGAGAGCGTCTTGCCAGAAATGCGGCTACGGGGGGGGGAAAAAACGCTCCTGTGCTACATCTAGGATTCTAGGGAGTCTTAGCACTGAACGTGCTCCTTCTTTCAGCCAATACTGAGAGATCGTCCACCCGAAAGGGGCTGAACCCTCCTGCATCATTCAGACGCCAGACGCTCATCATGGAGTCATGCAAACGTGTTGTAAATGTCTGCATCATCTGAGCGAGGGCCCTTCATTAGACTCTCAAAGGAGGAACAGGACCATCGAGACTGATTTACATATGAATTGAGGTGGGCTTGTCCCTCTGTCTTAGCTCAAGGTGGAGAGAGAGAGAGAGAGAGAGACCCAGGAGGTTTTAAAGTGATGTGTTTCATCAAGGTTTAGTGATTAACTGCTTAATTTATACTACGGTATTACTATTATGGTACACAGTATATCAACTACTGCATCATTTATTTGGAACAACAAACGTCCAAGAACCAAAAGAACCACCAGTCAACGTAGAAAACAGGATGGGGGTTTAGCAATCCCCGATTTTAAATTATACTTCTGGTCCTTCTCGCTGAGACCCCTGATAAGCTGGTTTGATCCTGAAATTGCAAGTTACAGCAGTCTTACTGCAAAGATTACAAGATATAGTATACTCCACACCCCTTTATCAAAATGACAATTGCAATATGGTCCTATCATCTCCCATGTGATTCAAACATGGCGTAATGTACAGAGGTCTTGTGCTGTTAAGTGCTGCATGGCACGTCGACTCTCCAATATTTCATAACCAAAAAAGTATTTTGTGGTGTCTGTGATAATATAATTATAATATAATATATTTTATGTTCTGTATTTATTATTTGTTATTTCTATTGTCATTATTGTTGTTATTATTATTGTTATGGTATTGTGAGGTCTTGTTTATTATTATTATTATTATTATTATTATTATTACTGTATTGTGTTTGTCTTGTTTTGTGTATAAAAGGAAAAAAGAAAAAGTCCCTTTACTTTAGTTACCTTATGATAATTTACTGAATTTTGATGGGACTCATCTACTTCTATGTTCCATGCAAGATAACATAAGATATTCCTTTATTGATCCCCTTGGGGAAATTCATAGCAGCATGGGGGAGGGGAGGTACAGGTATGGGCAGGGTAATAGTATACAAAGACATAAATATAGGCAATACAATTCGATCTGAATATAAAAAATATGAGACATGTGAGACAGCTGGAGTAACAGGTGAGACAGGAGTAACAGGTGAGACAGGAGTAACGGGTGAGACAGGAGTAACAGGTGAGACAGGAGTAACAGGTGAGACAGCTGGAGTAACAGGTGAGACAGGAGTAACAGGTGAGACAGGAGTAACAGGTGAGACAGGAGTAACGGCGGGTGAGACAGGAGTAACAGGTGAGACAGGAGTAACAGGTGAGACAGGAGTAACAGGTGAGACAGCTGGAGTAACAGGTGAGACAGGAGTAACAGGTGAGACAGGAGTAACAGGTGAGACAGCTGGAGTAACAGGTGAGACAGGAGTAACAGGTGAGACAGGAGCAACAGGTGAGACAGGAGTAACAGGTGAGACAGGAGTAACAGGTGAGACAGCTGGAGTAACAGGTGAGACAGGAGTAACAGGTGAGACAGGAGTAACAGGTGAGACAGGAGTAACAGGTGAGACAGCTGGAGTAACAGGTGAGACAGGAGTAACAGGTGAGACAGGAGTAACAGGTGAGACAGGAGTAACAGGTGAGACAGCTGGAGTAACAGGTGAGACAGGAGTAACAGGTGAGACAGGAGTAACAGGTGAGACAGGTTGGATTAGGACGTCAGAAGCTACAAAGGCTGTTTCCCTGAAGTAGAGAAACCTAAATTTGTCTCGGAATTAAGATTACTTTCAATGAAGGAGGGTCTATTTGAAGGATTATTTTATAGTAAAGGATTAAGTTTATAATCAATACCAAAGAGGGGAGTCCATCTGCCTGTCTGGCAAAGATTATATCATAGTTCTTTACCACATTGCCCCAGCTATTCTTTTCATTCAAGATATCAATTTAACTTTAAGATAAGACATTCCTTTATTGATCCCCTTGGGGAAATTCAGGCATCATAGCAGCATGTGGGAGGGGGGAGGGGAGGTACAGGTATGGGCAGGGTAGTAGCATAAAGACATGCATAGGTAAGACAAACGTCTTTCTCAGGTCTGCATCCCCTTAACAATTGTATGTATTGAGCCGTACTGTATTGTACCCATTCTGCAATCTGTTAAATAAAGTTTTCATTCATTCATTCATTCATTCATTCATAGGTAATCTGAATATAAAAATATGAGAGTGTAAATAAATAATAAATAAATAATATAATTAAGGGTGAGGGTCTGTGCTGACTAGTGCTGTCAATAGATTAAAAGAAATTAACTAATTCATCTCACAATTTTCTGTAATTAATCTAGATTAATCTAGATAAAAAATAGCATTTTTCTACTTAAGACCGAAGCTTGTAACAGATATTTACTTAAGTAAAATCATGGAATTAATGTAAAATCAACACAAAGAAAGTATATTTAAATTCAAAGACTATTTTAATAGCTTTCTTTGAATACAGTTTCTCTCCTGTGAAATACAAATGTTCAACAAAACCATCAACATTGACTCAGCTAGACCTCTTTCTTATATCCGCGGCGCTAAAATAGAAGATTTTTTCACTCCATAGATTAAGTAAGGGATAATGTATAGCTACGAGGTCATTGTTGCAAAATAATTGACAGAGACTGTGTTCTAAACGCAGTTAAGGTCAATTATTTTGCAACAATGACCGAGTATATACATTATCCCGCTTATTACAGGGCTAACTTACTAACAATATACGTAATTCACCATCGACAAGACGAGATCAAATGCAGACGCAGTTGTTCTGTTGCTCCTCTGGCGTCGGCAGGTGTGTGGACTTAATTAAAATGCGATTAATTAGATTAATTAATTAATTACAAATCCTGTAATTAATTAGATTAATTTTTTTAATCGCCTGACAGCACTAGTTAAAACGCCATGTAATAATCTAAATTAATTTATTTTAATGCTTTAAATAATTAAAATGAATCTTGACAGCCCTAGTCTGTACCCTAACTTTTGTACAATATAATTTAAATTGTATGTCTATTATATAAGGACAATGCTTCATCTGTGTGTCATAATATTATAGTGCCATCCTGTGACTCCAGCAGTAGACATGGTGCACCTTTGCCAGGAAGGTGATTGTCGCCATCTAGTGGCCATTCAATTGATGAACGAGACCAGGGTCCATATTCACAAAGTACTCCGACTTTGAGAGGTCTTGTGAATAATGGACCCAGCAAAGAATGAGGAGGATATAATAATAATCATAATAATCATCATAAAAATAATCATAATAATCCTGTTAGTCATTCTTTCAATTAACGTATGCCAAATAACATGCTATTTTGTAGGCATGTCAAGTTATAATTGATTTAATACAATAAAATGCCTGTTCAAACGATAGGGAAAGGAAGCTACTGTCATAGATGTGTCATATTTTAATTAGGTTTCAGTTCATAGACTTCCACAAATAGACTCTACATTAAAGGGAGATGTCACCCATTTTAAAGGAGACATATTTGTCCTTTTCAACAAGTTAATATAGGTATTTGAGGTCTTCTAAACATGTATTTTAAGTTGTCTGCAAAAAAAATAAGTTCTCATTCTAGCAGCCTCTATACCTCTCTGTTTCAGTCCTATCAGCTGATATACTTCTCTGTTTCAGTCCTGTTATCATTCTAGCAGCCTCTATACCTCTGTTTCGGTCCTGTTCTCATTCTAGCAGCCTCTATACCTCTCTGTTTCAGTCCTGTTATCATTCTATCAGCCTCTATACCTCTGTTTCAGTCCTGTTCTCATTCTAGCAGCCTCTATACCTCTCTGTTTCAGTCCTGTTCTCATTCTAGCAGCCTCTATACCTCTGTTTCAGTCCTGTTATCATTATATCAGCCTCTATACCTCTGTTTCAGTCCTGTTCTCATTCTAGCAGCCTCTATACCTCTCTGTTTCAGTCCTGTTCTCATTCTATCAGCCTCTATACCTTTCTGTTTCAGTTCTGTTCTCATTCTAGCAGCCTCTATACCTCTCTGTTTCAGTCCTGTTCTCATTCTAGCAGCCTCTATACCTCTGTTTCAGTCCTGTTATCATTATATCAGCCTCTATACCTCTGTTTCAGTCCTGTTCTCATTCTAGCAGCCTCTATACCTCTCTGTTTCAGTCCTGTTCTCATTCTATCAGCCTCTATACCTTTCTGTTTCAGTTCTGTTCTCATTCTAGCAGCCTCTATACCTCTCTGTTTCAGTCCTGTTATCATTCTAGCAGCCTCTATACCTTTCTGTTTCAGTCCTGTTCTCATTCTAGCAGCCTCTATACCTCTGTTTCAGTCCTGTTATCATTATATCAGCCTCTATACCTCTGTTTCAGTCCTGTTCTCATTCTAGCAGCCTCTATACCTCTCTGTTTCAGTCCTGTTCTCATTCTAGCAGCCTCTATACCTCTCTGTTTCAGTCCTGTTCTCATTCTATCAGCCTCTATACCTCTGTTTCAGTTCTGTTCTCATTCTAGCAGCCTCTATACCTCTCTGTTTCAGTCCTGTTCTCATTCTAGCATCCTCTATATACCTCTGTTTCAGTCCTGTTCTCATTCTAGCAGCCTCTATACCTCTCTGTTTCAGTCCTGTTCTCATTCTAGCAGCCTCTATACCTCTCTGTTTCAGTCCTGTTCTCATTCTAGCAGCCTCTATACCTCTCTGTTTCAGTCCTGTTCTCATTCTAGCAGCCTCTATACCTCTGTTTCAGTCCTGTTCTCATTCTAGCAGCCTCTATACCTCTCTGTTTCAGTCCTGTTCTCATTCTAGCAGCCTCTATACCTCTCTGTTTCAGTCCTGTTCTCATTCTATCAGCCTCTATACCTCTGTTTCAGTCCTGTTCTCATTCTAGCAGCCTCTATGTTTCAGTCCTGTTCTCATTCTATCATCTTCTATACTCCTCTGTTTCAGTCATGTTCTCATTCTAGCAGCCTCTATACCTATCTGTTTCAGTCCTGTTCTCATTCTAGCAGCCTCTATACCTCTCTGTTTCAGTCCTGTTCTCATTCTATCAGCCTCTATACCTTTCTGTTTCAGTTCTGTTCTCATTCTAGCAGCCTCTATACCTCTCTGTTTCAGTCCTGTTCTCATTCTAGCAGCCTCTATACCTCTGTTTCAGTCCTGTTCTCATTCTATCAGCCTCTATGTTTCAGTCCTGTTCTCATTCTATCATCCTCTCTGTTTCAGTCCTGTTCTCATTCTATCATCCTCTATACCTCTCTGTTTCAGTCCTGTTCTCATTCTAGCAGCCTCTATACCTCTCTGTTTCAGTTCTGTTCTCATTCTAGCAGCCTCTATACCTCTCTGTTTCAGTCCTGTTCTCATTCTAGCAGCCTCTATACCTCTGTTTCAGTCCTGTTCTCATTCTATCAGCCTCTATGTTTCAGTCCTGTTCTCATTCTATCATCCTCTCTGTTTCAGTCCTGTTCTCATTCTATCATCCTCTATACCTCTCTGTTTCAGTCCTGTTCTCATTCTATCATCCTCTCTCTCTGTTTCAGTCCTGTTCTCATTCTAGCAGCCTCTATACCTCTCTGTTTCAGTTCTGTTCTCATTCTAGCAGCCTCTATACCTCTGTTTCAGTTTTGTTTTTTAACAACTTTAGGTAGAAAAGAGAAGATTTACGTGCGCCATCTTATACAGACACATTTTATCAAGATATCTTCACACACACATACACGCACGTTATTGAGAATATTCAGTATATTCAAACCTTTATTTATTCTCGAAAGGACAATTGAGGTCACCCTCATTTTCAATGTTGTCGAGACATTCAGATTCAGATTCAGATTCATTGTGGCTGCAATTCTGAATGGCTGGTTTCAAGAGGGAGCCTTCTTGTCACAGCTGAACTGCAGAAAAGGTACAATGCACATATTTAACATATCAGTGTTGGGACAACCCCTCATTCTGTAAAAGCAATGTACATATTTAACATCTCAGTGTTAAACCAACCCCTCATTCTGTAACAACAATGTACATATTTAACACGTTCTCAGTGTTGAGACAACCCCTCATTCTGTAACAACAATGTAGATATTTAACACGTTCTCAGTGTTGAGACAACATTCTGTAACAACAATGTAGATATTTAACACGTTCTCAGTGTTGAGACAACCCCTCATTCTGTAACAACAATGTAGATATTTAACATCTCAGTGTTGAGACAACCCCTCATTCTGTAGAAACATGACCCATTGCAGTTCTTCCTGTGCCATGGGCCAGTTCAGTCAGTATTTGCAAACGTATTTGCAAACAAACGCCACTTTCACATAAACTCACTCTCACTCACGCAAATTTTGATGACCTCACAAACTCAGAGCCTCATTCATTGTCTATGGAGCGAGACCCCAGATTTGGCACCCAGATGATTTCAAACACAAATAATCTTCGTCATATTAGTTTGGCTGTGTCAGTAAGTGAGGTGAGGAACATGTGTTAAGTTAACAATCATTAAAAATGCAAGAAAAAGAGACTACCTTCTTTCTTCTCATGTATAAAGGAACTGGGACTAAAGGACTGTTTTACATGAATTATGTTGCCATGATCTACACAGTCCACAGTGAAAGTTAGGGGATGCACAATGTATATATAACAGGGGTTTGCCTGCCTGTACATTAACAACATAAAGGGTTTGTGAAGTAGATGGAAGTAGCCTTGACCTCTGGGGAAGGCATTGTAATGGATCCTCCCCATTCCAGATTCAAAACAAAGATATAGCAATCAACTTGTTGCTCTGAGAAACACAGACCTAGATTTGATTGGTAAAGTATTGTTTTATCTATCCAGTTCTATCATTCTATTCTATTCAGCTTCTAGATATGGGTTTCTCAATTTGTGGAACTCCCTCTGGTGTTGTGGTGGTCGTGGAATTCACTGACCTTTGGGAAGTATTTCGACATGTATCATACATGGGTATCTTAGTGGTGTAGTGTATCTTGTAGACAAGGCCCATTGCAAGCTGCTGTACTCTGTCGTCTACTCTAAGCCATCCTAGGATGTCAAAATGGGCAGGGGTGAGGTGGGTTTTAGGAGTAAATAGCAAGTATAGCATAAGGATATAGAGTAAAAACTGTATATTGTATAGTGTACATAGGAATGAATGAATGAATGAAAACTTTATTTAACAGATTGCAGAATGGGTACAATACAGTACGGCTCAATACACACAATCGTTAAGGGGATGCAGACCAGAGAAAGACGTTTGTCTTGTTTACATCAGGGTCCCCCATTTTCAATTCATAGTGACATTTATGACATACACAACAACATACATGATGACATCATGACATTTATGGCATAGGGACATACATGACATACAGGTATATAGTACTGTTACATTTGTGAAATATATGATATGCAAATATACAGTACTGTTAGCCATAGATCCTGACAGAGAGTATATACATATGATGAGCTCATCTGACCAGTCCATGCTCTCCAGTTCTATGTTAAAGGCCTCTCTATAGGTTTTGAGGACCCAGTGCCTTAATCCGTAGCTAACATTGTATTGCACTATCTCAGGACTTTAGCATGTCTATTTTATCATGCCTATTTTATGTCTATATTATTACCTGTTTATTATGTCTATTTTATTATTTAGTATTATTGCACAATTCCGCACCTACTCCCGAACTCCCTCCCCATGCGCAGATTGCCCACGGAGTCTCTGGAATGTCCAGAGTTCTAGTTTATCAATCTGCGCATGCGGAGTTCGGGAGTATGTGCGGAAAGGTGACTATAGCTCGGCCAAGAAAGTACCGATCGACTTGGGATTGGTCTCTCCGTGTTCAGGAGACTCCGGTGTATAAGAGTCTATATTGGATCATGTCTCCAGCACCCCCACAGCCGTAGCTACAACCACTTAATGTCAAGGCTATCATCCACATCCATTCATTTCCTCCCCCCCGCTCTCTCTCCCATGAGCTCAATGTAACGCGGAAGTGCAGTGGTCTATATCGACACACAACACGCGTGAAGTGAAAGTGAAAACTAATTTATTTAGGGGATTGAAGGGAGATCCGGATCTATTTATCTTCCCTTGTATTCTAGAACATGAGCAGTATTTCTACAATTTACAAGCTTTCCCTGATCGCGTTGTTCTACTTCGTCCAATGTAAGTAACGTTAGTCGATGTTGTTGTTCAACGTAGTGCCGAAACCCGACCAATCTTTCGCCGTCGACTAAAGGCATTTCTTCAATCAATATCTGAAATGGGGGAACAAAACGAACCTTCTTCCTAATATACTACTGTACTACATACAATCAACACTGTAGCACTCAAGTCTGAACACTTTGATGCACATTGTTTCAGCTGATAGAGTTGTGCCCTTCCTGATGACTTGTCGTACAGAAGTTGTAAGTCGCTTTGGATAAAAGAAAAGCGTCAGCTAAATGTAAATGTAACGTTGCTTTATAAACAAGAGAAGCAAATGCACAGGAAAGGTAAGAGCTTTGTGTTGATTGTATAACGTCAGGCTATTGTCTGCTGGTGTCATTTGTCATACAAGAGAGAGAGACAGACATACAGACAGTCAAAGAGAGAGAGAGACAGAGTAGATAAGATGCCGGTTTAGTATGGAGTGTTTGTTTGTTATATTTCTACTAACAAGCGCAAATTATTGTTGACCAACTAACCGACAGCTAATAAGGGAAATCAAATTTCACTCAAGGACAAGATTAAATTAGGAGTTTGTCAAAAGATCATAGCCCCTCTGTATAGTTTCGTGTTCCTTCGCTCTCCATGCTCAATGTAGAGGGTTCTGTTTCTTCGTCATCAAGATTAATATCTTATCATATATGTATCCACATAAAGAACGCCTGATCCGTTTTGTTTCTTTTATGTGAATAGTTTAACAAGTGAACCAAACTTCTCCTCCATTACAAACACCACAAACACTCCCAGCTGTGACACACCATTTTCACCCCTGTGCGCACTGACAGCTGACTGATGACCGCTGACAGCTAGGTATACGTGCTCGGCTTCCCGCCACTGCGTCATACCGTCATGTATTTACGTACTGCAAGTACAAGAACAAAACACACAAGACTTAGAATAGAGTTGAACCACATTTCAATACAACACAGGCATGAACGTATAGGCTACTCACTTTAACACAAACATAACAACCATAACATAATATGATCCCATTTTCAACATATGAGAACAATTATCTCAACACCCTCCCTCTCTCTGTCTCCCCCTCTCTCTGTCCCCCCCTCTCTCTTTCTCTCTCAATCCCCCCTCTCTCTCTGTCTCCCCGCCCCCCCCTCTCTCTCTCTCTCTCTCTCTCTCTCTCTCTCTCTCTCTCTCTCTCTCTCTCTCTCTCTCTCTCTCTCTCTCTCTCTCTCTCTCTCTCTCTCTCTCTCTCTCCCCTCCTTCTCTCTCTCTCTCCCCTCCCGCCTTCTCTCTCTCTCTCTCCCTCCCTCCCTCACCCAGGCTATGGGAGCACCTGTCCTGTGCTGGAGTGCTGGCTGATGAGAGGTCAAGGTGGAGGCCTCCGCATGAGTCAGGAGAAATCCCTGCTTCATGTCAGGACCGTCCCCCACCACCAGGAGGCTGGTCAACGACAACAACTCGCTCTGGCAGAAGTCAAGCCTGAGACGGTCTACTATATAACAGGTTAGTCCTGAGAGGTTCTACTGTATAACAGGACCATGTTAAAACTGAAGATGTAGAGCGAACACAGGACCATGTTAAAACTGAAGATGTAGAGCGAACAGACCATGTTAAAACTGAAGATGTAGAGCGAACAGACCATGTTAAAACTGAAGATGTAGAGCGAACACAGGACCATGTTAAAACTGAAGATGTAGAGCGAACACAGGACCATGTTAAAACTGAAGATGTAGAGCGAACAGACCATGTTAAAACTGAAGATGTAGAGCGAACAGACCATGTTAAAACTGAAGATGTAGAGCGAACAGACCATGTTAAAACTGAAGATGTAGAGCGAACAGACCATGTCAAAACTGAAGATGTAGAGCGAACAGACCATGTTAAAACTGAAGATGTAGAGCGAAAGCGAACAGACCATGTTAAAACTGAAGATGTAGAGCGAACAGACCATGTTAAAACTGAGGATGTAGAGCGAACAGACCATGTTAAAACTGAAGATGTAGAGCGAACACAGGGCCATGTTAAAACTGAAGATGTAGAGCGAACAGACCATGTTAAAACTGAGGATGTAGAGCGAACAGACCATGTTAAAACTGAGGATGTAGAGCGAACAGACCATGTTAAAACTGAGGATGTAGAGCGAACACAGGACCATGTTAAAACTGAAGATGTAGAGCGAACAGACCATGTTAAAACTGAAGATGTAGAGCGAACACAGGGCCATGTCAAAACTGAAGATGTAGAGCGAACAGACCATGTTAAAACTGAAGATGTAGAGCGAACAGACCATGTTAAAACTGAAGATGTAGAGCGAACACAGGACCATGTTAAAACTGAGGATGTAGAGCGAACAGACCATGTTAAAACTGAAGATGTAGAGCGAACAGACCATGTTAAAACTGAAGATGTAGAGCGAACAGACTATGTCAAAACTGAAGATGTAGAGCGAACAGACCATGTCAAAACTGAAGATGTAGAGCGAACAGACCATGTTAAAACTGAAGATGTAGAGCGAACAGACCATGTTAAAACTGAGGATGTAGAGCGAACAGACCATGTTAAAACTGAGGATGTAGAGCGAACAGACCATGTTAAAACTGAGGATGTAGAGCGAACAGACCATGTTAAAACTGAAGATGTAGAGCGAACACAGGACCATGTTAAAACTGAGGATGTAGAGCGAACAGACCATGTTAAAACTGAGGATGTAGAGCGAACAGACCATGTTAAAACTGAAGATGTAGAGCGAACAGACCATGTTAAAACTGAGGATGTAGAGCGAACAGACCATGTTAAAACTGAAGATGTAGAGCGAACAGACCATGTTAAAACTGAAGATGTAGAGCGAACAGACCATGTTAAAACTGAAGATGTAGAGCGAACAGACCATGTTAAAACTGAAGCGTGTGAGTCTGTTGAATAACTGAAGCATCTGTTGAATAACTGAAGCATCTGTTGAATAACTGAAGCGTCTGTTGAATAATTGCAACACGACACAGATTTCCCCGCCTTTGGCTACGTTCTCACTGCAGGCAGAAGTAGGCCCGAATCCGGGGCGCTCCAGTAGCACACCACATAGCACGCTGAGTCGCGAAGCGGTCATCCCGGGTTCGTTTCCCAGACCCGGTGGCCATATGCTGCATGTCTTCCCTTCTTCTCCTCCCGTTTATCCCTCTCTCCTCTGTCGGTCCTGCGTGGCCAAGAAAAAGCTGTCTGTCCTGCGTGGCCAGAAAAAAAGCGAATAAAGATAATAAAAAAATAAAATACAAAGAAGTGGCCCCGAATCTGATTTCTTTGCTCATAATGTGACCAGTTTTCTTCACAACAGTGAGCAGCACAAATCACATGGAATCTGATCTTTTCAATTTTAATTTGGGGCCACTTTCATAATCCGGTCCTACATCAGATACAGGTCTGATTCTTTTTGTGATGCAGCCTAATGTCTGAACAGTCGTGTCAGAATTATTCGAAAGTATTCTGGGTGATACTTCTGTACAAGTGACAGTGGCTCGGGAGGTAGAGCAGTCGCCTGGCAATCCGGAGGTTCCCGGTTCGATTCCCGCTCCTCCCGGGCAGCGTGTCGATGTGTCCTTGTGAGCAAGACACTTAACCCCTAATTGCTCCCGATGAGCAGGTTGGCACCTTGCGTGGTCGCCTCCGCCGTCGGTGTGTGAATGTGTGAGTGAACGGGTCAAATGTGAGGAACAAATTGTAAAGCGCTTTGGATAAAAGCACCATATAAAAAAGCAGCCATTTACCATTTACCAAGCAGATTTTGTGGAAAATCTATCAAATAAAAACTGTATTTAGTTGATGAAATATTTTTGTTGACTAAATATTTTAGTTGATGAAATATTTTTTCATTTCAGTGTCACAGTATGACATCGATCTTAAAAAAAAAAAAAAATTGGAGGCCCTCGCCACTAGGGGGAGCTCGGGGCCGGGCCCACGGGCCGCGGCCCAAACGCGTGTAACTGTTCCGCAACAGTAAGTGACTTCCGGGGTAGGCCTGATTGGCCCCGACAGGCACGTGACGCGCAACTTTCTCTGCGCGCGGCACGCTACCGCGGAGCCGAGCGGCAGAGCTTACGGAATTACGTAACCGTCCAAATACGCCATGACTCTCATATCGGCGCTATAGCTCACCTGGCAGAGCAGCGGTCCTGCGATCCTGCGGTCCGTTGTTGGTGAGTTCGAATCCCATCAAATCTTTTTTTTTAACGTGATTTTTTTTTTTAACGTGTATTCTTTCGCCGGTTAAGGTTAGGCATGGTTAAGGTTAAGGTTAAGGTTATGCATTGTTTCGGAGTTGGTTAAGGTTAGAACGGTTAAGTTTAGGCGCTGTTAAGGAGCTGGTTAAGGTTAGAGTTTGTCTTAGAGAATGGCAATATTCTTTCTATGGTTAAGGTTAGGCATGGTTAAGGTTAAGGTTAAGGTTAGGCATTGTTTCGGAGTTGGTTAAGGTTAGAACGGTTAAGTTTAGGCGCTGTTAAGGAGCTGGTTAAGGTTAGAGTTTGTGTTAGAGAATGGCAATAGACAGCCTATTTCCGCGCGACAGCTCTCAGCAGCCTCGTTGCGCGTCCTGAGTTTGCCGCGTCACGTGCCTGTCGGGGCCAATCAGGCCTACCCCGGAAGTCACTTACTGTTGCGGAACAGGTACACGCGGCCCAAACGACCCGGTCGTTAATCCGGGCTTGCCCTGCTGCCACCCTCTGCCCTCCAGAGAACCTCAACCTCTCTTTCTGCCCCAGACCCTGCTGCCACCCTCTGCCACTCCTCCCTCCTCCGGCCAGAGGTTCCCTCCAGAAGCCAGACTGTGAGATCAGTCCTTTCCTGCCTCAGCCCTCCAGCGTCCGCTGGGCCGCCTCGCTCACAGACTCCGCCCTCAGCCCTGTGTACCTGCAAGCCGATTGGTTCTCGGCTGCCTTGCGGGGCCTCGACGACCAGCTGGTGTTGTTCAGTGTCATGCGTGCTGCCACGGCAACCAAAGAACTCAATGGTAATCAGTCTGGAATCACTCTGCAGCTTGTTGCTGGTCTGCCAATTGGACATTTTCTGGCGTTTTCTTTCTCATCAGGGTGACTCTCTCTCTCTCTCTCTCTCGCTCTCTCTCTTCTCTCTCTCTCTCTCTCTCTCTCTCTCTCTCTCTCTCTCTCTCTCTCCTCTCTCTCTCTCTCTCTCTCCTCTCTCTCTCTCTCTCTCCCTCCCTCCCCTCCCCCCCTCCCTCCCTCCCTCTTCTTACCATATATATATCTGTCTGTACATACCTGCAGATAATCCTTTTTACATATCTGTAGATACTATAACTGTACATAACCCTTACCTACTCTTACTAGTTAGACTGCTGGCCAATATGACTTACTAGTTACTACCATAGTGTCTTTATACCTGTATCACTGTACATATTAATACTACAACTCTGTACATATACATCTGATTAGTACTATTACTCAATAGTAGTAGTAGTAGTACTCATTTATATATTTTATACCAGTTTAATCACCTGTACATTGTATATTACTATTGCACTTTACTGTTACATTTGCACTCATAAATCTCTTTTCGTTGTACTGTACTTGTGCTGTATGATGATGACGATACATTTCAATAATCTAATCTACCCCCCCCCCCCTCTCTCTCTCAGTCATCCTGAGTGTCTCCAGCAGAACCGTCTCCGTGCGGTCCAGACTCGGTGAACCCACACTGCTGGACTGCGGGTTCTGGGTCGACGCCGCCTCTCCCCTCTCCGGGTCGGGCTTTGCCATCGAGTGGCGGTACCAGTCCAGGGGCGACGGGCGGTTGATCCTGGCCTACGACGGCAAGTCAGTCCGACGCCTGTCGCAGGGCGGGGGGGGAGAAGAGCGGGGGCGAGCCTGGACGTCACCGCCCGCGCACAGGAGGACGGGAACGCACTCGCTGCTCCTTCGGGGGGCCACCGATGCGCCACTCCGGGACCTATATCTGCACCGTGTACCTGCCCTACGTGCTGGCTGAGGTCACCGTGGAGCTGGAGGTCGTAGGTGAGAGGAGACCCGTGTCCTGAATCCTGTGGGTTAAAGGTATCGTCTCTAGAACAGGGGGTTCTCAATTTTTTTTTCTTTTTTTTTTAATCCACTTTTTCTCCTCTTTTTCTATTTTTCTCCCATCCCAAGTACCCGCTGTGCCAATTCTCCCTCCCCTGTCTTGAACATTTGCTCGCATATGCCCCCCACTGGCCGGTTGTAGGGAGGATAGAAGCCTTGCATCACGTGTCCCCTCCGGTACACGAGGAGGCAGCCAGTCACATCTTTTCACCTGCCAGCGCCGACTCTCATTGGCGAGGTGTAACGTGTGGGAGGCTCACACTACCCACCGCCATTTCCTGTCTCTGCTGTGCAGGCGTCCCCAACCGACGTGTAGGAGTCGTTGTCTACAACGTCCAGATTACCACCCATCGACTTCCACCCGCTAACGCCAATTGAGTTAGTATGATGACTGGCCCAAGCCGGAGGCAACGCGACAGCCCGGAGTCGAACCCGGTGTCTCTTGCGTTGGTGACCGAGCGCAATGTCCGCTGCGCCACCCCAGCCGCCTGTTCTCAAACTTTTTTATATCAAGTCAATCAAGCAGGCATTCAGGAGACTCTACAGGAAGGGGCGGGCTCTACCTGAAAAGAGAAACATAGAAATAAAGATTAGCACAATAGGTGAATATAGCACCATATCAACTATAATATGAAGGAGATAACTTACCTATACTAACCTAATGTTTTACATGGTATGACTGTATGAATGTTACAATAGATTAACAAATGCAACAATAATGTCCTACCTATGTAACTGAAGAGATGCCCACTTTCCAGAATCTTGATCCTACAACCTCCATCTGGTATCCAGTATTTGCCTGTTCTTTAGTTCAAGTTCAAGTTTTTTTTATTAGTTGTCATACAGAAGTACAGAATACTTTTATACAAAATGCTTCTTGCTGTTTCGCTCCAGAGACTGTGCTAGGCAAAAATAGATAAGTATAAAATAAGTATAGCAAGTATAAATAGAAGTCAAGTACGTAGACAAAAATGTTCAGTATATACATATATACAATGCTCAATGTAGAGTAGAAGTAACTGAGTTACCATACAATATACTATACAGTGCAAAGCAGAAGTGGGGTGAGGTACAATTTAGGTACACTTTACAGTAAGGTGTAATGAGGTATGGGTTGTAGTGCAAATTCTTTACCAATAAATATAAAGTGTGCTTAGGTGTACTAAAGTGGTTAAAGTGGGGTGCTGCAGTGAGTTGTATGTTTAAAGTGAGTGTGTGCGTGTGGATGTGTGTGCTGTGAGTGCATTTGATGGTTGTTACATAGTGTTATTGTTCGTTAATAAATTCTGTACCATTAGCAGGCAAAGACAGTATGTCTGCTAGTCTCCAGTTTGTCACATTGTGGAGACAAGGTTTCGGCTTGGTTTTAATGGTTTCAATGACAAATATTAGCAATTTTAATAAGCGCCGTTTATCTAAGCTGAGCAATAAATCTGGAAACTTTTTTTATGGGACAACTGACTGGTGAAGGAAAATAAATGCCGGAAAATGAAAATTCCCAGATATGCCTTTACCAATTAATACCATTTAATGCCTCATACATTCTTTCTTCTCTTCTTATGCCCCCCCCCCCCCCCCCCCAGAGCCTCCCTCCCTCTCGGTCCACCCCTCGCCCCTCCCCCCCGCCGTGCCGGGCCAGGCGGTGACGCTGCAGTGCGAGGCCCGGGGGTTCGCCCCCCTCTCCCTGGAGCTGAGCTGGGAGTTCAGAGGAGCCGACGACGACGGCGGGGGGGTCCGGTCCCTGGGGCGGGGCAGCGTCACGGGCCACAGGCGGGCGTGGGACCGGACCTACAGCCAGGGCACCAGCCTGGAGCTGGACCCCGCCGCACTGGGCCGGGGCGGGGAGGTCACCTGCGTGGCGGAGCACCCCGGGGGCACCCGTCGTGCCAGCGTCACGCTCACCGTCAGCGGTGAGGAGGTCAAGGACTCGTCTGACCGGATCAGAACACGGGATATATATATATATATATATTTGTATTTTTATTTAACCTTTATTTAAATGGCGGCCTGGCGAGAGGACAAGAGGACGTCTCCAAGGGTAACGGGGAAAGGACACAAAAAATGTATAAATAAAATAGGAAGGAGACAGACGATACAAACATCACAGAGACAGCAAAAATGTTCTATCGATAAAGGGAAGTGGAACATGGAACAGCCTTCCGGTCCCCTTAAGGCAGTGTTTCTCAAAGTGGGGGGCGCGCCTTCCAGGGGGGGCGCAGAGGCATGACAGGGGGGGCCTTGAGATTTATATAATTTTTTTTTTTTTTTTTTTTTTAATTACAGAAAATTATCACTAAAGTGCTATCTGTTGCAGCTGCACTGCTCTCCATGAAAATACCATTTCTCAAAATCTGAAAATCATTATTTAATAAAACACAAAAGGATCACCAAGTTACTCTGGATAAAAAAACCTTTACAGACAACATTGAGACAAAGCTTCCAATCCTGACACATCTCCATCCAAACTCTTGGAAGAACTCTTTGAAATCTCATCTGATACCACATAGAGAGCTAGTTTCAGAGTGTGGTGCTGAGTACCAAGTATCTCATGATGCAGCAGTTAAGGTGTTGATACCATTCAGCACCACATACAGTATCTGTGTGAAGCTGGCTTTTCATCCATGACAGCTCTGAAAACAAAATATAGGGCCAATTTGAAAGGTCACGATATTGGTGTTATTTCAATAAATTTAAACATGGCCCATTTCATGACTATTTTGTTGGGGCGAGGGGGGGGGGGCCAAAATATTTTGGTCCGTCAAAGGGGGGCCTGACAGAAAAAGTTTGAGAAGCACTGCCTTAAGGGAATGTACCACCCTGTCCACCTTTAGGGGCCAACTCAGGAAATGGCTGTTAGACAGCCAAATATGCACTCATTAGGGATGTTAGTGATGTTGTACTGACTGAATGTCATGTTAAGTGTGGTCATGTCAGTGATGTCAGTTTTTATGAATGAACGATGTATGGTCCGTTTTGTGTTTGTTTTATGTTAGGACTACGGGTGGAAATTAGCCCTGTGCTATTCCCGGCATATTTACGTCCTTATCATGCTGTGATGTTATGCATACACTCGTGTAAATGATGTTCATTAATTTGCATTGTAAACTAATCTTAAATCTTAAATGATGCATACATCACAGAGGTAAGAGACAGACGATACATACATCACAGAGGTAAGAGACAGATGATACATACATCACAGAGGTAAGAGACAGATGATACATACATCACAGAGGTAAGAGACAGACGATACATACATCACAGGATTGGGGGCTTGAGTGGGGAGGGCTGTTGAGCTGGGGGGGGGGGGGGGGGGGGGGGGGGAGGGTTATATGTTTAAATTTCCGTAATTTTTTTTTATGAATAGATTTATTATGAAAAAAAATATATATACTGTATATATTGTTCTTTGGTGGCCCTGTGTCATGTAGCACCTGCCAGAGGGGTGCTTGCCAAATTCAACAGAAATGTATTGGGACTGGAATTCACTGGGCGTTTTGCCTGTTACAGAGTACGTACATCTCAGACACCTGTCTCTACACTGAGGAAAGTGAATTCAATCAACCCAGGGCTTCAATTCTCTCCGTTTCCCTTTCAGGAGTCAACCCTCCATCCATTGAAGACTCTATGGCGATGGTTGCTGTGGCCTTAGCACTCTATGGTCTGATCACGGTCGTCTCCTGGACCTTCACCAGCTCAGGTAATACAAACATAACAATCAGGAAAAACATTATTGATGATGATTTATAAGATGTATAAGATATATTGGATAGATAAGATATATTAGATATATAATATTTATAAGATATATAATATTTATAAGATATAATTATAATATTTATAAAATATCTATATAATTACAAGATGTATAATATTTATAAAATGTATACGATTTATAAGATATATAATATTTATAAGATATATAGGATGTATACGATTTATACGATATATAAGATATATAGGGTGTATACGATTTATACGATATATAAGATATATAATTTTTATAATATTTATAAGATAAGGAAACAATACGTTCTAGTTCCTGAGGGGGTATTGTGTCATGTCCACCACATGGCAATGAATTGACCATATTCATACGGCAGCCATTTTGCTCTTATAATCCTTCTATATACCTACTTATACACATGCATATAATCCATATAACTCTGTATGATAGCATGTACAATAATGCTGTATATACTGTATATATTTATTCTTACATATACTGTATCTATCCACATCTGTCTGTACATACCTGCATATCATCCTTTTTTCACATCTGTAGATACTATATCTGTACATATCCCTTACCTACTCTTACTAGTTACGCTGCTGGCCAGTATGACTTACTACCATAGTAAAAAGGTTTTGCCGAATTTCCATCAGCATGCATGTGACTTGTCCCACCAGAGGCAAGGATATATTAGACCACTGCTACTCGCAATTTAAGGACGGGTACAAGTCACAGGCTCGTAGTCCCATTTGGTAAACCTGATCACGACGCCATCTTTCTTATGCCAAAATACAGACAAAGTCTCGAGCACGTTGCCGTAGTAACGCGAGAAGCGAAGCGTTGATCTGTGGAATTGGAGAACACACTGCAAGAGGCACTCGCGTGCACAGACTCAAGTCAAGTCAAGAGTTTTATTTGTCACGGCATACAAGTATACAATGAAATGCGGGTGGTCTTGCCCGCAACGATGTGCAATACAGTAGTAACAACATATAATATAATCCAATAAAACAACATTGTGCAATAAACAAGTAACATAGTAGGGCATATCGGTATTTGTACATAGTTATTTACATATTTTATACAATCTCAGGTTATGCTATACTATTTTTAAAGTGACCTTTCCTTAGTGGCCATAAGTGTGGGCGTGTGCAGCATGAGTGTGTGCTTGCTCATGTTACTGGAGACTGGAGCGTGTTTTGTGAGAACACAGATAATACTAATGGCTACACTGAAACAGTGCTGGACTATGTTGGTACTCCGGTAGAAGAAACAATACCCTCCACCACAATTAGAGTTTTCCCAAACCAAAAGGATATATAAGGGTATATAAATCCGTCCGTGAGCAGGGACGCGGGAAGGGGGGGTGCGGGGGGTGCTGCAGCACCCCCTCTCAATTATTGCAAAAAAAAAAAAAAAAATATATATATATATATATATATATTTTTTTTTTATGACAGTATTTATATATTTGTATATACTGTAACTGTATAACTGTAACACTGTATATTATAAGTTTATCCTGCTCAAAGCACGTCACCATTTTAATATTGTGTGTATTGAGCCGTACTGTATTGTAGCCATTCTCCAATCTGTTAAATAAAGTTTTCATTCATTCATTACACTACTGTATGTACACAATCATACGTGTAAAACGAGTAGATTTTCGAGTGATGACAGACTGTCACAGACTGATTGAATGACAGGTGAAACAACTAATTGTATTCACCTCCTGTCTCCCGCCCTTCCCACGCGCCACGAACCACTGAGCTACTGTGATACAGTGCTTGCGCAGTCAGTCGATTTGAGCTAGTAGTCAGACTTTGCTAGCACAGAATGTCTCACTCGCAGAAAAGAAAAATATCAGATTTATTTTCGAAACGTCCCGCCGGTCCCAGTGACAGTCCCACTAAATCTGATAAACGTCAGAGAGAGACAGAGACGACAGGTTCAGCCTCAGCATCAGGTATTGAAGAGTTAACTGAGGCCCCGTCCACACGAACGCTGGGTTTAATGTAACCGTGATTGTATGTGCGCAGTTGCACTGTTCGGCCACACACAACCGGGGATTTGCTACACTGCAACCGCGGTCTTTGAAACCGGTGGCCAGGGTGGAGTTGTGCGGTTTTGCAGTTGCGTGTGGGCATAGCAACCGAGGTTATTCCCAGTGTTTACAGCAGAGCTGTCGCAATTATTCCCCATGTTCACGGCAGACCGCGGGGTAGAGAGATTAGAGCAGAGCCAACTACACCAGTGTTTACAGCAGTCCCAAGTAGCGTTATATGAAAATGATTGTAACAAACTTTTGTTCAAAACGTATCGTCTGTGTTGAAGAGTGTTGTGATCGACTGATGTCTGTTGACGCTCAGAGTAAACATGTAGCTGCAGCTAAACTAAACTCATGTGTTGTCAAGTTATTGTTATAAGGAACCCAGTCCAGACTGCATCCCCTTAACAATTGTTTGTATTGAGCCGTATTGTATTGTACCCATTCTGCAATGTGTTAAATAACGTTTGCATCCATTCATTATACTAGCGTTAACGTTACATTATTACGTTAGCATTTAAGCTATATACTATACATAGAGAATGCCATTGACATTAGCATGTAGCTAACAACACCGGAGATCTTTTTTGTGAGACTAAACTATCCGCTCTTGGTGGTAAATTGTGTTGCTGATGGTTTTGTTTCATCAACAAAATGAGAGGCAGAACACAGTGAATGTATCCGTTTGTTTATTGCAGTTTCTTTCTTTGCTGAAAATATATGTTCCGTTGGCAAAATGATCAATAGGGTCCAGCTGTGCTTCTAAACAGGAAGTTTACTTCTTCTTTTTCAGTAAATTAATGGCAGATCGCGACCCAACAGGAAGTTTAGTGAGCGTTCAGTCTTTTCTGATTGGTTGAAATGGCCTTCATGTCTGAACAACATCGCCGCCTACTGCTTTGGCATTGTATTACATTGTACTAAATGTATCGGTTGCTGGGTTCCAGCTCTGCCCGTGAGTACGCAGTTATACACGGTTGTCCACCTGTGTTCACCGTGTGGACGGAGTTTTATTTTTTCAAACTTCGGTCATATTAAATCCAAACTCTCGTGTGGACAGGGCCTGAGTCTGTTCCCCTATACCCCCCCTCGGGCGCCAGGGGCTTCCACTGAGGGGTGATGCAAATAGGGATGGGGTGTTATGGCAGCTCATGATGGAAAGAGTGCGCACCGAGTCTGATCCCGAGTTGAAGAATTGGCTCCAAAAGAGAGACAACTGGATGTCCAACAACATCCAAAACGAAATCTTACAGCTGCTTGCCCATGATATTAGAGGCAAAGCATCCAAAAGCCCAATCTTTGGCTTGAGCGCTGACGGAACCACTGATGTCACTCACTGGAAAAGAACAATTCTCATGTAATATACAGTTAGCCGATGACAACTTGGAAGCTCAGAACTTCTTTTGGGGTTTTTACAATGCCCGGCCCAGACACAACAGCCGAGACGCTGTTTTTGTGTATAAAATACTTTTACGCCTCGACCTGCCCATGGAGAGGCTGATAGGATACTGTTTTGACGGGGCCAGCAACATGTCTGGGGGGTACAGGCTAGACCAGGGGTTCCCAAACTTTTCAGGCCGCGACCCAAAAAAAACGGTGTCAGAGAGCCGCGACCCCCACTATTATAGGAGGTAAAAAAAATTATTTTAAATGGAAATGTATGGTTGAAACATGCAAACGTTCAAACGCACACACACTAATAAGCATTGGAGGCTTTTAACCAGGGCCGGACTGGGGAAATCATTCAGGCCAGGAAATATAGTGCAAAATATAGCCCCAGTCAGGCCACTTTTTAAGCAGGGGGTCTGGGGGTCCCCCACCAGGAATTTCTTTGTTACAAAGACTTAATTTCCTGCATTCTGGTGCAGGCATTTTTTTTATTTGTACCCTTTAAATGCCAGTGTTTGTGATGGCATCACAACTTAGTTAAAAAACAGGCTAGCATATGTATGATTAGCAACAACACAGATTTTTATGGATTTTCAGTTTTTTGTAATTGATAAATACAATATTTTATTCAACTTCAGCCCTGATCATAACACCACATATTCATTTTATAATTCTAACCCTTTAAATGCCAGTGTGTGTGATGGCATATATTTGCAATATATCAAATGCAAAGTACATTTTTCTGGGGGGGATTATTACAGGCTAGCATGTGTCAATGATTAGTAGTTTTTCGTAAGGATCCCGCCTCCACCAATCACATGCGGCTCCCTTTGTGTGTGTGTGAGAGCAAGAGAGAGAGAGAGAGAGAGAGAGAGATAGTTCTCCAACTTGTGTGAGTTGCAGTGATCTCCTGGTTGTTCCCCACCTAGGTTATATAACTATTGCGCTGGTGCAAATAGAAACACTGGCCTGGCCTGCTTCTAAGTTCAGTGGCCTGACCGAAAAAAAAAAAAAAAAAAAACGTTTTTTTTTATCTGGCGACCCCCCAGCACCCCCTGCCGTTTTATAGTTCCCGCGTGCCTGTCCGTGAGGCTCTGAAAGCGCGCACCTCAGCCTACAACGCTGGGCTTGTGACAGGCAACATGAACGAGCACAAGGTGGCGAGATGCAACGTAAGGAGGACAGTAATAGAGGCAAAACGGCGATACAGGGATATGGTGGAACTTCAATTTGAACAGGCTGATTCCAGAGGTATGTGGCAGGGCCTCAAAACGATGACAGATTACAAAGGCACCTCCCCCAAGCTGAACAATGATATCTCCCTGGCGAATGAGCTCAATACCTAGGGGAGGGAATCACCAGTTTCATCACGATACGATATCGATTCTTTGGACAACGATGCGATATTTGCCGATATCACAAAGTCTGCCACGATACGATACGATTAGATTCATGTGCCTGCGATTGATATGAGACGATATTATATATACCCATTTAACACAATCAGTAACATTTAGATCAGGGGTAGGCAACCCTAGGCACGCGTGCCTGCATAGGCACGCGGGGGCATTTTCATTGGCACAGGGGGCAGCATTAACATTTTTTAAAGAAATTTAAAAAAAAATCTTTTCTTTTTTTTGCTTTGAAATATTATAGTGAAATATTTTGCACTGTTGTCGCATTTATCTTGTTGAAATCCTCCCACAGGTTATTTTTTTTAAGTCGAGTATATCAAGGAGGCTTTTCTCTGTAGCTCAGATGTTTTGTTTGAAGGCTTGCCAAACAAAGAGACAATCAAATCAAGGATAAAAGATATCCCCATGTCAGCTTGAAGTGTAGAGCGACGCATCAACGAAATGTCAGAAAATATCAGAACAGCAAACAGCTGGATTAAAATATGCTCCGGTGTGCAGCTTAAAGTGACCAACTACAGCCCCCAGATAACGGAGCTCAGTAAAGCAAAACTGTTTGTCTGCATTGCACCCCCGCCCCAACTCAGATTTAGGGTTGATACAACCATCATAATAATATTGTTAATAATAACAATAACAATAATGATGTAATAATGTAAAAATTATCATTAAAAATACCTGATTATGAGAAATGTTTTTTACGATGCATGGAATATTGTTGAGGCACTCTAGTTACAACTATATTTCAAACAGGCACTTCATGTCAAAAAGGTTGCTGACCCCTGATTTAGATCAACTAAAAAAAGGCAACGGAAATGTCATTTGACATTTTTATTTTTGAGCTCTTCCAGACATTTAAATGAAAAACAATCTATTGTTTTTTAATACAAATAGACCTCCTGTTCACTGTAAAGTGCCACGTGTTGATATATTGAGCTTTAAACTTTATGACATTTTTTCTTGGAACTCACAACACACAACCTAAAACCCCTTCCTCTCCCAAACCATTCCTACAATTGTTTTATGTTGCATGATTATCATGAATACATTTATAATTATTATGTATTGTATTTTTTATGTTTTAAATATCAACATTATCTGTCCATCCTCAGTAAATTTACTATCAATATAATATACTCGTCTGACTTCATCTGGTCTTTCCAAAACGCACACACACACACAGAAAGGGAGAATATCCAGTTTAATCACCTACATTGTATATTATTATTGCACTTTACTGTTACATTTGCACTCTGGTTGGATGCCAAACTTATTTTTGTTGTACTGTGCTTGTGCTACACGATGACAATACATTTGAATCTAATCTAATCTGATAATAATATAAAAAGGTGATGAATGATGCATGTCCCTTTAATGCTTAGGTTGATCTAACTCTTGTATTGATCTTTACACGGTTCTACACATCCTCAGATCATGCTGACAAACAAGAGAAGGTAATTGTACTGTTTTCATCCATTCACATTTTTATTGCAAATGCGGTTTTCGCAAATCGTACTCTTGTTTACTCATTGTCTGTATTGAACTATTGTATATTGATAACTATACATTTCTTTCAATTACAGAAAGAGAAGTGAATAAGGACGAAGTCAAGTCATTTATTTATAAAGCACGTTTAAGAACTCAAGAGCCAACCAAAGTGCTGTACAATCAAAGCATAAAATGTCATAATATAAAATACAAAAAGGCACAGCAGGACAAGACGGTACATTCAGAGAATAGGACAACGGTAGGCCAACACACGGATAGGGGAGCACAAAGTACAGTATAGCACACAGGGGACAGAGGAGCACAAGAAGAGATACAATGGGGAGGGGGCAGGATAAAATTGCATGGGAGTGTGTGAGTTAGGGTGTGGGAAAATCAGGGTTTATTGAAGGCTAGGGAGTAAAAGTGGGTTTTTAGTCAGGCCTTAAATGTCTCCAGCGAGGGGGCAGATCGGATCTCCAGGGGTAGCTGGTTCCACAGCTTAGGGGCCACGGCCTTGAAAGAGCGATTGCCTCTCTTTTTGAGTCTGGTGCGGGGGGGGGGGGGGGGGGGGACACACACACACCCGCCGAGCCTGGTTGGATGATCTTAGTGACCTAGGTGCTGAGTAGGGGGTGATGAGCTCTGTGATGAATAGGGGTGCTGCACCCGATAGTACCTTAAAGGCCAACCTTCATGTTGTATTTTTGTTCAATAAACAATGTGGACTAGGCCAACGGTGACTTTCATGAAGAAGGGTGAAAAAGTATTGAAATTGACCCAGTTTTAGCGTTTTTATCAAACATTTTGTCTGCCCAACACAATCACCACGCACGTGGATATTTTAATCAATGGTTCATAACGTGCGCGTGTAATCGAAATGATGTCGTCACAACAGGTGCAGGGCACCAGGGGGCTCACCAGGGGGCTCAGAAAGTCACACACAGCTAGTGGCAGGCACTGCAGGCAGAGAGCCTTGCTACTACTAGCCGAATGAAAATGTATCTGTTTCACCTAACAACACTATTGCTCCGTGATCATAGCCATCCATCTCTAAAGCTAACCACTATTTGTAAAAGCCACAACCACGTTACCATATTTGTAATAATGTAAATCATTGTGTCGTTGTACATATTGTGTATACACCGTTAGAAGCTAATGTAACAGAGGCAACTCGCCCCTGCCACGAATTCGACCATGCCTTGAGTGGGAGTCGAACCCCAGGCGTCCGCACTGCGGGCGACATCACAAACCGTTGCGCCAAGAAAGGAATTCCCTTCTAAGCGCTCAGTTTGGATGCCTCTGGGGAGTGAGTTTTACACCCGTTACACTCACCCCCCCTAAACTCACACCACCCAAGGCATCCGGGTCTACGGCACCAGTGTAACAGAGGCAACTCGCCCCTGCCACGAATTCGACCATGCCTTGAGTGGGAGTCGAACCCCAGGCGTCCGCACTGCGGGCGACATCACAAACCGTTGCGCCAAGAAAGGAATTCCCTTCTAAGCGCTCAGTTTGGATGCCTCTGGGGAGTGAGTTTTACACCCGTTACACTAACATAGCTTAGCTTGGTAGCTATTGTGCTAACAACATATCCCGACGTCCGGCTCGCTGGCCGGCATGAACGCCCGACACAAAATGGTTCTCTCCTCTCTGTACACCCCCGTCCCCACGGGTACCCTGCCGGGGAGCCCATGGACGCGACAACGGCGGCAGCCGTAGGGTGCTCGAGCCCGCCGTAACGCTAGTGGTACACGATAGCTATGAGCTAACTAACGCTACAGGCTCAAACACCCTACGGCCCCCGCTGTTGTCGCGTCCACAAGCTCCCCGGCAGGACACCCGCGAGAACGGGGGCACACAAAGAGGAGAGAACCACCCCAAATCGAGCACTCATGCCGGCCGACAAGCCGGATGCCGCGGCACGTTGTTAGCACAATAGTAGCCCACTGTGATGCACCGAGTGGGCCACCATTGATCAACATGCAGCGACGTTTTACTCGTTCCCCAAACTCCTCTACATACCCCGATCTCAAATGGTTCACGACAGTAGACATAATGCTAACGTTAGCCAGCGTCATATATCGAGTAGTACTATGACCCGGACGGGCATATGGCATACGTTTCCTGAAGTGATGTCACGGCCGTGCTAGCGTCTGATAAGCTTTTAGATTCGGCTCATTAATATGCACCTGTTGTGACGTCGGCGTTTGATACGCTTTTTTGATTCGCGCGTGCATGTTATTCGTGCATGGACCTTTTTAACTCTTTCGGAGTGACATTTCCGGTGTCAAATGGAAATAAATAAATAATGAAATTATATACCAATGATGTAAACTACCCATAATTGATCAGTAGGGTTTAACCTGGATGTTGGGCTTTAAAGGTCAGGAGGAGGATTTTGAAATCTATTCTAAGTGGGACTGGGAGCCAGTGTAGGGAGGCTAGAACTGGTGAAATGTGTTCTCTCTTTTTGGTGCCGGTAAGGAACCTAGCTGCCGAGTGTTGTACCACTCTGATGTTGAATGAATTTGCTCTTAAACCTTCCAATATGTTCTTTTTTGGGGGTCTGTTTTGCGATTCTTTGGAAAGCCTACGAGGCAGAATTCTTTATGTTGTATCTTTTAAGGTGAATAACTGACCCAGCCTTTATCTGTATAGGCTGTGTTCATTTCTTCAGCTATTTTAAATTTTTAGTCTTAGTCATGTCTCAAATGCTCTTTTTCTTTTTCATCATATCTAGTCACCTTTATCTATTTTCCATTTAGTCAAGTTTTAGTCAACTACAGGTCTGAGCATTTTAGTTTTAGTCTTTTTTGTTTAATTTCGATTTAGTCTTTTTTGTTTAGTGACGGCTTGAAGTTGTGTACTTCTCAGGGGAGATTTAAAAAAGCCTTAAAAAGTGAAATAATTCAGGAGTACAGTTTTGACTAAAACATCTTCTTTTTTTCTTATCTTGCACCATATTTTAAGGTTTTTTAATATTAAAATATATTTAGTTTTTAAGAATTGTAATGGATAGGCAAAAAATAAGCATGTGCTTCAGCCTATTCCTTTTTTCGATAATTGAGTTGGGATTTTGTGTGTGAGCTTACTTTGAATATGTACATTTGTGATTTTTTCTTTTTGTAAGTCCACACATAACTGACCCCAGCCTTTATCTCTATGTGACTCCTAGTCCTTTAAGGTGAATAACTGACCCCAAAACTAAAGAGATACCGGACAACAAAATCAATCTTGTTCCTTTTTAGACCGAACTGTCCAAAATCCTAACCGTTTTAATTCAGTTTCAGGGTGGGTTTTCCTTTAGAAAACCAGACATTGTGGTGGTGTACAGAGACATTGTGGTGGTGTACAGAGACATTGTGGTGGTGTACAGAGACATTGTGGTGGTGTACAGAGACATTGTGGTGGTGTACAGAGACAATGTGGTGGTGTACAGAGACAATGTGGTGGTGTACAGAGACAGAATTGTCCAAATATTCATGCACAAGTGTACATAATGAATTGGAGGACTGTGTATATATGTCTGTTGGAGCTGTTTGTATTTGTTATTGTATGATTTGATGTGTTGTGTGTTTGCAGTAGGCTAATGCTCTACCGTGGACCTAGGCATAAATCTGAGATCATGAAAATAATTTAACCCACTGTGTCCCTGTTCTTGCAAAATTCTACTCATGAGTTAGATTTGAATGAACATGCTTAGAGATGGCAGTCACCACTTTGGGCATGTCCAGATGTATACATGTCTTTAAGAATCACAATACCTTGAGGAAGAAATGACAAATGTTGACAAGTCGGGGCGCCCCGGTGGCGCACCACGTACATACGCTCAGCGTAACTGCAGCGTCCTGGGTTCGAATCTCTTTCTCTCTCCCAATTTCCAAACTGTCCTATCCACAATAAAGCAGAAAATGCCATAAAATTTTTTCAAAAAAAGATTTAAGATAAGTACATGCACATTCTCTTTCCTGTGTGTAAACGAATGTCATGTTGTGATAAATGTCCATACCAAAAGGATTGTCTCGTCAGAAATAAATGCAGAAAATGTATTATACTGTGTAACAGCATGCATGTGGATCGTAGGACGGACTCGTTTGAAGGTTTGTAGCTTCTACATACACTAACATTGCTTTGAACATCACTTAATAATAAAAGATTATAATAATAAAAACTTGGGATTTATATAGCACATTTCAAGAAACCCAAGGACGCTTTGCAGACGACAAAGAAAATACAAGGAATAAACTAAATAAACAGTAATAATAGGACAGGGAGACGACTAGAGACCGTAGACTTCGTGAACAGGTGGGTTTTTGGGGCCGTCTTGATGGACGTGGCAGAGTGGACTTTACTTGAGTAAATAGGCCTTGTCTTCAGTATTTAATAATAATAATACATTTTATTTGGGTTATACTGTTTTCCATGAAAATACCATATTTGGATAAGTTTGACCATTTCTCAAAATCTGAAAATCATTATTTAAAGGGGAACTATCTTATAAATGGCCTTTTTGAGTGTTTAGCATTGTTTCCTAGCTATGTGAACTTATATTAATATGATCTATGTCTCAAAATTCTCATATTGGCGCATTCTTCCAATTCTCCTCTCACAATATTCACCCTCACTGAACTGAGTCATTTGAAAATGTGCGCGATATGTGATGTCAGAAAGACACCGCTGCATGATAATGTTCAGGCGGGGCCGGCCCGGCGCAGTGGTTTAGGAGCCCAGGCTCAAAACGGCTCGAGATCTTGAGGTAGAAAAATGCTGTTTTTGAGGACTTGATTAGAAATACAAAACAATGAATAAAAAAAATATATATATTACAGAGGTGTTCCATAGACTCACAGGAATTGTGTAAAAGTGCCCAAATAGTGAAAGAAATAGTAAAATAGTTCCCCTTTAATAAAACACAGAAAAGGATTGTTGAAGTCAGAGGTTCTGTGTAGGATTGTTAGTAACTGTCTAACTGAATATATAACTGTTTCCACTAGGCGGAGCCACTCAGGAACACCACCAGGTGGCGAGTATAAATAGAGATGTCTCCTCCCACTCTTCCTCTTTCCCCCCAGCCTCTCAGTGAGAGGAGAACTCTAGAACTGCTGCTCATACCATGTGAATAAATAAACCACGCCAGTTAAAGGCTAAAGATAGAAACCATGCCTCTTGACCACATTATTGTCGTCCTATAGCCGGATTCTGTCAACAGGTTATGGGCCCAGATAACGCCGGGGCGAAATAATAAGGGTAGCAAGCTTAGCTAAAGTATAGGCTAGGTTAGCGCCGGGAGCACCGCATGGCTAGACGCTAGGCCAACGAGAGCTAAAGCTACACCTACCACCAACGAAGAGGATGGAAAACAAGGGAAGAGGCAAATGGCCTTCATTCAATGGAAAAGCAGAGGACTACGAGCTCTGGGAAGAGCGCATGCTATGCTGCATGCACGGTGCGGGACTGAAGGAGACGATCCTGGCAGCCCCCACGGGAGACCTGACGGCGGAAGAGCAAGCCCTGGACGACCAGCGTAACGCAGACGCGTACTGTGAGTTAGCGCCGCTGCTCGACGACACCAGCTTGGGGCTGATATTCCGCGACACTAAAGACAAAGGCAGAGAAAGCCTGGAGGTGTTGAGAGAGCATTACATCGGGCGAGGAAGACCCAGAGTCGTGGCCCTCTACATAGCACTAACGGCCCTGAGGAAGGGGCACACCGAGAACACACACACATCTAAATGCATCGATTCTAATGTGTTCGATGCGATGCATCGATTTGAATATGTTAGAATCAATTATAATCTAAATACATTTTTATTTTTTTTTAATGTTTTTTTTGTGTGTGTATTGTTTTTATTGAACTATAGTCCATTCATGCTGAGTGAATCAGTTCCCCCAGCCACATTTGTGTATTCAAAATGTTTTGGGGAATTAACTGATAGAAAATCTATCAAAAATTTATCAAAAATGTATCGAATCGAATCAAATCATGGTAAAATGAAGAGATTTCATGAATCGTTGCCTGAAGAATCATAATCGAATCGAATCGTTGTGAGGTCGAATCGTTACACCCAGACTCCAGAGGTGGCGGGTAAGGCCAGGGGAAGAAATGCCGACCCAGTCTGCGCATTATTATAGGCAGCCTAGGCTACGATATTTTGTGTGTGTGGGCTGCTGCAGCCCGGTGGTGACAATACGCAAGGGTCGGCCAACCAAGGTGTCAATGGCAGTAGGTGTGGTGGCCGTTAACATTCCAGACTGCAGGCAGTAACCAATCACGCCGCATCATCAAACTAACCGATGCCAGTCTGGTCTTCAAAACCCTCCATGGTCTAGCCCCACCCCCACTTTCCGATTTTTCACCTCCAGGTTCGTGTGTAGTCTTTTACCAACAAACTTGCAGTTCTGCGTTCGGGTTCAGAACTGTTGTACCGGGTGACTTGGCTGTTCCATTAAGGACAAGTACATTTAGCAAATCAGCCCTCTCCGTGAGAGCTGCCAAGACCTGGAACTCCATTCCAAGTTACATGCCGCCTGGGCATAACACGGATCACCTGAGGCCGAGGGCATGATGAGACTGAGTCTGTTATTTTGTAAAGCGACCCCAATTGCACGACACAGACAGGTAATCAGAGTTTAGCCAAAACAAGGGCATGATTTATTATACACTGTCTATCTGTATGTCATGTGTGTCATATGATGAATTGAAAATGGGGGACCCTGATGGAAACAAGACGAAAGTCTTTCTCAGGTCTGCATCCTCTTAACAATTGTATGTATTGAGCTGTACTGTACTGTACCCATTCTGCAATCTGTTAATAAACTTTTCAATCAATCAATCAATACACAAAAAAGCGGCACTGAGCCTTTAAGGGGGAAAAAACACTAAAGTCCATGAACACAAAAAAATGCGGCACTGTGCCTTTAAAGGGCGAACAGGCAGGAATCCTCTAGAACACAGGCAAAAAAGTACACAGGAAATCTTCTAGAACACAGGCAAAAAGTACACAGGAATCTTCTAAAACACGGGCATCCTCCCAACCAGAATGCTGCCGACGGGCAACGCAGCAACCAGGGGGTCCAATGGGAATGGGGTGAGAACACGGGCATCCTCCCGTGGAACAATAGAGAGCGATGAAGCGGTCTCACCCCATGAACGAGGTCCATGTAGAGGGAGTAGGGAAGTAACCGGCACGACATCTGGAGTGGGAACATTGGGATCCTCCCGTGGAATAGAGAGCGAGGACGATGTCCTACTCCAGGAAACGGCAATAGGTGGTGATGTACAGAGGTGGCACGACGTCTCACGCCGGAGACGCGGCAGTAGATGGTGGTAACAAGAACGACCGACAAGGAGTGGAAGGGAGTCTGCAATACTTGTACTCTCATCCAAGCTGATTGCAAACTCCTCTCAGGTGCGTGAAGCAGAAAAACGGCACGCCCCCTCGTTGGGCAGCATGCAGTCCTTTCCAGCCCTCACAGAGTCAGAGTTAATCAAACCGTGGAAACTTTTTAGAGCTACTATGTACATTGTTTTCAAAGCATGATGATATCCAAATTACGGAAAACGTTTCCTTCATTGCCGTCGGCACCGCAACTTGTGAACAGCCTTTCCCAATGAGGCGCATCCGAAACTGGCTAAAAGAACAACAATATGCGCCAGGAGAGACGGTCACATTGAAAGTGATCTCACAGACCAACTTAAAGCAGAAAAGATCATTGATGCGCGAAACGTCGCATTTTTTTTGTTGCATTAAGGTAAGACAATGGTTAATCATATTGGATGCCTTCATTTGAACAATTAATTTGCACTATATGAAATGAGTGGGGCTCGCTGTAGTAGCCTAGTAGACGTGGGTGTGTGTATTGTATGAAATCAGAACCTGGACAGCACCGTTTGCGTGCAAGCAAAAAAGAAAAGGGGAACATTTTGCTCGCTCCGCGCAGGGTCCCATCCCATGTATAGCCTACGCTAATGTCCTGCTCACCCGCCGCCTTTGACTTGGGGGGAGAAGGGTACAGGGAAGCCGTCGATGGTGATGTTTGGATGTTTGGTGATTTGGAGCCGATGAAAAGGGCCTCAGTTTTGCTGCCATTTAATTTCAAGAAAGTTCTGCTCATCCACCTCAATGCAGGTGGTGAGGGAGGTGGGAGGAAGGGCAGTGGTGGGTTTGGAGGAGATGTAGACCGGTGTGTCATCGGCATAGCAGTGAAAATGGACCCCATGCTGATGGAGGATTGTGCCCAGGGGGAGGAGATAGATGGTGAAAAGGAGGGGACCCAAAACTGACCCCTGGGGGACACCCAGTGAAACAGTTGAACACCCTGACTTGTGAGTCCTGAGTTGTACAAACTGTTGTCTGTCAGTGAGGTAAGATGTGAACCAGGAGAGTGCGACACCAGTGATCCCAATGTCAGCCAGGCGGTCCAGGAGTAGTGGATGGGAGATGGTGTTGAATGCCGAGCTGAGGTCAAGGAAGATGAGGATGGTGAGAAGCCAGCTGCACGGAGGAGGTCGTTGGTGATTTTAACCAGGGCTGTTTCGGTACCGTGTTGTGGGCAGAAACCGGATTGAAAGGGTTTGTGGAGATTGTTTGTGTCGAGGTGGGACTGAAGATGTGCAGCAACCACACTCAAGAGTTTTAGAGATGACATTCCATATCTATGGTCTGACTCATAGAAATATAATAATATTATTCTATATGTATGGTCTCACTATTGGTATGGAGGGCCACGTCGTTCATATTTCAGAATAAATACAGTACATACATAAAGATAAATAAATGCATAAAAGACTTCCGGTTTGACAGCAGTATGTGCAAGAGCGTTTGGTTATTGCTCCACTCCCGTCAAGGTTAATTTCGTTTAAAAACCTTATTTTAACAACACTAATGAGATTAAACCACATCGTATATATTAAATAAGACCTTCTACTAACTATATCAAAAGACATAAAGATTCAACATGGATCCTAAGGACAAGAAAAAGAGTGGAAAGAGACTCGGATCCGACATTCCAACGGCGCAGGTTTTGACACGTTCGAAGGATACAGCTGTCGCCAGTACAACAATACCGTTGTTGACTGGCCCCGTCGGGGAGACAATAGTGGAGAATATACCGGGACCAAAGACGACAGGCCCAGAGAGGGTGACAGCAGACGACAACATAACGGTAACGGCGGGGAAAAACACTGTGAGAGATAAAGCAGAGGAATTTGAGAAGAAAATTTCCATCAAACCCACCGTGTACCCTAATGCAGTGGTTCTCAACTGGTCTAGCCTCGGGACCCAACATTTTCCTTAGTCAATTAAGTCGCAACCCAAATTTTTTAACCACTATAATTTATAAAAAAAAAAATAATAATTGCAGTAATATGCAATCTTTCATGCACTGTTAAAAACATGAAATAAACACAAAAAAGTGCAACAAAAGTGCAACTAGGGCTAAAAACCCAATGAAATAAAATAATAATAAATAATATATGCTTCTTAGCAGATTTCTTAGCTTAACATAACAGACCTAAGTTTGGGGGAACTAATGGGATAACTGGGGTTGCAACAAAAGTGCAACTAGGGCTAAAAACCCAATGAAATAAAATAATAATAATAAATAATTATGCTTCTTAGCAGACTTCTTAGCTTAACGTAACAGACCTACAGTAAGTTTGGGGGAACTATAGGATAACTGGGGTTGCAACAAAAGTGCAACTAGGGCTAAAAACATAATGAAATAATAATAATAATAATAATAATAATAATAATAATAATAATAATAATAATAATAATAATAATAATAATAATAATAATAATAATAATAATAATAATAATAATAATATATCCTTCTTAGCAGACTTCTTAGCTTAACATCCCAGGGAACTAATGGGATAACTGGGGATGTTGTTTGCTCCTGACAAGAGTATCAAAGTCTGGGGTGATGGTAGACAAAGCAACTCTGAGGTCATGCTCAATGTCCAATCTGTTCCTCTGCTTTGTCTTCAGCTGGACCAGAGTTGAGAAGCCACTTTCACAAAGATAGGTAGTGAAAAGAAATGTAAAAAAAAAAAAAAAAACGTTTAACTTTTTTTTACACACACATCCGCGACCCACTCAAAATGGCCCCGCGACCCACCAGTTGAGAAACACTGCCCTAATGCACCTACAACGTCAACTGACACAAGCAGTGAAATTACACAACCCGACTTCAATTCTCTGACTAACCTGATAAAAGATCAGATGGTCGCTTTCAAATTACACATCGATGAACTCAAAGATGAATTCAAGGGGAGCTCCCGTAGCTTACCGCATATCTCGGCGCTATTTCTGCGTCGGGGAAAACCGTGCTCGTCACGGATCTGGGGGACACGAGTTCGATTCCCGGACCCGCCGTCATTTCTCAGAATGTCTTCCCCTGCTCTACATCCCATTTCAACCTGTTTCTGTCAGTCATGCTTGACCAGAAAAGCGATAAACGCTAAAAAAAAAGGAAAAAAAAAAAATATGAATTCAAAGCACACATGCTAAATTCGAAGAGGTTATAAAAGCAGCCGCTGTACAGGCTGAGCAAATCACTGCTGTGGAGAATACGGTGCTAGGAATTACACTGGTGGTCCAAGAGAACGAGAAGACCGTTAACGATGGATTTACAGAGTTAACGAAGGAGATAAAACAGGTGGAAGAAGCGTTTCGGAAGAAAATACAAGACATCGAAGAGGAAGCAATGGAGAGGCGGCTCGAGATCCAACGTTACTACCGGCGAAATAATATCCGTATTGTGGGACTGGATGAATCAGTCAATTGCACAGACGACAGTTTTCCAACTGTGTTAGCAGATATTCTAGGTAACCACACCCTACCCACAGCGCCGATAGTGGACCAATGTTACAGAGTCGGTACACGAGACCAAAGAGGCAACGGTCCGAGGGTTATCATTGCTACTCTGCGCAAGACAGTAATAAGAGACGCCATCATCAGAGGGGCGCGCAATCAAAGGGGGAAACTGAAATATGGTGATAATTCAATATCTATCTACGAAGATCTATGCAAGGAGGCCATTGCTCAGCGTGTCCCCTACAAGGATGTGATGCAGAGATTGTACAAGAGAGGTCTTAAACCAAGCCTTAAGTACCCGGCACTACTATCGATCTTGGGGAAAGATGGTATTAGGCACGGATTACGCATGCCTAAAGACGCCGAGGATTACATGAAGCAACATGGATCTGGTCCCCCGGGGCCGGACGCGACATAGGCTCGAATCAGATAAGCCTACTCATCTTTCTCTTTTTCTCAATTTTTTTCCTCTTTGTATTTTAGTACTTTTATTAGAATGACTTTACCACGGCTCAACAAAAGCAACAGATGATATGCTTGCTGGCAACACCAAGGCACAAGGTGTTTAATACGGTTCGTAAGGCATTATATTTATAGACTTCTGGTCTCTGAGGAGACAATAATCCAATATTGACGTTGGGAACATTCTGGAATATTCTGGACTCCTCTCTCGACTGCTCAGGGGCACAATGGAATATTCCGGAAAATACTATTAGGTCATGACTCCTGGGTAGGAAGATCATTCTGGAACATAACAGCAGTGTTTACGAATTCACAAGGGTATTCTACAACCTTCTAGAATATAATGCACTCCTACAACGAAGGCCTGTAACTTTAACATTAACATCCGGTATGTATAAGCATATGATCCAATGACGTAAGTTTAATAAGGCTTTAAAAAAAACATCAGCCACATCTAAAGGTACAAGCATGACAAGGTTATTCTAATATTTTAAATAATTACTCCATTGATTTAGTGATTTGCATAATGTAGCTCTAAAAGTCTCTGTTTTTCTCTTTATTCATTTTAATTTAATTTTCTTTTTTCTCTGATGAGTTTTATTTTAATTCTCACTCTTTTTTTGATTATTTTTTTTTGATGGTGTTAATATTTTTCTCCACTCTTTTCCTCTTTCTGATGGTTCCAACATAAGTTAGTAAAAGGTTCAAATGAATATATCAATGAAGGTATATTTTTCATTTTTCACACTATTGTTATTACATTAATGGGAAGGCGCAAGACCAAAAAGCGACATTCTATTGAATTAGAATGAAAGTTGTAGATCCTATGGCAATTAGCATAGGAAGATTAGGGTTACAAAGCTCATTTTGGGCAACCCGGTGGCTTAAGGGAGGGAGTCATACGCGTAGGATGTGTCTATGGAACACAGTCCTGTACGACTCTCGGTGGGAGGGGGGATTAGGGGATTTTTATTTGTATATATGTATGTTTTTAAGCTCGGCTCTCAACGGGACCTCAATAGTTGGATGTATATCTATTGTTGCTTCGCACTCCAGAAGCATTACCAACAACTACACAACAACATGTATAGATTATGGCTAGTTTGAATATAATGATCTGGAACACTGGGGGAATAAATAATCAACACAAACGCAAAAGCGTGCTCACACGGATGAAAAAAGAACAGGTTGACGTGGCTCTGCTAAGCGAAACGCACATTTTAGAGAAAGACATAGATACGTTAGCGGACAACACATATCATAACATTAGTCACTCTTCCTTTGGAACGAGAACTCGGGGAGTAGCAATAGTCGTTAGACGGAAGTTGAATATTGAATTGAAGGGAGTATGGTCTGATGCAGATGGTCGGATAACTATAGCTAAGATTGTACACAAGAACAGGAAAATAGCGTTGGTAGCGGTATACGCCCCAAATTTGTACGAAGTTGGTTTCTTCACTACACTTACCAAAGCAATGTTAGACCTTCCCGGTTACTCATTTATAATTGGTGCGGATTTTAATGCCATTTGGAATCCAAGGATGGACAAATCTTACCCCTCCTTTTCCAACGAACAAAAAAATTCATCTAATGCATTAAAGGATTGGTCGAAGATTACAGGTGTAAATGACTTATGGCGATCACTTAACCCCACGACCCGGAAGTACTCTTGTCGATCTGCGAGACATAACACATTATCCAGAATAGATTATGTTTTTGCATCCCGAGACTATTTGATAAATATGATGTGGAAATGATACCCAATGCATTATCAGATCACTGTTATTTACTCCTAAAAGGAACATTTGGTATACTATCTTCCCGAGCCCCAAGATGGCGATTTAACTCGATGCTGCTTAATAACAAGGAATTCATTACACAACTCAAAGAAGCTCTTACAGTATTCCTACGGAGGAATGCAAACTCGGTGCAGGACCCCAGAATATTATGGATGTCGGTAAAGGGAATGATCAAGGATTTCACTGATAGCTTTTCCTCCAAAATGCGCAAGAATCGATGCTCAAAACTGGCTGAACTGGAAACGCTTTACTCAACGTTATTTAATTCTTTACAATACAACAAATCGATTCAACTGGAAAATCAAGTTAATGTACTAAAAAAAGAGATTAATGCCATATACAGACAACAATCGGAAATACAAATACGTAGCACAAGACAACAGCAGTACTCTCAAGGTTCTAAACCAAGTCACCTATTAGCTATGCGATTAAGAGTTAATGCAAAATTTGCAGATATAACTACCATTAGAGCACAACAAGTACTTGTTACAGACCCTGAAAAAATAAACGCGACATTCAAAGAATTCTACTCCAACTTGTATAAATCAGAAACGACCTTCGATCAAAACAAAATGGACACATATCTTAATCAAATTAATCTCCCTAAACTTTCAGAGGATGACGCTAAACAGTTAGAAACACCGATCACACTAGAGGAACTCAAGAAGGCCATATCCGAAATGCAAAGTGGTAAGGCTCCTGGAAGAGACGGTATCCCACCAGAAATGTACCTCTCTTGTTGGGACATAATTGGACCCTTATTACTAAATATGATTTTATACTCAGTCAAGGAGGGGAACTTCCATAAGAACGACAACATTGCACTCATAACAGTCCTCCTTAAAAAAGACAAAGACCCCACAGAGTGCGGTAGTTATAGACCCTTAAGCCTCCTCGGAACCGATATCAAACTGTACTCTAAGGCAGGGATGGTCAACTGGCGGCCCGCGGGCCGCATGCGGCCCTCACCGACGTTCCATGCGGCCCCAGGCCAATATTTATAAAAAAAAAAAAAAAAAAAATTATATATATATATATTTTTTTTACTAAGAAGAGTTGGCAGTCGACTATGGCTCCTTTCGATCGATTAGTCGACTATTTGACTAATAGGGGTCAGCCCTAGTGTGGACATATTCAACGCTGTTGAAAGTGCCATGCAGCAATATGGGGGTTTTGATAAACTGTTGTTACCGATGGAGCACCGGCAATGAAAGGAAAACGCACAGGATTCGCCGGGCTTCTAAGGCAGAGTGGCGTTGAGTGTCCAATGCTGCACTGCATTATACATCAGGTAAGTTCGCTAACATAATTTCCATCTATTGTGGGTCACTAATAATGACCAATGCGAGTCGATTGTAGTCAAATTATATGCGAGGGTCGTTAAATAGTTTTTATTTTTTTTTATCTGATATAGGAGGCTCTCTGTGCCAAGAAGCTTGACTACAGCCATGATATGGATTTGGTTACCAAGGTTACCAATCTAATTCGTGGAGGCCAGGCCACTAAACCATAGAAAGTTTGTCTCTTTTTTGAAAGAGATGGACACTGATTATGGCGACTTGCAGCTACACACAGAAATCCGATGGCTGAGCCGTGGGAAGTGCTTGGAGAGGTTTTTTGCGCTGCGTAAAGAAATCCCCACATTCTTGGATGAGCAACTGACGAGCGACACAAGCGCATACTGCACTAAACTCAGATACAGCGTTTCTCTGTGACATGGCCTTCCTCACGGATATCACTTCGCACCTTAATCGCCTCAATTTGCAATTGCAGGGAAGAAATCAAACGGTATCGGATCTCTATGCACACATGAACGCCTTTAAGATGAAACTTGCCCTTTTCAAACATTGCCTTTTATCTGACCACCCGGACTTGTCCACACACTTTTCTGCATGTGAAGAAATGCGCACAGAGATGCGCACAGCTGACCCCAAATATAAGGACACATTCGGAAAGTACAGGAGCGACATTGAAACACTGCAAATGCAATTCAATGATCGGTTTGAAGATTTCAACGGCATGGTCACAGATAGCGCTGTTTGCCGGCCCCCTCACCGCTACGGTGTCAGAGCAGCCCCCACCGTTGCAGCTTGAACTGTGCGAGCTACAGTCAGATCCTTTTTTTCAAGCAAAGAGAAATGAGAGGGGAATTTCGTTTTGGAAACTGCTACCTGAGCCCCGCTTCCCACTCCTCAGGGACTTTGCCCTCTATATGGCCAGTATGTTTGGGAGCACATACATATGTGAGAGCAATTTCTCAAACATGAAGCACATCAAGTCAAAGGAGAGAAACAGGCTGTCAGATGAAACATTATTTCATCTGATGCAGATCGCATGCACAAACATTGACGTTGACATTCCTGCTATTGTGCGCCAACAAGAGAGACCACAAGTGTCTCATTAAATACGGGGGGAGGAGATGATGAAGAGGTGTAGAGGGGGGGAAGGAGATGATGAAGAGGTGTAGAGAGGTGGGGGGAGAGATGATGAAGAGGTGTAGAGAGGGGGGGATGATGGAGAGGTGTAGAGAGGGGGGGGTGATGGAGAGGTGTAGAGAGGGGACCATTATTATTATTATTATTATTATAACCATTATTGACCCACTGTGTGGCGAGGGTGAATGTCATGCCAATTTGATGAAGGGTCAATGGGAGGCATGTAGTATTGCACTTTACTTTACTTTACTTGCACTTTACTTGTTTACTTTTGTAGTGTTCCGATAACACTAATAACACAAACACAAAGCAGCATTCCTGCTGCATTTCACTACAACAGTAAATCAAAAGTGCAATAATAAATGATTTTGTTAAATGTATAAACTTTTATCCTGCTACTAAACAAAACATTCCTGAGTGCTTCATATCCATAACATGCATTTCAGTGTTATACTGTTTTGTTTAGTAGCAGGATACAAGTTTATACATTTAACAAAATCATTTATTATTGCACTTTTGATTTACTGTTGTAGTGAAATGCAGCAGGAATGCTGCTTTGTGTTTGTTGAGCAGTGGGCTTTAAGTTCATACATTTATTTTATTAGAAGCCTTAATTATAATTGATTCAGCTGTTTATAAATTCATAAAGTTAAAATTGCATTACTAAATGCATTTGAAATGGAATAAAAATAAAGTTACAACAAATTATAATTGTTTATATACCTTATTTATCACATCTGTGACTATTATGGGCTATTTGAGTGATGGGGTACTACTGGCGGGACTGCCGATAAACAATGCGGCCCACCAGATTGATTGTGGAAATTGTGTGGCCCTCACCATATACAAAGTTGCCCACCCCTGCTCTAAGGTATTAGCCATCAGATTACAAAAGCATATGACGTCTTTAGTTCATCCGGACCAAACTGGCTTCATAAGAGGCCGCTTGATCACTGATAACATAAGACGATTACTCCACGTACTAGATGCTGACAAGGACGACACCATACCTAAGGCGATGCTGTCCCTGGATGCAATGAAAGCTTTTGACAGGCAGGAATGGTCGTATCTATGGGCAGTATTAGAAAGGATGGGGTTAGGTAAAGGTTTCATTGATATGATTAAAGTAGTATACAAAGACCCATCGGCCATGATTACAACAGGTATAATCACCTCTGGAATCTTTCCGGTATCACGCTCAGCTAGACAGGGTTGCCCTCTTAGTCCCGGACTATTCGATCTATCATTAGAGCCTTTAGCACAATATATAAGACAATCCCAATCCATAGAACCAATCGTAATCAAGGGCACACAACATAAAATTAGTTTATATGCGGACGACGTAATACTGTTCATGCAAAACCCCAACACCACATTGCCTCATCTGCTCAAGTTGATTGAGGACTTTGGAGATTTATCGGGATTTAAGATAAATTGGCCGAAGTCGGCTTTCCTTCCACTTAACGGCCCTGCAAAAAAATATATAACCCTCCCAGAAGAGATACCTATGGTAAAACACTTTAGATGTTTGGGAGTGGAAATATTCCCCACCATAAGACAAACGGTGAAGCACAATTACATAAAAATCCAAAACAAAATCAAAGACGACCTTGATAGGTGGTCAAAACTTAAAAACTCAGTACAGGCAGGGCGGCTAGGTGGTGTAGTGGTCTAAGGCACTCGCCACCAGTGTGGAGACGCTAGGATTCGCGTGTTCGAATCCAGCTCTCCACATTGTTTTTCAGTTTGGCTGGTCGTCCGCAGTAATACACATTGGCCGTATTACGGGGAGGGAAAACTGAAGGGTGGGGATCGAACGTTGTGAACAAGCGACTCCTACAAGTCGGTTGGTGCGCCTGCGCAGTAGAATCAGGAAGTGTCGGGGGCAGCGTGAGCCTCCCACGCGTTACTCCTCGACACTGAGAGATCGAGCTGCGCAGGTGAAAAGATGCGACTGCTGTTACCTCAAGTACCGGAGGGGACTTGTGCTATGTATGACTTAGTCCACATTGCAGCCGGCTTGTGGGAGGCAAGAAACAGCGTTCGTGACAGGGGAGGGTTGAATTGGATGATACGAAATTGGGATGGGAGAAAATATAGAAAAATGGGAGAAAAAGTGGATCAAAAAAAAAAAAACTCAGTACAGGCACGGATATCAATAGTTAAGATGGACGTACTACCTAGAATCAACTTCTTCAGCTCTATGCTACCGTTACCCCCTCCAGAGGGTTACTGGAAAAAATTACACTCCTCCACATACAAATTTATTTGGAATAACAAACCACCACGTATAAAAAGATCCACCGCACAGAGAAACAAAGCAGACGGTGGTATGGCATTTCCAGATTTTTTCCACTATTTTAAGGCGTACACTTTAAGACCATTGCCAACATGGTTTGATCCCCAAGCATTAGTATCCTGGAGAAAATTTGAAGAAAATATAGTAGCCCCACATAGACTGAAGGACATAGCATACACTAAATTATCAATTAAGCAATGCGAACGGAAATTTGGCCCCATAATTACTCATGCGATCCGGATATGGCGTGAAACACAAAAAAAATATTCTAACCCACATAAATGGCATAATCATACTCCCTTATTCAATAACAATGCACTCTTGATTGGAAACGACCTATAAGATTCCATATATGGGAAAAGCAAGGCATACACTCATTAGGTGATGTTTTTAACAAACAGGGTTTTTGTAGTTATGAAGAAATACGCAAAAGATTTAATCTCACCGAGTCCACAATTTTTTTTTACGCACAGTTATTGTTATGTTTGAAGTCTCACGGTGTTCCATTAAAGATACCAATTGAACACCACAGATACCACAAATTCTTCTATGAAAGAGAGACATCGAGAGGTTTTGTTTCAGATTTTTATCATCAATTACTAACGTCCTCGTATGAAACCCTCCACCTAGACTCCGTCTGGAGGAGGGATATACCAGACCTGGAAAGTGATTTTGATTGGCAAGAAGCCTGGGCAAATGTTCGATTTACATCAAGGAACCCGGACCATCAACAAATAAATCTTAACTATATTCACAGGACATACTTGACTCCTATAAGACTGAAAAAACTTAAACAAGACTCCAAATGCTCCTTATGTACAAATGGGGACGAGGGGACATTTATGCACATGTACTGGGACTGCCCACCAGTTAAGATATTCTGGAAAGAGGTGACCCAGCAATTATCAAATCTCTTAACTCTGAATATACCTGTACACCCCTCTGTATTACTGCTGAATGATGTTTTTGAGTATGCAGTACATCCACAGCTAAAGAGATTGGTTTTATCGGGTATCACAGTGGCTGAAAAGCTGATAGCATCACGATGGTTCCAACCGGAAAAAATGTGCCGAAAGGTCTGGATTATTACATATCTCGATGTGATTTATCAAGAAATATCTACAGCAAGAATTTTGGGTCTCAATGAATCCAAAATGTCAATGTGGTTAGAAGTGGTGGAGAAAATAAAAGCTAGCATATAATGGTAGTGTCTGGTTAGGAGCAAGGGATAATGGATGGAATATCCAATGGGGGGTCCGGGAGGGGGGGGTACGAGCTAGAGCATATGTGTGTAGGGTATTAGATAGCAGGTATTGGGGGTATATCCTGTATAAGACATTTAACTATATGGTGATTTCATTGGATGTGCACTGTTAATAATGCTTGTATATCTTATCGTGTGTTGTCATGTTTGTTTATATGTTTGTTTAAAAAATAATACAAAAAAAAATACAAAAAAAGAAAAATGCATCAATGAAAATGTTATATGTTCAAATTTAAATCTAACTTTTTATAACATTCTGCGCTGATCGGCCCTATAGTTTGCAAGATATTGCACGGATTCACACACACACACACACACACACACACACACACACACACATAGTATGCCCTACGTCGCCTACGACGTCCTTCATTTATTATTATTATTATTATTATTATTTTTTTTTTATATAATCTTTTCCCCCCCCTCCTCCTTTTTCCCGATTTTTCTCCCATCCCACTGTTAGTCGTTATGCCAATTCCCAACCCCCTTCCTAGTTGTTGCGCACTTTCCCCTACTGTTGGTCCGAGAGGCCGGAGACTGTCACATGCTTTCCTCCGACGCATGTGCAGCCAGCCGGCAGCCAGCCTGGCCTCGCAGATTCTCACCGGGAGAGTGTAACAATTATGCCACATCAATGTGGAACGCCCTACCCAAAGCTGTAAAGGAATGTGAATCCCTACCCACTTTCAAAAACACTCAAAAAACACCTAAGGGAGACTGCAACTCGAAACTGGCCCCTGTAAATGTCCGAACACAACCCCCTCCAATGTACAGTAAATTACCAAGTATGGTCTTGTCAATATTCCAATGTACAGTTTTGTTTGTACAGTTGTACAGTGTCCCCCACCCACCCCTCCTACCCAACCTCCCCCCCCCACTCCTACCCAACCCCCCCCCACCCACCCAACCACCTCCAATGTACAGTCCCCCCCCACCCCCACCGCCTACCCATTCCAATGTACAGTTTCTACGTAAAATGTATATACTCTTTTTTCTGGACTCTTTTTGTATCACAAACAGTACTGTATTTGCAAATCTGGTATGTCACAAATGTTTAGATGTAGCAGTACTGTCTATCTGTATGTCATGTATGTCATATATGTTACGATGAATTGAAAATGGGGGACCCTGATGTAAACAAGATGAAAGTCTTTCTCTGGTCTGCATCCCCTTAACAATTGTATGTATTGAGCTGTACTGTTATTGTACCCATTCTGCAATCTGTTAATAACATTTTCAATCAATCAATCAATCAATCAAACGCAACTGTCTCTGGAATACGCGAGACTGCAATTCGAAACTGGCCCCTGTAAATGTCCTAACCCAACCCCCTCCAATGTACAGTAATTTACCTAGTATGGTTTTCTCAATATTCCAATGTACAATTTGCTTGTTTGTACAGTGCCCCCCCCCCCCCCCCCCCCCCAATGTACAGTTTTGCTTGTTTATACAGTGTGTGCCCCCCCCCCAACCACCTCCAATGTAAATTACCCAGTATGGTTGTCAATATCCCAATGTACCCAACCCCCCCCACACAACCCCACCCAACCTCCTCCAATGTACAGTTTCTACGTCAAATGTATATACTCCCTTTTCTTGACTCTTTTTGTATCACAAACAGTACTGTATTTGCAAATCTGGTATGTCATAAATGTATAGATGTAGCAGTGAGTACTGTCTATCTGTATGTCATGTATGTCATATATGTCCTGATGAATTGAAATTGATTGATTGATTGATTGATTGATTGATTGATTGATTGATTGATTGAAAACTTTATTAACAGATTGCAGAATGGGTACAATACAGTACAGCTCAATACACACAATTGTTAAGGGGATGCAGACCAGAGAAAGACTTTCGTCTTGTTTACATCAGGGTCCCCCATTTTCAATTCATCAGGACATATATGACATACATGACATACAGATATTCAGTACTGCTACATCTATACATTTATGACATACCAGATTTGCAAATACAGTACTGTTTGTGATACAGAAGGAGTCAAGAAAAGGGAGTATATACATTTGACGTATAAACTGTACATTGGAGGAGGTTGGGTGGGGTTGTGTGGGGGGGGTTGGGTACATTGGGATATTGTCAACCATACTGGGTAATTTACATTGGAGGTGGTTGGGGGGGGGGGAGAAACACTGTATAAACAAGCAAAACTGTACATTGAGGGGGGGGGGGAGACACTGTACAAACAAGCAAAATTGTACATTGGACTATTGACAAAACCATACTAGGTAAATGACATTGGAGGGGGTTGGGTTAGGACATTTACAGGGGCCAGTTTTGAATTGCAGTCTCCCGTAGGTGTCCCTTGAGAGTGGTTTTGAAAGTGGGTAGTGATCCACATTCCTTTACAGCTTTGGGTAGGGCGTTCCACATTGATGTGGCATAATTGCGAAACGTGTTTAGTCCCTTATTTGAGCCGAATCTGGGTTTAACATGATTTGTGGCGCTCCCTCTGGTGTTGTGATCGTGGTATTCACTGACCTTTGGGAAGTATTTTGACATGTACATGGGTACCTTGGTCGTGTAGTGTATCTTGTAGACCAGGCCCATTGCAAGTTGCTGTACTCTGTCGTCTACTCTAAGCCATCCTAGGTTGTCAAAGTGGGCAGGGGTGAGGTGGGTTCTAGGAGTAAGGTCAAGCAGTAGTCTGACCAGTTTGTTTTGAGATGTTTGTAATTTTGTTTTTAGCGCCTTTGAGGTGCTTTGGTACCATGAGGTGCAAGCATAGTCGTAGTACCCTTGAATGAGTGCTCCTGCCAGAGTCTTCAGGGTATTCTTGTTTACCAGAGAGGAGATCCGGTACAAGAATCGAGTTCGTTGGTTGACTTTTTTTATTACACTGGATGCCATTTTGTCACAGGAGAGATTAGGGGAATGGGGGACCCTGATGTAAACAAGACGAAAGTCTTTCTCTGGTCTGCATCCCCTTAACAATTGTATTGAGCTGTACCCATTCTGCAATCTGTTAATAAACTTTTCAATCAATCAATCAATCAACCTCTACTTGTCTACTGTCTGACTGAACACAACACTCTAACTAACTTACCATGTTTAGATAATGAAGTACTCAACCTCTACTGTATTTAACTATGAGTGAACACAACACTCTAACTTACCATCTTTAGATAATGAAGTACTCAACCTCTACTGTATTTAACTATGAGTGAACACAACACTCTAACTTACCATCTTTAGATAATGAAGTACGCAACCTCTACTGTATTTAACTATGAGTGAACACAGCACTCTAACTTACCATCTTTAGATAATAAAGTATAACCTCTACTGTCTTTAACTATGAAGGAATTACAACCTTTATTTAATGGTTAATATTTTGATAAAAGGTAATTTACTATATTTGTAGTAGTGCTCAATCAATCAATCAATCAATCAATCAATCAATCATGTACCTCGGCGCAGCTGAATAACAGTAGGAGTGATCGCCTGCTGCGTCCATCACGTGTATGGTGATTAACCAAAGCGTGATTAAATTGAACCAAAGCGTGTTAATATGTGTCGAACCAAGCGGGGATCTCATGCGCATGCGCGCGCGAGTGCGGCGCTAGCACCTCGCGAGCACGCCGGTGCACGCACCTGGGCGAAGGAAAAGGGAAGGCGCATTACCGTAGTGGCGTGCGGTGACGAATGCGGAAGCATTTTTGCACTGTTCCGCTGTTAATAAGCAACACGCCGCCGGGCGGCGTTAGTTTGAAACGAACGCTCTACGGTACCAACAAGTAAACCAATGAGCGAAGGCGTTCCTCAGCAGCGTCTTACTGAAAACCAATCAGAAGCCTCGATGTTCCTAAGCCCCCGAAAGTGCGAGTTTTTTTTAAGCAGTCGTGTCTAGATCCCATAGCCCGGGAGGACGTTTCCATGCGAATTGTCGCTTTTTGACCCGGTTGAAACGCCGTAACTCATCATAATTTTAACATTAAAAGTTATTGATGAACATATCCCTTTCTTATAACCCATAACTTCAACCACTCACTCCACATAAATAAATTTGTTTTTACAAACGTCCTTCCCGGCTATAGGATCTAAACACTACAGCATTTTTTTTGTGTCACGAGCGCGCAAGTTGACTGTAGCGGTTTGACGAGCATTGTTTTGGTAAGTAGCGAATCTATTAGCGAGCTAAATACAACGTCTTAAAACCCCGCAATTCGTATAATTAAACAGGCTTAAAGCCGGTGATGTAAACGGGCAATGTGTTGTTTTATCCCCATGCGTTATTTTTGATAAAACATTTGATTGTCAATGCGACGTAACGTTAATGCTAATGTAACTAAGCTAACGTTAGCCAACAGCTAGCCACCTGCACGTCAGTGGAGCTTCTGGGAAATAATACACACTTTGAATGCTATGTAAATAAATTACACGTTCACAATAAAGAAATCGATACATAACTATGTTAAAATATGTAACGTCGATCCCTTTAATTGTGTCCAAATGAGCCAGATTTCAGTTTCCTGGTTGAAGCTATGGATCTAGGCTAACTTATAGATGATACATAAAACAACAACGAATATGCATAATAGGCTACAGGTCCGATCAATTCATTGTCATTTCACTTCTTCTACATGCTATATATAAATACAGTGTTTAAGTTATGTATTTAATAGTTATGTAGGCGTGACAGGGCCAGTGTTCTCCTCACCCCCTCCGTGGTTGATAAAAAGTCTAATAAATAGGCCAAATAAAAATGTATATTGTGGGCCTACATAGGAAATATTTAGGCTTATTTGTCCCAAGTTGTAACTTTTCTGGCTCCTTGTCAATTTAGTTGATAACCTAACTTTATTTTGCTGCCTTTTAAACTGGCTGACGAGTATTTCTCCACTATCCCTATATTATTACTGCAAAACGATAAAAGGATTAAGACATTTTCATATTCGTTTTCGGTGCATGACAGAAAGGGGTTCATCCAGACCATCTAGCTCTACGATCAGTTATTTTCATCCAGTTATATATGTTGCTGCTCTACGAGCAGTTATTTTCATCCAGTTATATTATGTTGCTGCTCTACAAGCAGTTATTTTCATTCAGTTATATTAGTTGCTGCTCTACAAGCAGTTATTTTCATTCAGTTATATTATGTGTTGCTGCTCTACAAGCAGTTATTTTCATTCAGTTATATGGTGCCAATGTGCAAACTGGGTATCTGGGGAACACTGACTTCCACCCATATTGGTTTTACATCATCATCCTATTTGGGAGGGATTTCACCCCTGATTTCTGGTACTACAATATGGTGCAATGTCACATTAGATTAGATTCAAACGTATTGTCATAATACTGCACAAGTACAGCTGTACAGTACAATGAAAATAAGTTTGGCATCCAACCAGAGTGCAAATGTAACAGTAATATATAAACAAAATATATAAATTCGTACTACTGAGTAATAGTGCTACTGCTAATCAGATGTATGTACAGAGTTGTAGTATTTAATATGTACAGTGATACAGGTATAAAGACACTGATAGTAAGTCATACTGGCCAGCAGTGTAACTAATACGAGTAGGTAAGGGATATGTACAGATATGTAAAACGGATTATATGCAGGTATGTACAGAGTGCAGACAGTCAGACACACCTCGATACATATATATATGGTAAGAATTAATATATATATGCGGTATATATACAGCATATATATATTTATATATATACGCACAGCCATTTATTTTGACATTTCTATGGTAACTTGTAGAAGATGACAGAAAGGCAGCCTTTGGTCGAGAAGAAGGGTAAAACAAATTCAGTTATCATCATATGATGTTTTCAAATTAATGAGTAATCGTGTCTAATCATGATTTCAATATCAATCAAAATAATCGTGATTATGATTTCGTCCATAATCGAGCAGCCCTACTAGCTACATGGTTATTTACTGCATCTAGGCTATACGTCAAACTGTCTGCTGTTCAGGGCCTGGATTCAACTCAAGATAAGTCTTTGAGATCAAATCTGCCTTCCATTAATCTTCTCCCTCGTCATCTTTCATTATGGCAGCTTTATTTTACTGGCTAAGAGCTGGATTCTAGTGATTTACTTGACTTTGAATTCTGATTATCTTGTAGACATTATACCTACACAGGTTGAGTTTGTACTCGGCTTATCTTATATATAACATTATTTATAACAGTGAACGTGAGATAATCCAACAAGCGAGCTAGCTGGCTGCTGTCATTGCTAACCGCTAATGCTAGCGTTCTGAAAATTATAAATGTTGATGAGTCATCCTGCAGACGGGGGCGCGTACTCATTCAGCATCCAATGAAATGCTTTCTAGAATGACATTTACAGCACATTGTAACTAAGCTGCACTCAGCCTCTTTAACAACATTTTATAAATGTTCAATGTTAGCTTGCTAGCTAACACGGTAAATATGTGGAATCAAATAGCATGATGAGGACTTTAAAGTCCTTCAATGTCTCCGATTTAGTTTTGTTCCCCGTCAATTTGTCTCAGATAACGAGCAGGACCACCCCCCCACCCCCCCCCTACCAGATGGCCGTTGCCTCCGTTTCCATGGTAGAGAGCATTGTGATCCTGGATGACGATGAAGAGGATAGTCTCCAGCCCTCTTCCTCCTCCGCCACATCCTCGTCTCAGCGTCCGGCCAATTCCGTCAGGCCGACCAAGACCCCGGAGCGCGCCCCGCAGCGCGCCCCGCAGCGCACCCCGCAGCTCGCCCCGCAGCGCACCCCGCAGCTCACCCTGCGGCGCACCCCCACCCCCACCCACATCACCCGGTCGCCTTTTGCCACGACAAAGAAGGACAGCCGCATACTGCAGGCAGAAAATCAGAGGCTGTTCACTGAGGTGAGATGACGCAACGGATGCCACGAGGTTCAGTATTACATACAGTACACATAGTATAAAAACATGGCAGAGAGCTGAATGCTCAATGTATTAGGAAGAGTTTCAATAACAACATGGCAGAGTGCTGAATGCTCCATGTATTACCAAGAGTTACAATAACAACATGGCAGAGAGTTGAATGCTCCATGTATTAGCAGGGCTCTACAGTGCGACCAAATTGCTCGCATATGCCCCTAAAAATATGTGTGCGAACCGTAAAACTAAATTACGCGCATGGTGTGCGAGTACAGATTACAGCCTCTCGTCTTTTTTTTCTCCGCCGTGAGAAATGTTAAAAAACTACAAGTCCCACATTGCACTCAAGCCAACGGTCCAATCACAGTAGAGTGACGTGACTGGTTTCAAGAGAAAGAAAGCAAATGACCAATCGGAAGCTCTCATTTGGCTTGTTTACTTCCTGAAACGCCACCATTGCGATATGCGAGAGTTTCCCGAGACATGTAACTTCTAGTCTTACCAATAGCAATGATATTTTAGAACACCTAGATTTAGCGATAACAATAGTAATATAACGTTAATGCAACAAAACGAATGCCTTGCTTTGTTAATCATAACGTTGATGCAGTAGCGTATGCCGTTGTGTTGACTGTAACGGACATGATAACAACATAACACTGTGTACACATTAAAATTGCGATAATCGATTCTAACATTTTCAAATCGATGCAGTTGAATTTCCCCCTTAGGATCGATGCATTGTTACACCCCTACACCAAAGTCACTGGCCCACTGTGTATCTGTGTGTACAGCTAACTTGGCTAGCGTTATGAACAGCAGAGGTGGGCAATAGGGTCCAGCTGCAGCGCCGGACGGCCGGAGTGCAAGCGGTGTGACGTAATTGGCAGACTCGACTCGACTGTCAATCAATGGTCTACCTGACACGCAAACTCATAAACAATGTTTCTGTACTGGAGGTGTACAGTATTTCAATAGGCAACCCTGAAAGGATTATTTCTCTAGAAGAGCAACACAGCCAAAACATAGGCATTGTATGCATAAAAGGGGCAAAAGCTAAAGTTAAGTGACTGTTACTTTTGTAGCAGTAGTTTGATTTGATAGTTTATTTGATAGGGACAGCACATGTTAATGAACATCAAGTACAAAATACAAAATGTAAACATGCAGGGTTGTAGCAAGAGCTAATTTACACACATGCACGCACAGTACAAATATACATTTATTTTTGAAAAAAAAAAACTTTTACTTGAAATATTTTCACTGTGCTCCTAAATATTTTTGGGTGCTCCTAAATTTCTTTGTGTGCTCCTAACTTTTTTCATTTAGGAGCACCTGTGCCCCTAGTGAAAAAGGTTAGCGTAGAGCCCTGATTAGGAAGAGTTACAATAACAACATGGTAGAAGCTGAATGCTCCATGTATTACCAAGAGTTACAATAACAACATGGCAGAGTGCTGAATGCTCCATGTATTACCAAGAGTTACAATAACAACATGGTAGAAGCTGAATGCTCCATGTATTACCAAGAGTTACAATAACAACATGGCAGAGTGCTGAATGCTCCATGTATTACCAAGAGTTACAATAACAACATGGTAGAAGCTGAATGCTCCATGTATTACCAAGAGTTACAATAACAACATGGCAGAAGCTGAATGCTCCATGTATTACCAAGAGTTTCAATAACAACATGGCAGAGCGCTGAATGCTCCATGTATTACCAAGAGTTTCAATAACAACATGGTAGAAGCTGAATGCTCCATGTATTAGGAAGAGTTACAATAACAACATGGTAGAAGTTGAATGCTCCATGTATTACCAAGAGTTTCAATAACAACATGGCAGAGAGCTGAATGCTCCATGTATTAGGACGAGTTACAATAACAACATGGCAGAAGCTGAATGCTCCATGTATTACCAAGAGTTTCAATAACAACATGGCAGAGAGCTGAATGCTCCATGTATTACCAAGAGTTTCAATAACAACATGGTAGAAGCTGAATGCTCCATGTATTACCAAGAGTTTCAATAACAACATGGCAGAGTGCTGAATGCTCCATGTATTACCAAGAGTTACAATAACAACATGGCAGAGAGGGCGGCTAGGTGGTGTAGTGGTCTAAGGCACTCGCCACCAGTGTGGAGACGCTAGGATTCGCGTGTTCGAATCCAGCTCTCCACATTGTTTTTCAGTTTGGCTGGTCGTCCGCAGTAATACACATTGGCCGTATTACGGGGAGGGAAAAAACTGAAGGGTGGGGATCGAACGTTGTGAACAAGCGACTCCTACAAGTCGGTTGGTGCGCCTGCGCAGTAGAATCAGGAAGTGTCGGGGGCAGCGTGAGCCTCCCACGCGTTACTCCTCGACACTGAGAGGTCGAGCTGCGCAGGTGAAAAGATGCGACTGCTGTTACCTCAAGTACCGGAGGGGACTTGTGCTATGTATGACTTAGTCCACATTGCAGCCGGCTTGTGGGAGGCAAGAAACAGCGTTCGTGACAGGGGAGGGTTGAATTGGATGATACGAAATTGGGATGGGAGAAAATATAGAAAAAATGGGAGAAAAAGTGGATAAAAAAAAAAAAAAAACATGGCAGAGAGCTGAATGCTCCATGTATTACCAAGAGTTTCAATAACAACATGGCAGAAGCTGAATGCTCCATGTATTAGGAAGAGTTACAATAACAACATGGTAGAAGCTGAATGCGCCATGTATTACCAAGAGTTACAATAACAACATGGCAGAGAGCTGAATGCTCCATGTATTACCAAGAGTTTCAATAACAACATGGCAGAGCGCTGAATGCTCCATGTATTACCAAGCGTTTCAATAACAACATGGCAAAGAGCTGAATGCTCCATGTATTACCAAGAGTTACAATAACAACATGGCAGAAGCTGAATGCTCCATGTATTACCAAGCGTTTCAATAACAACATGGCAAAGAGCTGAATGCTCCATGTATTACCAAGAGTTACAATAACAACATGGTAGAAGCTGAATGCTCCATGTATTACCAAGAGTTACAATAACAACATGGCAGAAGCTGAATGCTCCATGTATTACCAAGAGTTTCAATAACAACATGGCAGAGCGCTGAATGCTCCATGAATGCTCTCTCTCCCTCTTTCTCTCCATTGCTCTCTCTCTTTCTCCCTCTCTCTGTGGTTCTCCCTTTCTCTCTCTCCCTCTCACTGTGGCCCTCTCTCCCTCTCTTTCTCTCTCTCTCCGTTGCTCTCTTTCTCTCTCTCACGTGGCCCTCTCTCTCTCCGTGGCTCTCTCTCCCTCTCTTTCTCTCTCTCACCGTGGCTCCCTCCCCCCCCTCTCTCTCCCTCTCCCTCTCTCTCTCCTCCCCCCCCCCCCAGTTCGTGGAGTACTGCACGGCCATGACCCAGGACGTCCCGGAGGTCTTGATCTTCCTCCACGCCAAGCACACCAAGGCCTGCCCGGAGTACCTCTCCTCGGTGGAGTTCCGGAACACCCTGGGCAGCTGCCTGACGCGCGCCCAGGCCAGCCGCTCCAAGACCTTCGTGTACATCAACGAGCTGTGCACCGTGCTGAAGCAGCACTCGGCCAAGAGGAGGCAGCTCGTCAGCTCCCGGAGCTCCGCCCCCTTGCCCTCCAGCTCCACCCCCTTCAAGGAGAAGGAGGCGGTGAAGGAGGAGGTGGACGACGCGCAGCCCTCCACCTCAGGGCTGCAGGAGGAGAGGGAGGATGAGGAGGGGAGGAAAACCAAGAGGGCGTCCAGGAAACAGGTCAGTAGGGGGCGCTGCAGGTTCTACTGGACCACCTTGAGATTAGATTAAATTAGGGATGTTCGATATTGGCTTTTTTACCGATACCGATATTGTCCAACTCTTAATTTCCGATACCGATATCAACCGATATCGGCGATATCAACCGATATCAACCGATACCGATATATGCAGGGTTCCCCCCCCCCCAAAAAAAACGGAATAATTTCAGGTAATTAACATTACATATCTCTTGTTGTGGAATTAAAACAACATTTTGCATACTTTTGACAATAAATAAAATCAGAATTCGTTCTTACTTGCTTGCCTGGGTAAATAAAGGTTAAATAAATGTAAAAAAAAAAATGAATACCGATAATTTCCGATATCACATTTTAATGCCAATATCGGCCGATAATGTCTGACATCCCTAGATTAAATGTATCTACTGCTTACTGTATGTGTTTCTGTCTTACTGTCTTCATATCTACTTTATCTACTGCTTACATCTGTCTTACTGTATTACCTGCTTTCATTATTACTTAGATCCAACCTTTAGATTAGATTCAAATGTATTGTCATCATGCAGCACAAGTACAGTACAATGAAAATAAGTTTGGCATCCAACCAGAGTGCAAATGTAACAGTAAAGTGCAACTCGTCTTGGCTAGCTCCCCATAGAGGGGGTGGGAGGGGTTCTCGTCTTGGCTAGCTCCACATAGAGGGGGTGGGAGGGGTTCTCATCTTGGCTAGCTCCCCATAGAGGGGGTGGGAGGGTTTCTCGTCTTGGCTAGCTCCCCATAGAGGGGGTGGGAGGGGTTCTCATCTGGGCTAGCTCCCCATAGAGGGGGTGGGAGGGGTTCTCATCTGGGCTAGCTCACCATAGAGGGGGTGGGAGGGGTTCTCATCTCGGCTAGCTCCCCATAGAGGGGGTGGGAGGGGTTCTCATCTTGGCTAGCTCCCCATAGAGGGGGTGGGAGGGGTTCTCGTCTTGGCTAGCTCCCCATAGAGGGGGTGGGAGGGGTTCTCATCTCGGCTAGCTCCCCATAGAGGGGGTGGGAGGGGTTCTCATCTTGGCTAGCTCCCCATAGAGGGGGTGGGAGGGGTTCTCATCTGGGCTAGCTCCCCATAGAGGGGGTGGGAGGGGTTCTCATCTTGGTTAGCTCCCCATAGAGGGGGTGGGAGGGGTTCTCATCTGGGCTAGCTCCCCATAGAGGGGGTGGGAGGGGTTCTCATCTTGGCTAGCTCCCCATAGAGGGGGTGGGAGGGGTTCTCATCTGGGCTAGCTCCCCATAGAGGGGGTGGGAGGGGTTCTCATCTTGGCTAGCTCCCCATAGAGGGGGTGGGAGGGGTTCTCATCTTGGCTAGCTCCTCCTAGAGGGGGTGGGAGGGGTTCTCATCTTGGCTAGCTCCCCATAGAGGGGGTGGGAGGGGTTCTCGTCTTGGCTAGCTCCTCATAGAAGGGGTGGGAGCGGTTCTCATCTTGGCTAGCTCCCCATAGAGGGGGTGGGAGCGGTTCTCGTCTTGGCTAGCTCCCACCCCTTCTACGAGGAGCTAGCCAAGATGAGAACCTTTAGATTAGATTCAAATGTATTGTCATCATGCAGCACAAGTACAGTACAATGAAAATAAGTTTGGCATCCAACCAGAGTGCAAATGTAACAGTAAAGTGCAACTCGTCTTGGCTAGCTCCCCATAGAGGGGGTGGGAGGGGTTCTCATCTTGGCTAGCTCCTCATAGAGGGGGTGGGAGGGATCACTCCCGATGGTGTATCCCTGGGAACAGGCTTGACGCTCCTCCTCCTCCTCCTCCTCCTCCTCCTCCTCCTCCTCCTCCTCCTCCTCCTCCTCCTCCTCCTCTCAGATTGCGTACCTGGAGAACCTGCTCAAGTTATACAACGAGGAGATCCGCCGCCTGCAGGGGAAGGACCTGGACCTGGACGACATGGAGGGGGAGGACTCTGTGTACATCCAGGAGCACCGGCTGAAGCGCAAGGTGGAGACACGCACACCATGACACACACACACACCATGACACACACACACCGTGACACACACACACCATGACACACCATGACACACACACACACACACACGTGACACACACCATGACACACACACCATGACACACACACCATGACACACACACACGCACCATGACACACACACACCATGACACACACACACCAATATCTGATAAGTGAATGACGTCATATTGGAACCCGATACCAATTTTGGATCGAATTGGTCCCATCTGTGTGTGGAGGCCTCAGCCCTGGTGCTCCTCTCACTCGTCTTCCTCTCCTCTCTCTCCCAGATGATGAAGATCTATGATAAACTGTGTGAGCTGAAGGGCGTCGAACCAAAATGTGGCCGAGTCATCGAACAGAGGATCACCTACACCAGCACCCGCTACCCTGAGATCAACAAGAAGGTAACCCTAACCCTACACCAGCACCCGCTACCCTGAGATCAACAAGAAGGTAACCCTAACCCTACACCAGCACCCGCTTCCCTGTGGTGGGGAGGGAGGATACAGGGGGGGGGAAGAGGTGTGAACAGGTGAGGGGAGAGGATACAGGGGGAGGGGGAGGTGTGAACAGGTGAGGGGAGAGGATACAGGGGGAGGTGTGAACAGGTGAGAGGAGAGGATACAGGGAGGGGGAGGTGTGAACGGGTGAGGGGAGAGGATACAGAGGGAGGGGGAGGTGTGATCAGGTGAGGCGAGAGGATACAGAGGGAGGGAGGGGGAGGTGTGAACAGGTGAGGAGAGGATACAGAGGGAGGGGGAGGTGTGATCAGGTGAGGGGAGAGGATACAGGGGGAGGGGGAGGTGTGATCAGGTGAGGAGAGGATACAGAGGGAGGGGGAGGTGTGATCAGGTGAGGGGAGAGGATACAGAGGGAGGGGGAGGTGTGAACAGGTGAGGGGAGAGGATACAGAGGGAGGGGGAGGTGTGAACAGGTGAGGGGAGAGGATACAGAGGGAGGGGGAGGTGTGAACAGGTGAGGGGAGAGGATCCAGAGGGAGGGGGAGGTGTGAACAGGTGAGGGGAGAGGATCCAGAGGGAGGGGGAGGTGTGAACAGGTGAGGGGAGAGGATCCAGAGGGAGGGGGAGGTGTGAACAGGTGAGGGGAGAGGATCCAGAGGGAGGGGGAGGTGTGAACAGGTGAGGGGAGAGGATATAGAGGAGGGAGGGGGAGGTGTGAACAGGTGAGGGGAGAGGATATAGGGGGAGGGGGAGGTGTGAACAGGTGAGGGGAGAGGATACAGAGGCGGGAGGGGGAGGTGTGAACAGAGAGCCTCGGATGAAACGTCCACGTCTCTCTCCTCTCCGCTCCTCTCCAGATCGAGCGTCACATCAACAAGCCGGACGTGAGGCTGAACCCTCCGGACTACGCGGACCTGCTCCAGCAGGTGCAGCAGGCCAACGAGCGCCACAAACTGTGTCTGAACAAAGGGAAGGTGGCCCAGCTCGCCTCGGAGGCCTTCAGGGAGACCGGCAACCGTCTGCAGGAGCGCCGGCAGCTGGACGTGGCGTACAACTTCGGCTCTCACCTCACAGAGGCCTGCAAGACCGGTAACGCTGTTCTCATACGCCCAGGCCATAACCTATATTATAACCATAAGGCTGTCGATCGATTAAATTAATATTAATCTGATTAATTGTCCATAGTTGACTCGCGATTAATTGCAAATTAATCGCATATTTTGTATCTGTTCTACATCTGCCTTAAACGGATCTTTTTCAAGTTTTAATATTCTTATCAACATGAGAGTCAACAAATGCTTGCTTTATGTCTAATATCACTCTATAAGGCCAGCTTCTCATAACAAGGTTTAACTGTGCGTTAGGTTGTTTGTAGAGCTAAATCTATATTTTATATTATTGCTATGTGTCCATTGTCATTGTCAATTGACAGTATGAACCTTCCTTTCAATATGCCATAAAGAAATAATTTTTTCACCAATACGTTCCCATTTTATAGCGTTGTGAATATGAACTATATACCGCAATGTTCTAGGCTAATTCCTGCAAAGCTATTTATAAGGCGCTAAGCTAATAACGTTAAATCGATTGGCGTTTCGGCCCTACACAAGCTAGAGTTAAAAATCAAAATGCATATGATCGATATCATGTTCCACCATGAATGCATGAAAGGGGGAAGTCGTTTCTGATTATTGAATGATTACGAATAACGGCATTCGTTATTGCAGCATCATACGCTGACCAGAGGCTTGGCTATGACAACAAGGCCCGATCAGGCTGTAATTGACGTGAAATCGCTCTTACCTGTGGCCGGTTGGATTCCAAAAAGTAATTCCCAGTTATCGATCGCCATCTGGTAGATCGATATGTCCATTGGCTGATGCTATATTCCTTTCCTGCATACTGAATTCGGCGTCGCAATAAGTATTCCATGCGATCTGGTGACGCTATAGCTTCAGGCTAACAGAAAAAGTAGCCCAGAATGGAAAAAAAGCTACATCCGGTCTAAAACAGAGAGTACTCCATTCTCGAGACAGCGCCACTACCAGGATCTGGCCGGTAATGCACTTTGTCGAATCCCAAGAGTAGGGTATATCTGCAGTGCCGCTCTGTGTCATTGAGTAGGATATTAAAATGGAATAAAAGCAAAAACGAGTTTAACATGTATATATACGTGTTTGGCCCTTTAACACATTCCCCTCCGGGGGTTATGCCCATCTAATGCCTCTCTCTGCCAGCGCTGTAAGCCTATGGAGATGTTTACCTTCTTTGCAGGGCTATAACTTTTTTAATTCTATTGCTATATTGACATTACTATGGCCCATTCAACATCGATTATCTATCGTTCAGGATGTGGGAACGTTATACCTTTTCATTCATACAAAAATACCTTCTAGAATATAAGTGTTTTTATTGTTTTCTGCAGTAATTCCTAGAACGTGAGATATAGGCCTAAACGCATTATCGATTGGCGTTTCTTCCCTATACACGCTATATTAAAAAAATCAAATGTATATGATCGGTAGGGATGCACCGAAAGTTTTCGGCCGAAAATGGCAAAAAATTGCCTTTTCGGCTTTCGGCCGAAAGAGTTTTTTCACCGAAAATATATCACCGAAACAGAAACAACCTAACAACCTCGCGTGTTGTTGTGATGATGTCGCGCTGTCGGGAGTCGCGCTGTTTCTATGTAAACTCTATGTAAATAAATGCGTCTTTAACATGCTTTTATATCCTTATTTACTATATGCCCGTCGCGGTTAATCACCGAGTGATCTAATATGCATATTATTCAGAGCGAGAGGTGGGGGGGGGAGATTGTGTTTCTCACATTGACGCTGTCTGTCTGTCGCGCGTCTACTGTGCCAAAGTCCAGAGAGCACATTCAGCTGGGGACTAGAAAGGTGCGCTCAGTAGAGCACAGATGTCCGCTGCGGCAGCCAGAGAAAAGATGGAATTAATGTACTGTATGCATTCAGAAGTGCTGAATAAATGTTTTATGGACCCATAATAGTGATTATTTATTATTTAAGTTAAGTTTTGCCATAATCATATATTTTTCCATAATCATAATGTTCCACAACATTGGTAAAAAAAATAATTCTATTCTATGAATCATTTTCGGCCTTTCGGCTTTCGGTTTTCGGCCAACTGTTTTCTATTTTCGGTATCGGTTTCGGCCAAGAATTTCCCATTCGGTGCATCCCTATTGATCGGTATACGTTATGCTTCATCATGCGTGAAGGAAAGGGGGGGGGGGGGGGGGGTCGTTTATAATTCCCTGATCATCAGTAAATGCTTTATGTAAGTTGGGTGATATATTGATCAGATCGGTTTGCTCACAAGGAAACTGACAATCGGGTTGAAAATAACGTTATATTACTCTTATCGTGGGTCAATGAGACAGGCGGTGAAATATCCCAAGTACACGACGCCGATCGCCTAGGTCCATTTCCGGTTTGTATGTCGCAATAAACGCCGAAATCATATCGATTATTAAGTTTAGAAAGCGATCCATTATGTACATAATGTCTGTCGGGAGTCCCGCAACTATATGTGACAGCCGGATGATTTTCATCGACGCACATCGGCCACATCCTGTAGGCGAGTGTAACTCGCCCGACCATCCACCAGGCGGCGGTATTGAGCCGTCGTTGCCGTCACCTATAGGGTCCACCTATAGGGTCCAGCTGCAGGTAGTATGTTCATTTTAATTATGGATGCTCGGGCCTGTAACGAATTAGGAAGGCTCGACCATCTATCCAGGTCCTGATGTATTTATTATTATGTGCATGTGAAGTTAAATTTAGTTGTCTAATTCAGTGTGGGAAAGATCTCTATGCCTAAGTACTTAAATTGTTCAACTATGGGGATGTCAGCCGGTAGTTGCACCACTTTGGCCAACTCATTAACACATTGTGCGCCAAAAACGGCGTAAATCGTTATTGCTGTAAGCCGTTTTTTAAATCAATATTTAATTTTTTCGCCATGGCATTCATAATTCATCCAGCCAACCTCCGGTGCTGCAGCGGGACCCTGAATGAGAGTGCAACGCCTCAATACCGCCGCCTGGTGGATGGTCGGGCGAGTTACACTCTCAAAACCGGAAGTTGTGATCGGTGCGTCGAGGAAATCCTCCGGCAGTAATCTCTTGTTACGTAGGTCCAGACAAACACTGGCCTCCATAACGCAATAATCAATATGATTTCGGCATTTATTGCGCCATACAAACCGGAAATGGATCTAGGAGATCGGCGTCAAATAAGTGGGATCTTTTACCTCCAGTATCATCGGCGAACGGTAAGAGGACAGTAACGTTATTTTCAACCCGATTGTGCATTTCTTTGTTTGCAAACAGTCTGATCAATATATCAACTCATACTAAATAAAGCCGTTAGTGACGATCAAGGAATTATAAACGGCCCTCCCCCCTTTCCTTCACGCATGATGAAGCATAATGTATACCGATCATATACATTTGAATTTTTTAATATAGCGTGTATAGGAAAGAAACGCCATCGATAATCTATATATGCGTCTGGGCCTATAACTCACGTTCTAGGAAAACGTTAAAAACTTATTTATATTCTAGAATGTATTTTTGTATGAATGTATGAATGAAAAAGTAAAACGTTCCCACATCCTGAACGATAGATAATCGATGTTGAATGGGCCATAGTAATGTCAATATAGCAATACAATTTAAAAAGTTATAGCCCTGCAAAGAAGGTAAACATCTCTATAGGCTTTCAACGGTGGCAGACTGGGTACTTTGATGGGTACAATGGCTGGCAATCAATGTGTTAACAGGTAGACAAGCTGATTTGGGCCAATTAATCTTGAAGCCCGATAATTTACCAAAGTCATCAATTATATTAAGTAACTTTGAGGCTGATTGGGAGGGATCTTCCATGAAAATTAATAAGTCATCCGCATATAGAGCAATTTTGTGTGGTGTCTCATTGATTGTTATAGGGGCGATTTCTTCTGATTGTCTAATAAATTGGGCTAATGGTTCGAGGGAAAGCGCGATTAGTCCGGGGCTCAGAGGACAACCCTGTCTGGAAGATTTAGACACCGGGAAGAGTGTGGAGCATAATTTGTCATTATCATTCATTGCTGACAGTGAGGCATAGAGAACCTTAATCATGTGTATAAATTCCTTTCCAAGTCCCATGGCCTCCAGTACCGTCCAAAGATATGACCATTCTAGTCTATCGAATGGCTTTTATCCAGGGGTCTGCCAGAGCAAAAAGAAATTGCCGCAATTTACTGGCCCACATGATATCTAAATGTAATATTTATATTGGATATGTATTAGGGCTGAGCCCAAACGTCCGGACCTCCGTTCGTTACGTTGGCATTCGAATTCTAATTTTTTTTTTTATAAAATAAAGATTTATTTTTTTATATATATATTTTATGTGTCTATTCATTCTGTTTAAACCAATGGGGTTTTTCTTCACAGTTGCAGATAGAGATTAGGCTACACTAATATTATAGTATTAAAACTGATGAGTTATATTCATTAAAAAAATGTTTTTAATCAGATTAATCACTTTATTCAAATTGAGGATTTAGTTTCAGGATATTTATAATAAAAAAGAAACTGACAAGTTCGAAGCCCAAAAACAGGCTTCGGGGACGGCCCTAATATGTATACACAGCTGTGTTGTGTTTGTGTGTGCTTGTGTTACCTGGTTGACAACACCACCCCAGTTTGCCCTCAGGGATGAATAACGCCCCCCCCCCCCCCACAGCTCCAGACCCTGCGCTTGCAGACCCCTCCCTCCTCAGCAAGCTCCGGTCCAACAGGGAGGTGGCCCTGACGAGCCTGGATGAGGTCATCACCAAGTACGCCTACAAACAGGATGACATGGAGGAGGAGGAGAGGGTGAAGAAGCTGAAGAAAAAGGTAGGAGGGGGAGGAGGAGGAGGAGGATAATGGAAGTGCAATAGTAATATACAATGTACAGGAGATTAAACTGGGTAGGAAATTACTGTGAGTAATTACTGAGTAACTGTTAATCAGATGTATGTACTAGGGCTGACCTTCAAATTTTTATTTGGCATTCAAAGCTTCGGGGCCGAGATTCGATTTTAATTTGAGCTTTGAGATAAAAAATATATATATATATATATCACCTGGTTTGATTCTCAAGCATCTGTATCCTGGAGAACATTAGAAGAAAACATAGTGGCACCACAGAGACTGCAGGATGTAGTATACACCAACTTATCAATTAAGCAATGCAACTTGAAATTTGGCCCTCTTATTACACATGTGATCCGGATATGGCGTGACACACAGAACAAATTTACTAACCTACACAAATGGCATAGCCATTCTTCCATATTTAATAACAATGCACTCCTTATTGCACAACGACCTATCAGATTTCCCAAATGGGAAAAGAAGGACATACATACTTTGGGAGATATCTTCAATGACCGGGGTTTCTGTAGCTATCAAGATATACATAACAAATTTAACCTCACCAGCTCCACATATTATTTCTATCTACAGTTATTAGCAACTTTGAAGGCTCATGGAGTCCCATTAAAGATACCACTTGAGCACCACAGATATCACATTCTTTTATGAAAAGGAGACATCGAGAGGTTTCGTCTCTGACTTTTATCGTCACTTACTTACGTCTTCGTATGAAGTCCTTCCCCTAGACTCAGTTTGGAGGAAGGATATACCAGACTTGGAAGTAGATTTTGATTGGGCTGAAGTCTGGGCAAACGTTCGGCTATCGTCACGCAACCCGGATCATCAACAGATTAAACTTAATTTTATTCATAGGACTTACCTGACTCCTATACGACTGAACCGAATGGGGCTTAAACAAGACTCTCGATGTTCCTTATGTTTAAACGGTGATAGTGGTACATTTATGCATATGTATTGGGAATGCCTTCCTGTTAAGATATTTTGGGAAGAAATAACCACGCTATTATCAGAATTTTATTTCTGACGATACCTGTACTGCCTTCTGTATTGTTGCTGAATAATGTCTCTCAGTTATCACACTTTGTACATGTAAAGAGGCTAGTCTTGTCCGGTCTTACGGCTGCCAAAAAGCTAATAGCATCACGCTGGATTCAACCGGATAAAATGTGCCGGAGGGTATGGATTCTTACCTATCTTGATGTGATTTATTTAGAGATATCTACTGCTCGAATCCTAGGTGTTAATGAAGCCAGCATAGCAATCTGGTCAGTTGTGGTGGAGAGGATAAAGCATTATATGAACTTTTAATCCTTGGTGTCAAATGGTATAATGGATGCTATCCAAGAGGGGGTCCTGGGGGGGGGGGGGGGGGGGGGGGGGGAGAGCGAGCAAGAACATAGTATAAATTATGTATTGTATTGTATTGTATTGTTTTTTTTTTTTATCCACTTTTTCTCCCATTTTTCTATTTTTCTCCCATCCCAATTTCGTATCATCCAATTCAACCCTCCCCTGTCACGAACGCTGTTTCTTGCCTCCCACAAGCCGGCTGCAATGTGGACTAAGTCATACATAGCACAAGTCCCCTCCGGTACTTGAGGTAACAGCAGTCGCATCTTTTCACCTGCGCAGCTCGATCTCTCAGTGTCGAGGAGTAACGCGTGGGAGGCTCACGCTGCCCCCGACACTTCCTGATTCTACTGCGCAGGCGCACCAACCGACTTGCAGGAGTCGCTTGTTCACAACGTTCGATCCCCACCCTTCAGTTTTCCCTCCCCGTAATACGGCCAATGTGTATTACTGCGGACGACCAGCTAAACTGAAAACAATGTGGAGAGCTGGATTCGAACACGCGAATCCTAGCGTCTCCACACTGGTGGCGAGTGCCTTGCCCACTACACCACCTAGCCGCCCGTATTGTATTGTATTGTTATTAATCTATTTTGATTTAAAAACTGGGCTGTCATTATTGTTAGTATTATATCGGTAATAGTCCTGTGATTTATAGTGGATTTATACTGTTAATGTGTGTATGTAATGTCAAAAATAAAAATAAAAAAACATTTGTTCAAAAAAATATATATATATATATTTATTTTTAATTATGTTGTGGGACTTGTACAGCACTTTGTTCAACTTTGTTGTTTTTAAATGTGCTCTATAAATAAAGTGGATTGTATTAATTAATTTAATTAATAATGAGTCGGGCGGCTGCTCTCCGTTACACAGCCAACAACATTACATTACATAATTATGTTGCAACCTTCATCTATAAAGCAAACAATTATATAAATATTTATGTGGTAGTTAATAGAGACAAAGGCAGAATTCGACTTAATCTTTTATTAAGACATGTTTTTATATGGGTCGGGAAGACACAAAAAAAAATACTATAGAGAATTGTCAGTGCTGTACAGTTTAAACCTTTTTAAATCTTAGACAGACTAAACACTTTGCTTTCATGAAATATTGTAAGCCGTCATTTGAGGCTTTATAAAAGCAGCACAATGAACACATCTGTCAGTGCCGAGTCCGACCTCATCTTAAATAACAAACAGCATTGCTTGTTGTAGTTAACAAAGAGAGGCAGAGTTGATTTTGCAGGGGGCGGGGGGGGGGGGGGGATTTATTACGGTATTATAATTTGTTTATATATTTTTATATCTTCAAATTTTATTTCCCCATTCGAATCCCATGCCCATCGAACGAAGCTTCGAAGTATTTAAAGGGGAACTCCACTTTTTTTGGAAATTAGCTTATTTAACATCTTCCCTGGAGTTAGACAAGAAGATACATACCTTTTTTGTCTCTGTGCGTGCATTTTAGCTTTGGGAATAGACGCTCCGTTAGCATAGCTTAGCTTCATCACTGGAAGTGAGGCAGGACAGTAGCCTTACAGTGCCTTACAGTGTATTGCAAGGTCTGACATTGACCAAACTTGATATGCATGACCTTGGTGGGCTCTAGGTCAACTCCTGAAAAGGGGGTCAATGTCAGACTTTGCAATCAAAAGTTAGGGGGCTAATAACCCTTGCCATAATTTCAGTGCGCCCCCTAACTTTTGATTGCAAGGTCTGACATTGACCCCCTTTTCAGGAGTTGACCTAGAGCCCACCAAGGTCATGCATATCAAGTTTGGTCAATAAGCTATGCTAACGGAGCGTCTATTCCCAAAGCTAAAATGCACGCACAGAGACAAAAAAGGTATGTATCTTCTTGTCTAACTCCAGGGAAGATGTTAAATAAGCTAATTTCCAAAAAAAGTGGAGTTCCCCTTTAAGACAGCCCTAGTATGTACAGAGTTGTAGTATTAATATGTACAGTGATACAGGTATAAAGACACTATGGTAGTAAGTCATGCTGGCCAGCAGCGTAACTAGTAAGAGTAGGTAAGGGATATGTACAGATATAAAGTATCTACGGATATGTAAAAAGCATTTTATGCAGGAATGTACAGACAGGATATATACAGTATATATATGGTAAGAATAAATATATATATTTGTGTATATATGGTATATGCAGCATTACTGTACATTACAGTTATATGGGTTATATGGTATATTCAGACAGATATGGATATATCTATATAATTTACTCAAAAAGCGCTTCACCCGTCTCTCAATTGACCCGCCTCAAGTTGCTGCCCTCAGACAAACGAGGTCAGAGGGAAGCAACACTTGTGATGGGAGGTTCAAGAAAAGAGGGCGCGGTTTGAGAGGTCAATTCACTTAATTATTTTCTTTTTAGGGTCAGAAATTGGAAGAGAAGGAGGCGGATGAAACGAAAGAGGAGAATGGAGAGGTGAAGGAGGACCCAGATGACGAGGAGGAGGACGATGAAGATGACGTGTCCTCAGACCCAGACATAGAGGAGGAGATGGAGGCCAGCACAAAGCAGGCTGGTCCAGGTGTGTTCTCTTCCCCTCACAGGTTCTCCTCAATTGACTCATTATGCCAATTCCCCCGTGTGTGTCATGGTCCTGGTCACTGTGCTACCCTCTTGATGGTCTGGGCAGTGTGTAGACTACCACATGTCTCCTCTGTCGGTCTGGGGAGGGTGTAGACTAACACATGTCTCCTCTGTCGGTCTGGGGAGGGTGTAGACTACCACATGTCTCCTCTGTCGGTCTGGGGAGTGTGTAGACTACCACATGTCTCCTCTTGATGGTCTGGGGAGTGTGTAGACTACCACATGTCTCCTCTGTCGGTCTGGGGAGGGTGTAGACTAACACATGTCTCCTCTGTCGGTCTGGGGAGGGTGTAGACTACCACATGTCTCCTCTGTCGCACATGGTGAGCGCAGTTGTACTTTGTCGACTGCCGATGTCGCCACGCCTCGTCCAGCAGCCGTTTGCTCGCTATTTCCGTAATAAAGTTGTTAAGTTGTCGAATTCCCTAATAAAAATGTAAATAAAACAAAAGACCAGTGGGGTAATAAAGGTGTTGGTTGTAAAAGTTCGGGAGCGGTCTTGGTACACGTCTCTACTCCATGATGCCAGCTCCGCCCCACCATTTTCCGTGGGATGTTTATAAACTTTGTACTGTATGACTATAAGACTTCAGGCTATGGAACCGTTGTGTTGTCCAGCTCCTACCTCTCATCTGGAACCCAAAAACACAGAATCTGGCGACAAGTCAACACAAAAGTAAGAAAATATATCGAATGTTGAATTAATAGCGTGTTTTGCTTTACATCGTCTAAGTGTGATTGATACCGCAACTGGGATTGTTCCAAAGCAAATAAGTCAACACGTGAATGCAGCGTGACGTGAATGCATAGGGGAATAGGAGCGAGTGTTTTAATGCAACTGATTTTTACGCAAATGCAAATACATTAGAATCGTCGTCATTTAGAAATGAGATCGCATATGTCTATGAATCGAGATTGAGTTTTATTTTTTATTTTAATTATTAATCGTGCAGCCCTAATCCAAACGATGTTATTTAGCTCAATAACAATTATTATACACTGGTCAGGAAATCTGCTGGGGTGGGAATCGCCAGAAGCCTCACGATACTTAAGTCACGATACGATAGTATTGCGATTTATTACCTTTTTTCAACTGCAAAGTAAAACTGTCAACATGTTTTATCTAATAAAATAAAGTTTTCAGTCTGTTCATCTCACTTTAATCATTTTTATTGCAGCAAATGGGATTTTCTCAAGCAGACAGATGTCAACACTGTAATCTGTGTTGCATGTGTTGCATGTACCTGACAAACTGAACTGTTTGTATTACAGTCATATTCCAACTTAACTGAATGCACGCATGTGTGGACTACTGTACTATTACAGGTATTGAAATGAACAATGCAACTTCCTTATACAAAAAAAAAGGTCAAGAAATTATAATAATAATTTGTATAATAAAATATCGATACTTGGCATCCTTGTATCGATACAGTATCGCCACGCAAAGTATCGCGATACTATACTGTATCGATATATTTTCCCCCACCACTAGTAGTCAATTATAGAACCTACGGTTTGAGTTTGCCATCATTGTCAAGTTGAAACCATTTGTGTGTGTGCATTTGAGAGGGATTGTATTAAAATACGGTGTAATATTTTCCTCTGTCTTTAGATGATGACGAGGAAGATGAGGGCAATGAGGTAGAGCAAGTGAGTGAAAGTGCAAATGAGGATGGAGGAGGTGGAGAGGAAGACAACACTGTGAAGGAGGACGAGGAGGACGACACAAAAAAGACTGTCACAAATGGACTCATTCCTGTTTGCAATGGGGAAAAGTCCACAATGTCTAATAGCCCCTCCTCTACTGACAGCCCTAGCCAATCGGAGGCTGTGGAACTCGATAAGGGTACGGAGTCGCCCAATAGCAACCTCACGGGAGAAGGTGAAGCTGTGGCTTCCTCCAATCACGTGTCAGTCAGGGACACCTGCAAGAGCTCTCAGGCCAATCGGGTTCTTTCAACCCCGTCACCGGATCTGATCATAACCACAGAGGACTCTAGCACAGAGACATTCAAGGGGAGCTCGGCCAATGGCAGCAGCCTCAGGGCTACCAGGAAGAGGAAGAGGAAGCTGGAGGAAGTTGAATCGAACGACATCAAGCACACCATCAGCAGGAGGTAGGACAGTAGGGGAGGAGCTAGTCTCAAGTAGCCAAACCTCTCCACACTATGTTAGCGCTGTGTGTAGCCAGACCTCTCTCTCCACACTATGTTAGTGCTGTGTGTAGCCAGACCTCTCTCTCCACACTATGTTAGCGCTGTGCGTAGCCAGACCTCTCTCCATACTATGTTAGCGCTGTGCGTAGCCAGACCTCTCTCTCCACACTATGTTAGCGCTGTGCGTAGCCAGACCTCTCTCTCCACACTATGTTAGAGCTGTGCGTAGCCAGACCTCTCTCTCCACACTATGTTAGCGCTGTGCGTAGCCAGACCTCTCTCTCCACACTATGTTAGCGCTGTGCGTAGCCAGACCTCTCTCTCCACACTATGTTAGCGCTGTGCGTAGCCAGACCTCTCTCTCCACACTATGTTAGCGCTGTGCGTAGCCAGACCTCTCTCTCCACTATGTTAGTGCTGTGTAGCCAGACCTCTCTCTCCACACTATGTTAGCGCTGTGCGTAGCCAGACCTCTCTCTCCACTATGTTAGCGCTGTGTGTAGCCAGACCTCTCTCTCCACACTATGTTAGCGCTGTGCGTAGCCAGACCTCTCTCTCCACACTATGTTAGCGCTGTGCGTAGCCAGACCTCTCTCTCCACTATGTTAGTGCTGTGTAGCCAGACCTCTCTCTCCACACTATGTTAGCGCTGTGCGTAGCCAGACCTCTCTCTCCACTATGTTAGCGCTGTGTGTAGCCAGACCTCTCTCTCCACACTATGTTAGCGCTGTGCGTAGCCAGACCTCTCTCTCCACACTATTTTAGCGCTGTGCGTAGCCAGACCTCTCTCTACTATGTTAGCGCTGTGTGTAGCCAGACCTCTCTCTCCACACTATGTTAGCGCTGTGCGTAGCCAGACATCTCTCTCCACACTATGTTAGCGCTGTGCGTAGCCAGACATCTCTCTCCACACTATGTTAGCGCTGTGCGTAGCCAGACATCTCTCTCCACACTATGTTAGCGCTGTGCGTAGCCAGACCTCTCTCTACTATGTTAGCGCTGTGTGTAGCCAGACCTCTCTCTCCACACTATGTTAGCGCTGTGTGTAGCCAGACCTCTCTCTCCACACTATGTTAGCACTGTGTGTAGCCAGACCTCTCTCTCCACACTATGTTAGCGCTGTGCGTAGCCAGACCTCTCTCCACACTATGTTAGCGCTGTGCGTAGCCAGACCTCTCTCCACACTATGTTAGCGCTGTGTGTAGCCAGACCTCTCTCTCCACACTATGTTAGCGCTGTGTGTAGCCAGACCTCTCTCCACACTATGTTAGCGCTGTGCGTAGCCAGACCTCTCTCCACACTAGTGGTCTGCAAGGGCCTTGAAAGTAAGCCCGTGCCCAGCCCGACCCCATGACGTTCAGGCCCTGCCCGACAATAAGCCCGACTGTAATGCAACATTTGAAGCCCTAGCCCGAATGAAAACCAGATTTTTTATTTATTTATTTAGACTTAAATTTTTTCTAATTTCTTTAATTTGTTTTAAATATTCAAAACACGGTTTTATATGAACTTAATAAATAACCAAAAACGAAAATGTCCAATAGGTCTGCCTAAATAACAGATAGGCGCATATAGCGCTGAAAACTAACAAGCATTATATTATAGCCAAATATACATTTTTGTTTTTGTTTTAGATATTCGAAACACTGTTTATATATTAACTTAATAAATAAACAAAAACGAAAATGTCCAATAGGTCTGCCTAAATAACGCATATCACGCTGAAAACTAAGAAGCATTTACATAGCCTGTTTCGCTCTTATTAGAATGCCGTCCCAGTGCTCGCTTAGACTGACTCACACGGCAGCCTCGTAAAACGTATTGAAGGCTATATGGAATCTTCTTTGACACACACACACGACACAATAGCCTACTCAGTCACTATACAAACAAACAGAAAACAGAAATCAGATTTCGAGCAGAGCAACATTTATAATAATGAAAGCACAACAGAACAGGGCAGCAGCGACCCCACACCAGCAAATAATAATACATCAGACTCACCACTTCGCTGTTGATGTCAGCAACGCGTTGAACAACGTTAACAAAACTTCGCCAACCGGCTACATACATCCAAGAACAAATTAAAGCGTTCGCCAACTGGCTATATTCCAACTTTTAAACAACCTATGCCACTTCGGTCCGGTTCATTTGTTCATCATCCACCTGAGGGCTTCATCACTGTTCTACTCCCCTCGAGTTCTCCCTGCGGGCTGCGGTAATTACATCCAAATGTTTCCAAAAATGCAGCTTTCCCTTTACTATTTTATCTGTTAACTTATACATCTTGACTCCTCAGACACGAGGCTTTCACTCTCTGATGACAGCACTACGTTACGCAAAAATGAAAGTGAAACCGTAATGTTATCCTATAACCCTAGTTATATGAGTATAGCGAGCAAGCAATACAAAAAAAAAAGAGGGTGCTGCCCGGCCCGGTCGAGCCCGAATTATTTATTTAAAAACAAAGCCCTACCCAGCCCGAACCCGTCGGGTCGGGTAGGGCCCCGTCGGGCTCGGGCAGGGATGCAGTGCACTAATCCACACTATGTTAGCGCTGTGTGTAGCCAGACCTCTCTCTCCACACTATGTTAGCGCTGTGTGTAGCCAGACCTCTCTCTCCACACTATGTTAGCGCTGTGCGTAGCCAGACCTCTCTCTCCACACTATGTTAGCGCTGTGCGTAGCCAGACCTCTCTCTCCACACTATGTTAGCGCTGTGCGTAGCCAGACCTCTCTCTCCACACTATGTTAGCACTGTGTGTAGCCAGACCTCTCTCTCCACTATGTTAGCACTGTGTGTAGCCAGACCTCTCTCTCCACACTATGTTAGCGCTGTGCGTAGCCAGACCTCTCTCCACACTATGTTAGCGCTGTGTGTAGCCAGACCTCTCTCTCCACACTATGTTAGCGCTGTGTGTAGCCAGACCTCTCTCCCCACACTATGTTAGCGCTGTGCGTAGCCAGACCTCTCTCTCCACACTATTTTAGCGCTGTGCGTAGCCAGACCTCTCTCTCCACACTATGTTAGCGCTGTGCGTAGCCAGACCTCTCTCTCCACTATGTTAGCGCTGTGCGTAGCCAGACCTCTCTCTCCACACTATGTTAGCGCTGTGCGTAGCCAGACCTCTCTCTCCACTATGTTAGCGCTGTGCGTAGCCAGACCTCTCTCTCCACACTATGTTAGCGCTGTGCGTAGCCAGACCTCTCTCTCCACACTATGTTAGCGCTGTGCGTAGCCAGACCTCTCTCTCCACACTATGTTAGCGCTGTGTGTAGCCAGACCTCTCTCTCCACACTATGTTAGCGCTGTGCGTAACAAAACCTCTGTCCACACTAGTGGTCTGCAAGGGCCTTGAAAGTAAGCCCGTGCCCAGCCCGACCCCATGACGTTCAGGCCCTGCCCGACAATAAGCCCGACTGTAATGCAACATTTGAAGCCCTAGCCCGAATGAAAACCAGATTTTTTATTTATTTATTTAGACTTAAATTTTTTCTAATTTCTTTAATTTGTTTTAAATATTCAAAACACGGTTTTATATGAACTTAATAAATAACCAAAAACGAAAATGTCCAATAGGTCTGCCTAAATAACAGATAGGCGCATATAGCGCTGAAAACTAACAAGCATTATATTATAGCCAAATATAATTTTTTTTTGTTTTAGATATTCGAAACACTGTTTATATATTAACTTAATAAATAAACAAAAACGAAAATGTCCAATAGGTCTGCCTAAATAACGCATATCACGCTGAAAACTAAGAAGCATTTACATAGCCTGTTTCGCTCTTATTAGAATGCCGTCCCAGTGCTCGCTTAGACTGACTCACACGGCAGCCTCGTAAAACGTATTGAAGGCTATATGGAATCTTCTTTGACACACACACACGACACAATAGCCTACTCAGTCACTATACAAACAAACAGAAAACGGAAATCAGATTTCGAGCAGAGCAACATTTATAATAATGAAAGCACAACAGAACAGGGCAGCAGCGACCCCACACCAGCAAATAATAATACATCAGACTCACCACTTCGCTGTTGATGTCAGCAACGCGTTGAACAACGTTAACAAAACTTCGCCAACCGGCTACATACATCCAAGAACAAATTAAAGCGTTCGCCAACTGGCTATATTCCAACTTCAAACAACCTATGCCACTTCGGTCCGGTTCATTTGTTCATCATCCACCTGAGGGCTTCATCACTGTTCTACTCCCCTCGAGTTCTCCCTGCGGGCTGCGGTAATTACATCCAAATGTTTCCAAAAATGCAGCTTTCCCTTTACTATTTTATCTGTTAACTTATACATCTTGACTCCTCAGACACGAGGCTTTCACTCTCTGATGACCACACTACGTTACGCAAAAATGAAAGTGAAACCGTAAGGTTATCCTATAACCCTAGTTATATGAGTATAGCGAGCAAGCAATACAAAAAAAAAGAGGGCGCTGCCCGGCCCGGCCGAGCCCGAATTATTTTTTTTAAAACAAAGCCCTACCCAGCCCGAACCCGTCGGGTCGGGTAGGGCCCCGTCGGGCTCGGGCAGGGATGCAGTGCACTAGTCCACACTATGTTAGCGCTGTGTGTAGCCAGACCTCTCTCTCCACACTATGTTAGCGCTGTGTGTAGCCAGACCTCTCTCCACACTATGTTAGCGCTGTGCGTAGCCAGACCTCTCTCTACACACTATGTTAGCGCTGTGTGTAGCCAGACCTCTCTCCACACTATGTTAGCGCTGTGTGTAGCCAGACCTCTCTCCACACTATGTTAGCGCTGTGCGTAGCCAGACCTCTCTCCACACTATGTTAGCGCTGTGCGTAGCCAGACCTCTCTCTCCACACTATGTTAGCGCTGTGCGTAGCCAGACCTCTGTCCACACTAGTGGTCTGCAAGGGCCTTGAAATTAAGCCCGTGCCCAGCCCGCCCCCATGACGTTCAGGTCCTGCCCGACAATAAGCCTGACTGTAATGCAACATTTGAAGCCCTAGCCCGAATGAAAACCAGAATTTTTATTTATTTATTTAGACTTACATTTGTTAAATTTTTTTTAATTTGTTTTAAATATTCGAATCACGGTTTTATATGAACTTAATAAATAAACAAAAACGAAAATGTCCAATAGGTCTGCCTAAATAACAGATAGGCGCATATCGCGCTGAAAACTAACAAGCATTATATTATAGCCAAATATACATTTTTGTTTTTGTTTTAGATATTCGAAACACTGTTTATATATTAACTTAATAAATAAACAAAAACGAAAATGTCCAATAGGTCTGCCTAAATAACGCATATCACGCTGAAAACTAAGAAGCATTTACATAGCCTGTTTCGCTCTTATTAGAATGCCGTCCCAGTGCTCGCTTAGACTGACTCACACGGCAGCCTCGTAAAACGTATTGAAGGCTATATGGAATCTTCTTTGACACACACACACGACACAATAGCCTACTCAGTCACTATACAAACAAACAGAAAACAGAAATCAGATTTCGAGCAGAGCAACATTTATAATAATGAAAGCACAACAGAACAGGGCAGCAGCGACCCCACACCAGCAAATAATAATACATCAGACTCACCACTTCGCTGTTGATGTCAGCAACGCGTTGAACAACGTTAACAAAACTTCGCCAACCGGCTACATACATCCAAGAACAAATTAAAGCGTTCGCCAACTGGCTATATTCCAACTTTTAAACAACCTATGCCACTTCGGTCCGGTTCATTTGTTCATCATCCACCTGAGGGCTTCATCACTGTTCTACTCCCCTCGAGTTCTCCCTGCGGGCTGCGGTAATTACATCCAAATGTTTCCAAAAATGCAGCTTTCCCTTTACTATTTTATCTGTTAACTTATACATCTTGACTCCTCAGACACGAGGCTTTCACTCTCTGATGACAGCACTACGTTACGCAAAAATGAAAGTGAAACCGTAATGTTATCCTATAACCCTAGTTATATGAGTATAGCGAGCAAGCAATACAAAAAAAAAAGAGGGTGCTGCCCGGCCCGGTCGAGCCCGAATTATTTATTTAAAAACAAAGCCCTACCCAGCCCGAACCCGTCGGGTCGGGTAGGGCCCCGTCGGGCTCGGGCAGGGATGCAGTGCACTAATCCACACTATGTTAGCGCTGTGTGTAGCCAGACCTCTCTCTCCACACTATGTTAGCGCTGTGTGTAGCCAGACCTCTCTCTCCACACTATGTTAGCGCTGTGCGTAGCCAGACCTCTCTCTCCACACTATGTTAGCGCTGTGCGTAGCCAGACCTCTCTCTCCACACTATGTTAGCGCTGTGCGTAGCCAGACCTCTCTCTCCACACTATGTTAGCACTGTGTGTAGCCAGACCTCTCTCTCCACTATGTTAGCACTGTGTGTAGCCAGACCTCTCTCTCCACACTATGTTAGCGCTGTGCGTAGCCAGACCTCTCTCCACACTATGTTAGCGCTGTGTGTAGCCAGACCTCTCTCCCCACACTATGTTAGCGCTGTGCGTAGCCAGACCTCTCTCTCCACACTATTTTAGCGCTGTGCGTAGCCAGACCTCTCTCTCCACACTATGTTAGCGCTGTGCGTAGCCAGACCTCTCTCTCCACTATGTTAGCGCTGTGCGTAGCCAGACCTCTCTCTCCACACTATGTTAGCGCTGTGCGTAGCCAGACCTCTCTCTCCACTATGTTAGCGCTGTGCGTAGCCAGACCTCTCTCTCCACACTATTTTAGCGCTGTGCGTAGCCAGACCTCTGTCCACACTAGTGGTCTGCAAGGGCCTTGAAAGTAAGCCCGTGCCCAGCCCGACCCCATGACGTTCAGGCCCTGCCCGACAATAAGCCCGACTGTAATGCAACATTTGAAGCCCTAGCCCGGATGAAAACCCGATTTTTTATTTATTTATTTAGACTTACATTTTTTCTAATTTTTTTTAATTTGTTTTAAATATTCAAAACACGGTTTTATATGAACTTAATAAATAACCAAAAACGAAAATGTCCAATAGGTCTGCCTAAATAACAGATAGGCGCATATAGCGCTGAAAACTAACAAGCATTATATTATAGCCAATTATTACATGGCGTTTTCACATTCGCCGAAATGCTTGCTTGTGATTGGTCAATAGCGCACGTCAGAGGTCAGTTATCAGACAATAATGACCGCTGTGGGACAATAATGACCGCTGTGCGCAGCTGTTCGCAATCAAGCCCACTGACATCAGTGCAACCAGACACTGCCGGTGTTCTGCTGCCGGGGAAGCTGCCGGCGATGACAGGGGGCGGAGCGACGAGCGGAGCCAGAACCAGTGTTGCGACTGCGAGTCGATGTAAAATGAATTAGGTATATTGTTAGTAAGTTAGCCATGTAATAAGCGGGATAATGTATAGCTATACTCGATCATTGTCGCAAAATAATTGACCTTCACTGACGTTTAAAACACCTCGCCGAGGCGGCTCTGTATTTTAAACTCTGTGTCGGTCAATTATTTTGCGACAATGACCTCGTAGCTATACATTATCCCTTACATATAATTTTTGTTTTGTTTTAGATATTCGAAACACTGTTTATATATTAACTTAATAAATAAACAAACAAAATTGTCCAATAGGTCTGCCTAAATAACGCATATCACGCTGAAAACTAAGAAGCATTTACATAGCCTGTTTCGCTCTTATTAGAATGCCGTCCCAGTGCTCGCTTAGACTGACTCACATGGCAGCCTCGTAAAACGTATTGAAGGCTATATGGAATCTTCTTTGACACAAACACACGACACAATAGCCTACTCAGTCACTATACAAACAAACAGAAAACAGAAATCAGATTTAGAGCAGAGCAACATTTATAATAATGAAAGCACAACAGAACAGGGCAGCAGCGACCCCACACCAGCAAATAATAATACATCAGACTCACCACTTCGCTGTTGATGTCAGCAACGCGTTGAACAACGTTAACAAAACTTCGCCAACCGCCTACATACATCCAAGAACAAATTAAAGCGTTCGCCAACTGGCTATATTCCAACTTTAAACAACCTATGCCACTTCGGTCCGGTTCATTTGTTCATCATCCATCTGAGGGCTTCATCACTGTTCTACTCCCCTCGAGTTCTCCCTGCGGGCTGCAGTAATTACATCCAAATGTTTCCAAAAATGCAGCTTTCCCTTTACTATTTTATCTGTTAACTTATACATCTTGACTCCTCAGACACGAGGCTTTCACTCTCTGATGACAGCACTACGTTACGCAAAAATTAAAGTGAAACCGTAAGGTTATCCTATAACCCTAGTTATATGAGTATAGCGAGCAAGCAATAAAAAAAAAAGAGGGCGCTGCCCGGCCGAGCCAGAATTATTTATTTAAAAACAAAGCCCTACCCAGCCCGAACCCGCCGGGTCGGGTAGGGCCCCGTCGGGCTCGGGCAGGGATGCAGTGCACTAGTCCACACTATGTTAGCGCTGTGTGTAGCCAGACCTCTCTCTCCACACTATGTTAGCGCTGTGTGTAGCCAGACCTCTCTCTCCACACTATGTTAGCGCTGTGTGTAGCCAGACCTCTCTCTCCACACTATGTTAGCGCTGTGCGTAGCCAGACATCTCTCTCCACACTATGTTAGCGCTGTGTGTAGCCAGACATCTCTCTGCACACTATGTTAGCACTGTGTGTAGCCAGACCTCTCTCTCCACACTATGTTAGCGCTGTGTGTAGCCAGACCTCTCTCTCCACACTATGTTAGCGCTGTGTGTAGCCAGACCTCTCTCCACACTATGTTAGCGCTGTGTGTAGCCAGACCTCTCTCCACACTATGTTAGCGCTGTGCGTAGCCAGACCTCTCTCTCCACACTGTTAGCGCTGTGCGTAGCCAGACCTCTCTCTCCACACTATGTTAGCGCTGTGCGTAGCCAGACCTCTCCACACTATGTTAGCGCTGTGTGTAGCCAGACCTCTCTCCACACTATGTTAGCGCTCTGTGTAGCCAGACCTCTCTCCACACTATGTTAGCCGTGTGTGTAGCCAGACCTCTCTCCACACTGTTAGCGCTGTGCGTAGCCAGACCTCTCTCTCCACACTGTTAGCGCTGTGCGTAGCCAGACCTCTCCACACTATGTTAGCGCTGTGTGTAGCCAGACCTCTCTCCACACTATGTTAGCGCTCTGTGTAGCCAGACCTCTCTCCACACTATGTTAGCACTGTGTGTAGCCAGACCTCTCTCCTCTCTCTTCAAATATGATATAATAATAATCATCTTTATTTATAGCACCTTTCATACAAGAATAGCAAATAGCAATACAAGACTGGCATAAAATGAGCACAAAATTGGCAGATCAATGCATAAAGTGCAGACATAGAATTTGTATAATATAGCAGCAAAAGTAACATACAATAAGTATAAAATAGATGGCAGCAAAAGTCAAGAGAAGGCATAGAGCATTAAATCATAGTTTTTCATATTAGGATCTAACATCATAAGCCTTGTTTATGGTTTGATTATCACTGATACATGTAAAATAGACATATAAAATCATGAAATTGGCAGATAAACATAAAAACCCAAACTGTTATTTCAGTCGCTGGGAACTATTTGAATAGCGCTCTGGAGTAACAAGTCAGTTAACCCTTTCACTGCCGCACTACCAAACGGTTAGCCCTTTCACTGCGACAATACACAGAAGGTTAACCCTTTCACTGCCACACAACAGCAGGTTAACCCTTTCACTGCCACACCACAGAAGGTTAACCCTTTACTATCACACTACCGTCGGTAGCACTCTGGATTAACAAGTCAGTTAAGACACGTCTCTTAGTCAACACTCTGGATTAACAAGTCAGTTAACAATTCTTCATATCTCTCCCTCTCTTATCACCCCTCCCTCTCACCCCATCCTTCTCTCCCTCTCTCTATATATCCCTCCTATCCGTTTCCCCCCTTTCTCTCTCCTTCCTTTCCCCTCTCACTGCTCTCCCTCCTTCTCTTATCGCCCCCCTCTGTCCCTCCATCCCTCTATCCCTCCCTCCATCCCTCTCTCGTGTCCAGTGAGATGGACATCTCCCCGGACATGGGTGCGAGTCGCAGTCCTGTAGCGGACAGCCCCAGCCAGGCCTTGGTCACCAGCTCCCAGACGACGCCGCCTCCCAAGAAGAACAAGGTGAGTGAGGAGCAGAAGTCTGTTTACAGGATGTTCCTTTTCAGACTCCTCAAAAGTCATCACTCCTATGCATCACCCAGGTACCCGCCGTTTCGACTGAGGTTTTTGAGGGTGTTCGATTTGAGTTTAAATCACAGAAAGTGCTTGAATTAGAATTTTTGAATTTGAAATTTTTATTTCAAACATGTAAATAAATTAGTGCTGTCAATAGATTAAAAAAAATTAACTAATTAATCTCACAATTTTCTGTAATTAATCTAGATAAAAAATCGCATTTTTCTACTTAAGACCGAAGCTTGTAACATATATTTACTTGAGTAAAATCATGGAATTAATGTAAAATCAACACAAAAAGTATATTTATGTTCAAAGACTATTTTAATAACTTTCTTTGAATACAGTTTCTCTCCTGTGAAATACAAATGTTCAACAAAACCATCAACATTGATTCAGCTAGACCTTTCTTATATCCGCGGCGCTAACAGAAATAAAAACAACCCAGGCCTATGTTAAAGTGCAGATTGGCTTAGAGGACGATAATGTCTTGTATGAACTACCAGTAATATAAATCATATTAACAACAAAAATGTGTTCCATCTTCATGTCAGATGATTTTCAAAAAGGTGCATGAGTCAATGCAAAAAAAAGAACAAGCAAATATACTGCTGAAAGTTCAGAACGTTGAAAATTCACTCCATAGATTAATCTAGATAAAGAAATTTACCGCTTTAAATAATTTAAATTAATCTCCAAAGTTAAAGCATTAACTTTGACAGCCCTAAAATAAATACAAACAATATAAAATCAAAACAAATCATTGATCTCAAGAAATTAAATGGAAAAAATAAATAAACAAAAGCAAAACATAACTCAATTTACATGTTCGAAAATGAGTAGGAAGAAGTATACCCTTATTTAATCCTACCCCTTTTCCACTACTCAAATTAGTGTACTAATTTAAAACTTTACAAAACAAATATATATGTATGCGAAACAAAAAACAAAAACTATATATGTAAAACATGAAAGAAATAAAATAAAAGTTTAAACCCGTTTTGTGACACTGAAACAGAAATCGTACTCTCTGAAATCCTGCGAGGCGTGAGTTGTTGCAGGAAGAAACACTGGAAGCGGTGGAGCATGAGAGCGTTGTTTGTGTTTAAAGCTAGTTTAGTTATCTAAAAGATAAAGACAGCGGTTCGTGTTTGTGCATTTCCAAATTGTGCCAACGACATGTCGCCCACTTTGTGCAGCGTTCATAGACTATTATTGATAGACATGTATTATGAGAAATAAATGTCTTCTCCAGAGTCAGACAGGAAGATGGATACCAGTTTCCTCTCTGTGCGTTCAGTAGAAAGCCATCAGTCTGCAAGCTAGCCTAGCTTGGCACAAATGAATGGAAGCAGATACGGACCAGCTAGCCTCTCCCCGAGTTTTAAGCTAGGCTAGCTGGTCCGTATCTCCTTCCATTCATTTGTGCTAAGCTAGGCTAGCTTATCTGACGCGTGATTTTTTTTTTCAGTTTGCGAAGACGCTCTCTGATTGGCTAGCCCGCATACAGCGAAGACCCTATACAGCGAAGACCCTCTCTGATTGGTTTAGCTCCGAAGGGCTCTTCCGCCTTGTACATATATATTCTCTGCTTCGAAGTGGGTTATGCTTAGAGTTTATCTTTAGAGCAGGGCGATGGACCACCAGCCCTGATTCCAAACTCTAAGCATAACCCACTTCGAAAGAGGGCCAAAGCATAACCACTTCGAAGCAGAGAATATATATATATGTACAAGGCGGACATTTCTATCCCAGAGCCCTTCGGAGCCCTTCGGAGCTAAACCAATCAGAGAGGGTATTCGCTGTACGCGGGCTAGCCAATCGGAGAGCGTCTTCACTGCCCCACTACCAAACTGTTAACCCTTTCACTGCGACAATACACAGAAGGTTAACCCTTTCACTGCCATACAACAGCAGGTTAACCCGTTCACTGCCACACTACAGAAGGTTAACCCTTCACTGTCACACTACCGACGGTTAACCCTTTCTGTAGTGTGGCAGTGAAAGGGTTAAACGTGTATTGAACCAGGCAGGTGGTCTCTCGGGGTCAACACCTCCTCAGCGGGTCGTCCTTGTGTCTCCAGGTCAACGTGGCGACTCAGTGCGACGTTGAAATGGTCATCGTCCTGTCGGACTCGGATTGATCCTTCGCCCCCTGACCTTTGACACGACCGGGACTTCTTCTCCTGCGGCTTCTTGCTGACCGTGGGACCGGTTTCCAACAAGGGCGCTGTCTAGATCCCTCTAGCCGCCGCGAAGGACGTCTGTACATTTTGTTGTTGATTTTCAGGTGATGAGGTCGATGTCTGGGTCGAGGGAACGGAGATGATGAAGATGAAACGGTGTTCATGTCGCTCCTGGTTCCTCTTCCTCTCTCTCTCTCTCTCTCTCTCTCTCTCTCTCTCTCTGACTGACTCTCTCTCTCTCTGACTGACTCTCTCTCTGACTGACTCTCTCTCTCTCTCTCTGACTCTCTCTGACTCTCTCTCTCTCTGACTGACTCTCTCTCTGACTGACTCTCTCTCTCTCTCTCTCCCTCTCTCTGTCTGACTCTCTCTGACTGACTCTCTCTCTGACTCTCTCTGTCTGACTCTGACTCTCTCTCTCCCTCTCTCTGTCTGACTCTCTCTCTGACTGACTCTCTCTCTGACTCTCTCTGTCTGACTCTCTCTGACTGACTCTCTCTCTGACTCTCTCTCTGACTGACTCTGACTCTCTCTGACTCTCTGACTCTCTCTCTATTCTCTCTCTCTCTCTCTCTCTCTCTCTCTCTCTCTCTCTCTCTCTCTCTCTCTCTCTCTCTCTCTCTCTCTCTCTCTGCCACTTAACCAAACCAGTGCCTGACAATGTGAACAATGGACAACATTTCAGATGGACATAAAACGGAGATACATTTATTTTTTCTTTTTGTTGTTGTTGTTCTCATAAACTCTTAACTGGCGATGGACGTGGTAGTTCACTGCCATGTTGTTTACATTTTTATATTTAAATAGCCCCCCCCCCCCCCTCCCCGTTTTAAGATGTGATTTGAGAAAATATTTTACATATTCTGTCTGTCTGCTAGCTCCCCCTCCCCCGTGACATGTGGTTTGTTTTTACGTTGTTTGTTTGTTACGAGGCCACTATATAGTACAGCAGAGCGCACAGTCTGGATCAAAGACTTGTTTGGTTCTGAAGTCTTCCAGGGTCCTTGCCCGGCGTGGGACCCGCGGGCTGGAGAGGGGGCGCCGGGTTTACCGGATCCATGTGCTTTACTGGAACTAGACTTCCAGAGTGATTCTAGCAGGAAGACTCCGACTGAAGCCGGAGGAGCGGAGGAGGACCGTCCCGTCCGGAGCTCCGGTGTCTGAGCCATGCGGTGGCGATCAGGGGTTAAATGAACCACGTCCCGGGGGCACTTAGCGGGGAGAGGCGAGGGTACAAGAGACATTCAGGGACTTCAGTGAAACTAGATTGGAACGTTTTCCGGGACCGTTTTTAAGTTTGTAAGCCCCGGTGGTTATTACTGGTGATTTTTTTAGATTTGGAAACTTGTTTCACCCGGTGAGGACTGAGAACACTGGATGCAGCACACAGACAGACCCATGCAGACCAGGGCTGTTTAATGCATCTCAGCGTCAGACTAGATTTAGTTCATTAATTTTAGTGAAAGTTAAATAAATACGGTCTTGGCACCGAGACTCTTGGGAAAGCAAACATCATGTTAAGGGTTGATGACTGTATGCTCCACTACACTGTGAGTGCAATTAAGATATAGAGTCCATTTCTGTCCATATAATAAGTAGGTATTTGGGTTTGGTTGCCAACATTAATCTTTTTATTTTTATAATTTCTTTTTTTAATTATAATTATGCATTTTCCATTAGTTTCCACAGGCGACTATTTCTGGTTCATTTTTATTCAAGCGAATTTTCCTTTTCTTGTTTTGAGACTAATGAGGAACAACTGAGAACCTTTTTCTTTCATACATGCATTCAAACCTTTATTTAAAATCTCCAAGGATCATTAGTTTTGTTTAGTTGTTCGTCGAACAAGTGTTTGATCTGTTGAAATGTAGCGTTCTGAACAGAAATGTAACCCGATGCTGGAGTGATGAGTTATTTTTTTATTATTATTTGTTTTTATTTTTATCTTTGATAATAAATAAGTGATGAACGCTGGTGTATGTGGAGGCTTCTCTCGAGGATTGACCCATCTCCAGCCCCGCCCTTCTTTTTGTGATCCTGCCCGGCCGTTGTGATTGGAGGATTTAAAAAAGAAAAAAAGAGGGAGGGTCTTGATATTGGTCCATTGAAATAATTCTCCAAGACTGTTGGTGTTTTTGTCTCGGCTGTAGTGGGAACATGAAGGAGATTAGTGCAGAGAACGGCCCTAAAGAGGAAGAATTATTTCAATATTTTTGTATGCTTGAAGAGAAAAGTATCATGTTTCTCACGTTGAGAGTCCCATGTGATCACACTCTTTGCTCTCACTGCTGAATAATAAAGCGTTAACTATGTCGGGACAGAAGTACAATAATTTCCTCACCGTTTGTCCAAAGTATCACAGTCTGGGCATGATCTGTTTAACGTCCTCCTGCACCCGAAGACCCCCGGGGTTTATTCCTCCATGTGACGAACGGAAAATAAAGAACAAAAATAACCCTTTCACTGTCACGACAAAGGGTTAATACAGTAGAGCTGACCAGTGATGCACTGTGTTCAGTTCTCTCACACTGAAGGTACAACTCCAGAGCCACGCAGGGGTGGAAAGTACTTGAGTAATTGTACTTTGTTACAATACTTAAGTACTGTTTTGGGGGATTTGTACTTTACTCGAGTATTCTTATGTTTGTATACTTGTACTTTTACTCAATTACATTTCAGAGAGGGAAAAAATATACTTTTTACTCCTTACATTTAAAATGCAGACCTACAAAGTACAAATCTATGCAGGTTACGTTAACGTTATTAATCCTGCGGCCGGCACTTTTATTTAAAAACAGCCAATCAAATCCCCATCAATGGAAAATTAACCCACCCATACCCATGCTGATTGGTCCTTGTGTGAGCATATGCTTGGTTTCGTTCCAGCCATGCCTAAACGCCAGCCGATGGTTTCACTAATTGGCCCACCTCTTCAACTAATTACTAACTCACCTGGTGCAATGTGTAGTTCAAATGAAAACTTGGCCCACGATGGAATGAATTTGAGACCCCTGGTCTGTCCCTTGCAATAAAAATAGTTTTTTTTACTTTAACTTTTTGGTACTTAAAGGGGAACTCCACTTTTTTTGGAAATTAGCTTATTTAACATCTTCCCTGGAGTTAGACAAGAAGATGCATACCTTTTTTGTCTCTGCGTGCATTTTAGCTTTGGGAATAGACGCTCCGTTAGCATAGCTTAGCTTCATCACTGGAAGTGAGGCAGGACAGTAGCCTTACAGTGTATTGCAAGGTCTGACATTGACCAAACTTGATATGCATGACCTTGGTGGGCTCTAGGTCAACTCCTGAAAAGGGGGTCAATGTCAGACCTTGCAATCAAAAGTTAGGGGCGCATTGAAATTATGGCAAGGGTTATTAGCCCCCTAACTTTTGATTGCAAAGTCTGACATTGACCCCCTTTTCAGGAGTTGACCTAGAGCCCACCAAGGTCATGCATATCAAGTTTGGTCAATGTCAGACCTTGCAATACACTGTAAGGCTACTGTCCTGCCTCACTTCCAGTGATGAAGCTAAGCTATGCTAACGGAGCGTCTATTCCCAAAGCTAAAATGCACGCACAGAGACAAAAAAGGTATGCATCTTCTTGTCTAACTCCAGGGAAGATGTTAAATAAGCTAATTTCCAAAAAAAAATGGAGTTCCCCTTTAAGTACATTTCAAAGTAGAAACATTTGGACTTTTACTCAAGTGTGTTTTTAACCAGATACTCTTGACTTTTACTTGAGTATGATTTTGAGACTACCCATACTTTCACTTAAGTATAATTTCTGGGTACTTTTTACACCCCTGCCGTCAAGGGTGCCTGTACTTAATCAGATTACATGACTATAGACCTGTACTTCATCAGATTACATGATTAAAGACCTGTACTTCATCAGATTACATGAATATAGACCTGTACTTCATCATAATACATGAATATAGACCTGTACTTCATCAGATATCATCAGTGATGGCTGTTTACTGCAGAGTGGAGGGACTGGGAGACCCATGTTACTGACCAGACACTCTATATCAGTGATGGCTGTTTACTGCAGAGTGGAGGGACTGGGAGACCCATGTTACTGACCAGACACTCTATACCAGTGATGGCTGTTTACTGCAGAGTGGAGGGACTGGGAGACCCATGTTACTGACCAGACACTCTATATCAGTGATGGCTGTTTACTGCAGAGTGGAGGGACTGGGAGACCCATGTTACTGACCAGACACTCTATATCAGTGATGGCTGTTTACTGCAGAGTGGAGGGACTGGGAGACCTATGTTACTGACCAGACACTCTATATCAGTGATGGCTGTTTACTGCAGAGCGGAGGGACTGGGAGACCCATGTTACTGACCAGACACTATATATCAGTGATGGCTGTTTACTGCAGAGCGGAGGGACTGGGAGACCCATGTTACTGACCAGACACTCTGTATCAGTGATGGCTGTTTACTGCAGAGTGGAGGGACTGGGAGACCCATGTTACTGACCAGACACTCTGTATCAGTGATGGCTGTTTACTGCAGAGTGGAGGGACTGGGAGACCCATGTTACTGACCAGACACTCTATATCAGTGATGGCTGTTTACTGCAGAGTGGAGGGACTGGGAGACCCATGTTACTGACCAGACACTCTATATCAGTGATGGCTGTTTACTGCAGAGTGGAGGGACTGGGAGACCCATGTTACTGACCAGACACTCTGTATCAGTGATGGCTGTTTACTGCAGAGTGGAGGGACTGGGAGACCCATGTTACTGACCAGACACTCTATATCAGTGATGGCTGTTTACTGCAGAGTGGAGGGACTGGGAGACCCATGTTACTGACCAGACACTGTATCAGTGATGACTGTTTACTGCAGAGTGGAGGGACTGGGAGACCCATGTTACTGACCAGACACTCTATATCAGTGATGGCTGTTTACTGCAGAGTGGAGGGACTGGGAGACCCATGTTACTGACCAGACACTCTATATCAGTGATGGCTGTTTACTGCAGAGTGGAGGGACTGGGAGACCCATGTTACTGACCAGACACTCTATATCAGTGATGGCTGTTTACTGCAGAGTGGAGGGACTGGGAGACCCATGTTACTGACCAGACACTATATCAGTGATGGCTGTTGTCAGAATGTATTTATTCTGAGTGTTTGAGTAGGACCACTACGCCCTCTTGACAGCTCCAAGCTCAGGCTCCCGTACAATCAGTGAAGTTGTGATGGTGACCACACAACACAAGGAACAAACAATGGCGGACGAAAGCAATGCATCGATAAATTACAAAAAAGGCTTATTTGTTTGTTTATTTTTATATGATGTATTAGACAAGTAGGCCTACCACCAGAATGGAAGATAGTGTTAAAAAAATAAAAACGATTTATTTGTATGTATATATAATTATATATGCATATGTAGGTATATAGTTGTACATATTGTGGCAGATATCATCCCCCGTCCCATGGCTACGTGGGGGAAGGGAGATACTACTGCCACGGGCAGAGGAGAGTTAATTAGGGAGCTGATTAGGACTGATGGAACACATCTGTGCACCACGTGATCACATCCCACACACACACCGAGACACCCATAGCTTAAAGCCCGAGGAGAGACAGAGCGAGGTTGAGTGGAGGTGAGGAAGGAGCAGAGAGAGTGTGATAAGGATTCTGTGAGGTGAGAGGTAGTTGAGGAGAGGTAAAAGCGAGAAGGTGTTCGTGGTACTGGACCGGAAGACGAACCCTGATTTTGTGTGCATTTCAGTGCGATCGTGGACCCCGCCCCTCTTAGAATACCCACCGCAGCTTCAAGTACTATTCTGAAGAAGGTATTTTATACTTTACTTGAGTACCTTTTAGACTTGATCCAATCCAACTTTATTTATATAGCACGTTTAAAAACAACAAAGTTGACCAAAGTGCTTCACAATCAATCAATATAGTAAAAAAAATTATAAAAAACAGACTAACCACAATACAGTGCACACGGAACTAAACAGGTTACGGCAGCAGATTTACTTTATACTTTTACGCCATTTAATGTCTAAATGAGCCTCTAACACAACATACATACTAATGACTTCAATAAAGACTTTTGTGATTGATTCATGAAAATTATGTACTTTCTGATTTTGACCGTCAACATAGAAACTGAGCCGAGGACGTCACCAATTGATTGATTGAAAACTTTATTAACTGTAAGAGCCAAAGCTATATATATTTAGGTTATTGATTGGATTTAGATAAAGTCATTGAACCGTCATATTTGTCATAATAGAGCATTCTAGAACGTTTGTGGTGATGTCATAATAGATTTCTGGAACATAGAGCATTCTGGAGCGTTTGTGGTGATGTCATAATAGATTTCTGGAACATAGAGCATTCTGGAGCGTTTGTGGTGATGTCATAAATACTTTCTGGAACAACAGTATGACGTCATAGAACGTCCTGGAACATTCGTGATGGCACCGTATGATGTCATAACCGACCCTTCTAGAACATTTGGGTCTCTATATAAGGTGACGTTCTCTCAGAGTGAAAGTTTTGCATCTTGAACAGGTCCCGGGACACGCTGGGATTGCGGGGAATGAGATGGCTGACTCCCTTGCCAAACAGAGCCTGGGAAGGGAGGAAGAGATAGGTATTTCAATGGGAAGAGTAGAACTCAGAGATAAGATAAAGAAAGGAGTTGAGGCTGAGTGGCAGGATGAGTGGGAAAGGGGGACCAAGGGAAGGCACTATTTCTCTCTGCAGCCTCGGGTCAAGATCAAGGTGGAGGGATATGGGTCAAGGAGTGATAGGGTGAAGATGTGTAGACTGAGGCTGGGGCACTGTGGGTTGAACAGTAGCTTGTTCATTGTGGGCAAACATCCAGATGGGGTGTGTGAATGTGGAGAGACTGAAACTGTCGGGCATGTCTTCCTAGAATGTGAAAGGTATAGGAAAGAGAGGGAAATCTTTTATAAAAGTCTGGTAGAGCTGGGAGTATCTTCCTTCTCTCTTAAATCATTCTTTGGCATGGATAATGAGAACCACCAGTTGATCACAGAGGCAGTGCTGACATTTCTGCATGCTTCAGAGTTGTACCAGAGGATATAGCGTTAGTGTATGTATTAGTATTGGACAGGCAAGAGGAGCAGAGAAGAAGGAGAAAGTGTGAGTTGAAGAGGTCTAAAGATGGAACACCACTAGTGTAGTATAAGAAATCCCGCGGAGGGGGGCTCAGACAGGAAGTAGCAGCAGTAGCTGCACTCCAATGGACAATGTAGGTGATGACGGGGTCCAGTAGAAGAAGAAAAAGAAGGAGAAGAAGGAGAAGAAGAAGAGCCCATAAAAAGAATTGCGGAGGGCAGTAATACGCCTCGATGCGTCTACTCTGCCGGAAATTCAAATAAGAAGAAGAAGAAGGACTGAACAGATGGACTCAACCATGGACTGAAGCCAGGAGCCAGCAAGTGGATTTACGGCTTTCACATTACGAAGGAATTTTCATGTGTCGAGTCTGCGGTGATTTTGGAGACTGGGAAAATACAGTTTTCTTACCTTGTAGTTCGACTATGTCCAGGCAAGTCTATGTAGGCTTAGAGGGTTAAAAAGTGATCTGTGCAACTTTGTTATTCAGGAAGTTCAAACAACTATCCTTCGTACTTCGTAGCTGTTTCAAAAAGGTTGGTGATCTAGATCAGTGGTTCTCAACTGGTCTAGCCTCGGGACCCAACATTTTCCTTAGTCATTAACCTGTTCCACACAATGTGAAAATCCGCATAAAATATATACCTAGGTAAATGGAATATTGCTCCACTTCTACAAGGGCTATTTGCATATTCTTGGTATCTAGGTACATGGACCTCAGGGAATGTATTCAGTGTCAGAAATATTGTGTCTATAGGCTTGCTTAAATTGTGATGAAACAAAGGAGAATATGAATTATGATTTTCTTTGCAGCTTTGACAGTGAATAACACCATGATAATAATGACAACTTAAAAAAGTTCAGTACCCTCTTGAGATCATGTATACAAAAAATCTAAGGAAATTAATAAAGGGAAGATGATAAAATCGAAGGTTCTGTAGATACAGTACTGAATTCTCCCATCCGGACCAATGCAATTTGAAATATTATTATAGAATAGGTGCTTATACATTACCTTATTATAGCCAATTTGCACATTTATATATATTATCTTTCAAATGCCCGAGTTCAATTTGGATTTAGTATCACCAGGCGTGCATAAGAACAGATAATGATATCTACTGTAATCTAGTGTACTTTTTTATTTTTTCCACAGTGCAACCGTTTTGAAACTAATTTCAGATCTAATTGTTCCTACAGGCGAACAATAGGGAGGAGAAACTAACTGCGTTTCAATATTTGTCAAATACGTTACCTTTTGTGGCTTATTATCGCGAATCATAACAGTTATTGATATGATTCATTCAGAACGCTGAACTTTGAACCCCCACAGTATGTGACAGGAAGTGTAGTTCGGAAAAGTTCCAACGCTGGTCGACAGCTATGCATGTCCTCTCCAAAATGGCCGCAAAAAGATTCCCATGGTTCAAAATTTCCGTTTCCGCTTAGATAGACGATCGAAAATCGAAAACTTAAAACTATCTAATGGCACTTTTAACCTATTGCTAAACTAACGTATTGATGATAATATACATTCTACATGCTTTTGTGACATGTTAGTGATATTAATACTTGAAAAACGTTTGATGAAAAAATCGTAAAAAATATGCAACACTCTGAAAAATATTGATTTATGATCATAATGTCATTTTGGGGTCGGTACCGACCCTAAGGGGTGGAACAGGTTTTAAGTCGTGACCCAAATTTTTGAACCACTATGATTTATTAAAAAATAATTGTTTTGCAGTAATACACAATCTTTCATGCACTGTTAAAAACATGAAATAAACACAAAGTGCAACAAAAGTGCAACTATGGCTAAAAACCCAATGAAATAAAATAATATATGCTTCTTAGCAGATTTCTTAGCTTAACATAACAGACCTAAGTTTGGGAGAACTAATGGGATAACTGGGGTTGCAACAAAAGGGCAACTATAGGGCTAAAACCCCAATGAAATAAAATAATAATAAATAATTATGCTTCTTAGCAGACTTCTTAGCTTAACATAACAGACCTACAGTAAGTTTGGGGGAACTAATGGGATAACTGGGGTTGCAACAAAAGTGCAACTAGGGCTAAAAACACAATGAAATAAAAGAATAATAATAAATAATATATCCTACTTAGCAGACTTCTTAGCTTAACATCCCAGGGAACTAATGGGATAACTGGGGATGTTGTTTGCTCCTGACAAGAGTCTCAAAGTCTGGGGTGATGGTAGACAAAGCAACTCTTGAGGTCATGCTCAATGTCCAATCTGTTCCTCTGCTTTGTCTTCAGCTGGACCAGAGCTGAGAAGCCACTCAGAGATAGGTAGTGCAAAAAAAAATAAAAAATTATACACAATTCCACGACCCACTCAAAATGGCCCCGTGACCCACTCTTGGGTCGCAACCCACCAGTTGAGAAACACTGATCTAGATGGTATATTATGGTTAATATTTGGCATTTACCTCTGCTAGATCACATTCGTCAATAAAAGTGCTTTGTTTTTTTTGTGATAAAATGTGATGTCTGTAAAAAAGATAATCCATTATAATCAAAACATGTTTATCAATGAAACAAGGTGGAGGCAGACGGTGAAGGAACACAGTGAACCTTTTTGTTAATTTCTTTTACCATGTTTACTTGTTTTCACCTACAATTCCCACACTTAGTGGGATAAATGTGTTCTTTTATATGTTCTTCACAGAAAATGAGCCACGGCCAATGAGTGTAAGGTAAAACATTAATAAACCAGACGCATAATTTCTCATTGAAAACAAGTCCCACAGACCTGAACACCAGGGGCGGATTTAGGATTGTAGGAGATCCGGGGCTTAGCCGAGGATTTTTTTTACTTCGACACCACAACCTTTAACTTATACCACCACCTTAAAGCGGACAAAAGGCACTAGAGAACACTTAAATTCACACCCTTTAATTAATGAAGCTAATAATAATAATAATAATAATAATAATAATAATAATAATAATAATAATAATAATACACTATTTGTATAGCACCTTTCATACAAGAATTGCAGCTCAAAGTGCTTCACAGCTTCAAATTCCTTCATGCTGATTGGGGCGTGTGTGTGTGGCGTGTTCCGTTGGTTGCGATCAAAGCACGGAGGGGCGCCCCCCCTTCATGCATCCATGATGAAACATAATACCGATAATCTAAATTTGATTTGAGAACAGTAGCTAGTCCAGGGAAGAAACGATAACGTGTCTACTAGAATACACGTTGCCGGCCATTACGAAGCATTTTGGAAATGACACCAGACCACCCTGAAACAACTACATATTCACGAAGGTATAAAACGGAAATGTATGGATGGAAAAATGATCTGTTTTTTGCATCTTGACCGGAAGAGACTCAATGACAATCGACTATATTATTAGATCCATAGCTATAATATATAATATAGCTTTAGGCCTGCAAACACAGCCACGTATCCCCATGTTAAAAGGCGCTGGCCTGGGGGGAGCTCCAGTAGCTCACCGCGTACCTCGAACGCTATTTCGGCGTCGGGGACAACCGTGCGCGTCACGGATCTGGGGTACACGAGTCCGACTCCCGGACTCGCCGTATTTTCTCAGAGTGTCTTTCCCCGATCTATACCCCATTCAACCTGTCTCTGTCGGTCATACTTGACCAGAAAAAGTGATAAACGCTAAAAGAAACCAGCTGACTGGTCAAAGTTTAAAAAAAAAAAGGCGCTGGCCTTTCAACAGTAACAGTAAACAGCGCCATCTGGCGCTGAAAGTGTTAATAGGCGTCTTTGTTTACGGTTTGATTATTTATCACTGATACAAAGTAAAATAGTGCAATGCAATAAAATAGTTAGTAAAATAGAATAAAATAGTGCAATAGTGCATTGCAATAAAATAGTTATCCTGGTATTTTTTCGGGAGGCCGGTAAGGAGTGCATTACAGTAGTCGAGTCGGCTTGAGATAAAGGCATGGATCTGGTTTTCAGTGTCCTTTTGATTTATAAATGGCCGTACTTTGCTATGTTTCTAAGGTGGAAGAATTATGTTTTTGTCAACTTGTTGATTGTGATTTAAAGTTTAGGTCTGAGTCTACCAACACCAATAAGACTTAACTCACTCAAATACAGTTAGCAGCTGGATAGACTACAGATGGAAATTAGCTTCTGCTAAATCTGGTGCAAACATATTTTCATGTAACAATGATTTGAAATTTTTGAAAGTAGATTCAGGGCTTTTCAGAAAACATTCGGGGCTTGAGCCCAAGTAGCCACCCCCTAGCCCCGCCCCTGCTGAACACCACAAAGGGTTAATATATAATGCTTTTTCTTGAGTAGAGTTTGCTATTCTATCAGGGTATTTCTACTTTCACTTAATTAAGTAAAGGATTTGGGTACTTCTTCCAGCCCTGGGTTAATCTGGACTGGGTTTCCAAAAAAGCATATTATATTCGATTCCAAAACTATTTTGATTCTAGATTGTGTTTTGAGTTACTCTTCCCTACAAGATACTTTAATGCCACACAATGATGGTTGGTGGTAATTGCTTTCGGTACAGCATGTTAAATAGCACTGGGACATCAACATGAAACATCAGACATCAAACGCTCACCTCCCAATCCCCACAATAAATACATAGATACCCTTTAATGTGTCTCAGAAAAACCCACACTGAATCAAATGTAAACGGTTACGTGAACCTTGAGTACGATTTATTGTCCAGTTTAGTCACTCAATATGAAACATAAATGCATAATTTGAACAGAAACATGTTACTTACTGGCGGTCTTCTGCAATAACAAAACCCCCCAAAGAAGTTAACTTTCTTTTCACCAAAAAAAAATCGATTTTGAATCGGTAGAGAATAGAGATAGAATGGAGATTCTTATGTGAATGGATTTTCTTTGTTGCACAGCCCTCAAGATCATCTTTTGATCCATTACAAGATGGAAAAAGAGGATTATAGAGTAGAGACTCTTTATGGGAAACAGAGCTTGAATAGAGTGGAGTGACTCAACAGTGTGTGAGAGCAACAGCTCCTGTTGGCTGGAATACAAACATCTTTTCAATTCACGTGTGTGTGTGTGCGTGCATGCGTATTAAGTAGGCATGCACCGATCCAACTTTTTCAGTTCCAATACCGATACCTGGCTTTGGGTATCGGCCCATAGCGAGTACCGATCCGATGTACTGTAGCACTCAACACTTTGATGAATATTGTTACTCAGCTGATAGAGTTGTGCCCTTCCTGATGACTTGTCGTACAGAACTTGTAAGCCGCTTTGGATGGAGTCAGCTAAATGACTAAATGTAAATGTGAATACCCATTGTTCAATTAATAAACTGTATGCCTCACTGTGTGGAAGAGACTGGGATCATCTGGCAACATCAGGCTTGACTTAAAACATTACTTTCCTAACTTAGTGAAACTAAATGTAACAAATTAATACATAGATATAAATGTACTGAATTGTTATTTCTTATTATATTATATAAATTAAAAACTATTTTAGTGATATCGGGGCCGATATCCGATATCAATATCAGATCGGTGCATCCCTAGTATTAACAGGTATTCCTTTCCCTAAAGGAGTCTTTCTGGTCCTTTGGGCTCTGTATCAACAAAAGCTTGCCAGCCGTACTGAAGAGACATGTAAACACACTATACACTGTATAGCATAGATACTAGAAAAGCATATCTACCATTGATAACCAGACCTGGCTCAGAATCCTGTTTGAAATGCCTTCAAATACTTTCCTGTGACTCGAGTTACTGGCTCCGCCTCACGTTAAGAGATGGTATTGAAAACGGACACGCGTCGTATCGACCAGAGGACATGTTGACTATGAACAAAATATCATTACCATTTATTTTAGAAGATATTGTGATGAGAGATATCATTTTTCTTATCGTGTTTCAAGGTTTAGTCTTCCGTTTAGAATTCACAATGCAGTTTAAAATGCTTTCAGTAGTATTTACTATTTTGTGAGGATACACTAACCTGCTAGTGTAAGCCTATAGCATTACATTATAGCATTACCTGCGCGGTGATTGATTGATTGAACATTTTATTAACAGATTGCAGAATGGGTACAATACAGTACGGCTCAATACACACAATTGTTAACACATCCTGCGCCATAAACGTTGTACGACGGGTTTCAAGTTCATGCGAATTCTGCCAATCCACGGCGTACGACGTTATTGAGATCATATTTCATTTTTTCGCCATGTTATTCATAATTCCCTCACGGAGCCTGGTCTGATGCAGTGGGACTCGGCACAACTCTGCAACGCTTCAATACTGCCCCCTGGTGGATGATCGGCGAGTTGCCAAACCGGATATGGCCAAGTCGACCTCGGTGCGTCTCCGAAATGCATCCGGCACTCGCATATTGTTGCGGGACTCTAGCCACACACCGTGTATATGGATCGCTGCCATAACTCACTAATCGACATGATTTGGGCGTGTATTATTATTATTATACAAACCGGAAATGGATCAACTCGATCGCAGTCAAATAAGTGGGATCTTTTTGCTCCAGTCTCATCGCCCAACGGTAAGAGGAGGCTGATGTTACTTTCAGCCTGTTTGTTTATTATTATCCATGCAAACCGCTCTGATCAATATATCACCCATACTACATAAAGCATTTAACGACGATCACGGAATTATAAACGACCCCCCCCCCCCCTCCGTTCATCCGCGCATGATCAGTCATAACGTTTAGGATCATGTACAGTTGAAATTTTTTAGTATAGCGTGGATCGGCAACAAACGGCATTTGATAATCTATATATGCGTTTATGCCTATATCTCACGTTCTAGGAATTACTGCAGAAAACGATAAAAACATATTTATATTCTAGACGGTATTTTCGTATGAATGTATGAATGAAAAAGTAAAACGTTCCTACATCCTGAACGATAGATAATCGATGTTGAATGGGCCATAGTAATGTCAATTTAGCAATACAATTAAAAAAGTTATAGCCCTGCAAAGTGGGGGGGAAGACATTGCCGGCCGAAGACATTGCCGGCCGTGTCGCGGCTGAGCGCGCTATGTGGTTCGCCACTGGGGCGCCCTCGCCTGACACTCTTAACCCCATGAGGTGGATGTTTTTCTTTTTTAGAACGTTTTCTCTGAATTCTAGAATTCCATCATTATAATGTTCAGTTATGATTCCATCTCACAAGGGAGATGGTACGCCCGATTAAAAGGCCCATATTATCTCGGCTATATAGATATTGTGTTGTCGTTTTCTTTCATATCGAGATATCACATTGCTCATCCAAAACTGAAACGTATTTTATAATTTATTTTTCAAATCAGTATTTGGTCCAGGTCTGATGGGTAAATGAGGTCCGATAGTAAATTAGATAATACAATACGTATACTATACATTTACAGTAGTAATATAGGCTACTCGGCAAAGCACATAAACTCTGAATGTCACACAAGAAAAAAACAGTATTTAACAGCAGCAGAAGAACGTGCCGGCCATGTATGATAGTACTGTGGTCCGCCTAGAACCCCGCCTAGAACCCGCCTGAATGACTGAACACCTTCAACTTGTTCAGACCCCGGAAATCCCAGTCTGGTTATTTTATTATTATTATTATTTGAGGGCCTTCCCTTATGACCAAAACACCCCCTAGAAGTATAGTATTTTTCTTTTTTCGTAAGTCTTTTTTTATTTTCCATGTCAGTTGTTAATGTATTTTGTATTTGAGTCTTTTACATGTTTTGTATGTTCTTACAAAAAAGAAAAAGGCAAATCTTGGAAGTTGCATATGGTGATGTGGAAAGATATGTTTTGAATATTGGAGAGATTTGTGCAAAAAATATTAAAAAAAAAAAAAAAAAAAAAAAAAAAAATCCGAATTTTAACCACTTATAACCACTTATATTCGTGTTTGGAGCTCTTGTGGAGCTCTGCAGCCAGAATAGCACCATAGTCTCCGCCTCCTGCTGGTTACTAGCTGGCAAAGTGGGCGATAGAGCAATTGCGCCGCGATGTGTTGTAATTCGGTAACAGCATCCCAGAACGAAAGCTGTCCATCCCATTGTGGAAAAAGTGTTGATTTCAAAAACGTTCTAAAATTGTGCAGATTAAAAAATGCGTTTTAACATGGAAGTGAATGAGATGAAACTGGACACCAGGCACAAAGTAGGTACCCTAGGTCAATAACTGCGTTTCAAATCATAATCTTTTGACATATTGAAAATATATGTAAAGTCATAGAATCGGGACCAGGGGTCCACAAGGGTGAGGCTTTAGGAGTGTTTTTATTTTGTGCAATACCATTTTATTTTATTTTGTGCAATATTTTTATTTTTTATTAAAGCAAATAAAATATCCATTTGGATCCTTTTTTAACTGATTTTTATTTTGAAGGATATTTGTACCATTTTACTCTGTATTGTATATTGACTTAATAAATGAAGTTGAACTTGAAAAAAAAAAAAAAAAAAAAAAAAAAAAAAATGAAATGGGGCTTTAGTGGGATCCAGGAGGCGTCTATTTTTTTACCAATGGATTTCCAGTTCCGCGTTCGCGTTCTGCGATCTGATTGGCTACTGACATTTCTGGTGCAATCTGATTGGCCACTTGACGTTTCTGGTCATGTGACATGTGCGCCCAATCGCGTAACGCCTGTGTCTTTGCCCATTTCCGCCTCGAACGGCATGCAAACTACCTAACGCCTAGTTTATCACTGGTTAAGCTTAGGCGACTCTTTCGAAGTTGGTTAAGGTTAGAGTTTGGAATCAGGGCTGGCGTTCTATCGCCCTGCTCTAAGACAAACTCTAACCTTAACCAACTTCGAATGAGTGCCTAAGCTTAACCAGTGAAAGAAACAGGCGTCACACGATTGGCCGCACATGTCACACGACCAGAAACGTCAGTGGCCAATCAGATCGCAGAACGCGCACGCGGAACTGGAAATCCGTTGGTAAAGTATTGACGCATCCAGGAGTGGGGCTTTAGTGGGATCGAAGAGTGGGGCTTTAGTGGGGTTCCAGGCAGAACCAGCACCACGGTCACCATGTGACGCATGGCAGTGAATTGGTTAATATTGAACACGGAGGCAGGAGAAGGCTTTACGTCACTGTGTACAAATACTGCAGTAGAATCACAGCGCTGTCACAGACTGCAGGTGAAGGAGGCTCCGTCACAGACTGCAGGTGAAGGAGGCGCCGTCACAGACTGCAGGTGAAGGAGGCTCTGTCACAGACTGCAGGTGAAGGAGGCTCCGTCACAGACTGCAGGTGAAGGAGGCTCCGTCACAGACTGCAGGTGAAGGAGGCTCCGTCACAGACTGCAGGTGAAGGAGGCTCCATCACAGACTGCAGGTGAAGGCGCCGTCGTTCATTTTTGGTTTTTCCTCTCCGAAGACACACACAGCGTCCCGCCCGTGACCCGGCCATCTCAAACGCTTTCCGTCCCGGGGGGGGGGGGGGGGGGGGGGGGGGGAAGCAACCGTCGTGATTGGGAGGATGAAGTAAAGGGGAGGAGTTTGAGATAGGTCCGTCACTCGGAAGAGACACTGGTCCCTCAGTTAGGCCACGTCATCCAGAGGTGAATGTTCTCTCAGGGGCTGAAATCACAGATGAGGTGTTTTCAGCGTCCAGCTCAGAACAGTTTCCCTGTAGACTCAGGGCGGGATCCACTAAGGATGGATTACGCGGTGGGAATTGCACCCTTAACCCATTTAGACCTAAAACGCCTGCTAATAATGCATTATATAGCCTGCATATACACACAAATGTGTTTCCCGGTTTCAATGGGTTATTAACTGCGCGGGGTTTGCACGCGGATTCTGCTCCGTCTTTGCGAGCTTTCCGTCGGAAAAAAGCCACGCAAACCCTTTGTGGATCCCGCCCTCAGTGTTTTCAGCCTCCAGCTCAGAACAGCTTCCCTGTAAACTCAGCTTCTGCTCCACACTTTGGTTTTAAGTCACGCCGCCGTCGTTAGTGACCTCACACACGTCCTCCTCGCACGCACCCCGACCCGCCCCCCCGAACATCCCGGCCCCCTGACCCCCGCCCTGACCCCCGACCCCCAGGAGCCCCGTGGAGGAAGCCGGGGTCAAAGCACCGGAGCCGTTACCGTGACCGCCGCCGTGATGCTGCTGGGGCGACAGGCCGGGATGATGCGGAGACAACACGGACATCAGGCCCCTCCCTGCAGCGCTGCCCTCGCCCGGCGAGAGGAGGAGGTGGGGGGAGGAGGAGGACATCAGATCCTCTCTCCTCCCTCCTCCCTCGCCCCCCTCCCCGCCCCCCGCCCCGCCGCGCCTCTCGCAGTGGGAGCGGTGCCTCATGAAGCTGTCGCGCCACATGAACTTCTTGCCGCAGCCGCCGCAGTCGTAGGGCTTCAGGCCCGTGTGCGTCTTCATGTGCTCCGTCAGGTGGTGCTTCATCTTGAACTTCTTGGCGCAGACGGGGCAGTGGAAGGGCCGCAGGTCCAGGTGCATGTTGATGTGTCGGTCCCGCATGCTCTTGTGGGTGAACGTCTTGCCGCAGTGGCACATGAACACTCTGCCGCCCGCCCCCCCGCCGCCGCCGCCCATCCCCCCGGCGCCGTCCATCCCGTCCGCGCCCAGGCCGCCCCCGCCCCCCGCCGCCCCATGCTCCAGGCCCCCGCCCGTCAGACCCAGGGGCGAAGGGTCCATGGACAGTCCCTGGCTGTAGAGCAGGATCTGGTTCCCCTGCATGTCCAGGGGGAAGAGGCGGGCCGAGGAGGACTGGGCCGGGCCCAGCAGGGACGACCCGGCCCGGTTAGAGCCGCTGCTGTCGTGGAGGTGATGGGCCAGAGTCTGGTCCATCAGGCTGCTCTCAAACTTGAGGTAGTCCTCTGAAGACTGGCAGTAGTCCACCTGGGCAGAGAGGTGGAGGGAAGACGGAAGATAACATGAGATATTCTTTATTGATCCGAGTCTCGACGACAAACGGTTCCAAATATAAATATATAAAGCTTAGATCTTTGAATAGGAGTACTTCTGGAAGTTGATGAAGGGTTACGTGCGATTATGTGTAATTCAGTCGACAATTGTGATTTCAAATTTCAGCTAGATTGGAGAGTCCACATACATTAGTGTGTACGTGGAGCGTGACTGTCAAAGAAATGGCCATAAATTGAGATAGAAATGACCAATTCCATTTATTAATTTATTAATAAGTCGTTTTATTTTATTTTGTATCTTTTCCCCCCTTTTTTCCCCGTTTTTCTCCCATCCCAATGTTAGTCGTTATGCCAATTCCCAATCCCCTTCCTGGTCGTTGCGCACTCTACCCCCTACCGTCGGTCTGGGAGGGCGGAGACTATCACATGCTTCCTCCGACACATGTGTACCCAGCCCACCGCTTCTTTTCACCTGGCAGCGCGGACTCTCACTGGGGGAGTGTAACGTGTGGAAGGATCGCACTACCTCCCCCAGATCCTTCCCTCGCTGTGCAGGCGCCCCGACCGAACTGTAGGAGTCGCCGACCAGGACCCATCCCACCGGCTTTCCCACCCGCTGACACTGCCAATTGTGCCAGTATGGACGGCCGACCAAGCCGGAGGTACCGCAGCTGGATTCGATCCCACTGTCTCTGCGGTGGTAGACATGCGCTTAGTCCGCTGCGCTACCCGGCCGCCCATAACAGTCGTTATTTTTACATCTATGTCCAAAACTGAGACCACTGTCGCAATTTACAAAAGGTGATGGTAAAACTAAAAATTCCTATGGACCGTTTAGAGTCAATGTTTACCCAAACCGTGCGGTGAATCTTTCCAAAAGGTAATAGCAACTGGAGTTGGAGCAAGCCGGTCGTTTTGACACCTTACATGTGTGTGTATGGTGCGAGAGCTCTGGGAGGAGTAGTGAAACAAAGATTGGCGTAATAATAAATAAATAATGTGGATTCTAAGAGTCAGGCCAGGTCACCACACTAATAAATAGGCCTGTCCCGACTAAGGATTTGTATAGTCGACTTGATTGGCCAAAACTTGCAGATAGTCTGAATACAAAAATATATATTTAAGCAATAATACACGAGAACCAGTGGGATATCAGAGTGTCAATATTCCTGATATTCCACTGGTTCGAGTGTATTATTGCTTTTATACAGCAAGTTGCACCGTCAGGACAAATATAGGATTAATACAGACAATTCTAGGGTCTTTTATATTGATTTCAGTGAACTTGGCGTAGAAAAATTGTTCCTAAAGATGTATCATTGCTATGGAATTTCAAATGGAGTAAGCTATCAACAAGCTTGGCAACGCAAACGAATGACGTATTATTCTAATTTATACAACAGGTAGGTCTGACCACCTATTTACCCAGGTGGAACGCTGTTTCAATGTACGACCTAGGACCATTATTTCTATTATTATTATAAAAATCAAGTGAGAATGTACCAAATAATGTAGTCAGTTCGTCCAAATAACGCTTGTTTGGAAATTTGCTCCAACGTTTTCGGAGATTGGGCCGCGGCTGTGACAGGACTTTGGTTGACGTATGCCCAGTTTAACAATGTGAGGTTTGATTGATTGATTGAAAACTTTATTAACAGATTGATATCTAATTTAACGTACCCGTTAACTATACGAGTGGATAGATAGAGGACGTGCCTACATCTAAGGGTAATAATAAAAACAGCATTATTAGACCGCAAACGAATGACGTATTAGTCTAATTTAACGTACCCGTTAACTAGTGGATATAGAGGACGGGCCTACACCTAACGGTAATAATAAAAACAGCATTATTAGACATGCCATACATCCTGAGGAAGTTGGCCAAACTCCACCTACCCGCACCTACCCCCTCCCGTGCTAGCGAACTTTTATCGCTGTACGATTGAGAGCATCCTCACCACCTGCATCTCAGTCTGGTACGGCAACTGCACCGTTAAGGACCGGAAATCACTGCAGAGGGTAGTGAAAATAGCCCAACGCATCACCAAGACCCCACACTCCCCCCCATCTCATCAATCTATGAGAAGCGGTGCTCACGGAGAGCACGGAACATCATCAAAGACGCTTCTCACCCCAAACATGGACTGTTCACCCGCCTGCGGGGTATTCGCTCTGGGGCACGCTAGCGCAGCCTCCCAGGCAGAACCAACAGGACCACGAATAGTTTCTTCCCCTCAGCTGTCAGACTTCTGAATCAAAACTCTATGTAGCCCACTGTATACCTGTGTATATAGTCATAGCTTATGTAGACTTTATTTTAATGATTATTTTTATAATTATTTTTTATTCTCACCATTGCACATTGTGCTAAACATTGCACTTTACTGTACAGTTTTATTTATGTGTCTTATATCGCTGGTTTGGATGTACACAATCTCGTTGCACTGTCTTGTACTGTGTAATGACAATAAAGTGAATCTAATCTAATCTAATTTAACAGTAATAATAAAAACAGAATTATTAGAGGGCGGCTACGTGGCGTAGTGGGCAAGGCGCTCGCCACGAAATCTGGAGACGCTGGGCTCGCCTGTTCGAGCCCAGCGCTCCACATTTGCTTTCAGTTTAGCTGGTCGTCCGTACTAATACACATTGGCCGTATTAGGGGGTGGGAAACTGATGGGGGGGGATCGGGCGTTGTGGACAGCGACTCCTACAGGTCGGTTGGTGCGCCTGCGCAGTGGAATCAGGAAGTGTCGGGGGCAGCGTGAGCCTCCCACACGTTACACCTCACCACTGAGAGATCGAGCTGCGCAGGTGAAAAGATGCGACTGCTGTTACCTCAAGTACCGGAGGGGACTTGTGCTATGTATGACTTAGTCCACATTGCAGCCGGCTTGTGGGAGGCAAGAAACAGCGTTCGTGACAGGGGAGGGTTGAATTGGATGATACGAAATTGGGATGGGAGAAAATATAGAAAATGGGAGAAAAAGTGGATCAAAAAAAAACAGCATTATTAGACATGCCAATCCATCGAAAGGAGCTAGACGCACTGCAGAAAAGCCTTCAACATCACCAAGTCACAGCCTGGACATTGAACTGGCCCAACTCCCGGAACTGTCCGAGGTGCTGATCCTCTATATCAACTTGTTTATAGTTAACGGATACTGTTGTGAAGGGCCAGATTAAAGCTGAGAATACGTTTTTATTGTTTTATATACCTTGTATATTATTTATATATATAAGCTATATCCCTTTAAGCCTGCGTTTGAATCCTGGTAATATTCACTTTCCTCATTGGATAATGCCCTTGACGTTCTCGGCGCCAGGCAACGCGCCCCTGAAGTCAGGTTCAAAGGCGAGTCTGGGCATGTTGGAACATGCCTGGTGCCGGCGAATTGATTCGAGACGAGAGCTGAGGCTTGGCACTAGAAAGCCACTTAAGTATATATATCGTGGAAGGCGCAGCAGCAGTAGTGTGATTCTAATGTAGTGTGAAGCAGTTAGTCTAAACAGAGTGTTGTGAACCTAACGTGCGAAGTGAATAGTAAAAGTGTCAGAGTTAATGCAGTAACGTCAAGTTCGACTTAGCTTAATGTGAAGTAAAGAGTCGTCATTTAGTGTGAATCGTGTTACAGCAGTTCGTTCGGTATGTAGCATTACAAGCAGTTCGTTCGTTTAGTAACTAGTGAAACATTAGCAAGTGTGCGTGGACTTAGTAATTAGTGCCAGTACACGAGGAGGGCCTAGTCGTGGAACTACTGGACATGTGCATATTGGAACCTACGGCGGCGATTGCAGAACCAGTATTGGTTGGATTATAGGGATTGTGGAACGTACTACCGTGGAGAAGAGCCTCGTTAATACCCACTGTCGTTTGGATTTAACCACCTTGAAGATCTTACCTCGGGCTAGCTTCGAGGACCGAAGCTAGCTGGCTATCGTCATTGCTATCGAGCAATTGGATTACAGCTATTGCTTTGCTGCTGAGCATTTGGATTATAAGGACTGGATTCCGTACGAGAACCCCCTTTCTTCAAGTGAACAGACTGAGTATCCGAACATTCTTCCTTCCTCCAGAGCTTACATCTCTGGGAGGATACCCCCTGTCTCCAGCGGTACCATCGTTTGCCCCTATAGTGCCATCCCACGCCAGGCGGCGTTTAGTCTAGTATCCCAGTTTAGGAATTATTCATTCCAACTGACTTTGCTACTGACTGACTTTATTCATATTCTTCGCCATACAAGCGCGACCCTTAATTCCCATTCTGTACAATTACTGCATAATAATAAATACTATCAATGATATTTCTTTGTCACCGTGCCGTCTTATTCTGAGTGTCTGCCATATTATAACTGTACTTTCTGGCAAGTAATAATAATAATTAGCAGTGGTTTAATCTATCACAATCTTTAATACAGTCAGGGTTTTGTAACCCCTCAGTTACAGATACATTAAATCAAATGTAACGTAGCTCCTCTTTCGATGGATTGACATGTCTAATAATGCTGTTTTTATTATTACCGTTAGATAGGCCAGTCATCTATTTCTATCCACTTGTTTATTGTTAACGGGTACGTTAAATCAAACGTAATATTGTCGGCGGAGTTGGTCATGTTGATAGTCGAGTTACCGTTTTGCAGTTAGTTACCGTTTGGCAGTTGAAACTTTCTACAACATTCTAAAGCCAGCGCAGTGGTATATTCATGGTGATTTAACCGTGAGTGCATCATGAATATACTCACGGCTTAGAACGCTCTCGACCAATCACAATGCGTGGTCGGACCTACCTGTTGTATAAATTATAATATTATTATTCTTTTTTTTTTATCATTCCATTTGGGCTGTGGGGGTGCTTAATGTCTAAAGGAGTCGACTGAAGGCTTCTTGTCCTCTGCGAAAGCATGCAATTGGTCCACTGATGGATACATCTTGATATTTGTCTAGTCTGTGTGTTCATTAGACGGGGAAATCCTCTTTCAGTGCCTCTGTGCCTGTTTTCTTAGACAGTTAGCCTCTGGTATGCGAGCCATTAGCGTTAGCCACGCTTCTAGCCCTCTTTGCTTTTGGAAAGAATGATATATAAAAATTTAAAAATATATAACTTTTTATTTTATTTTGTTTTTTTTGCTAAGAGGTTGGCAGTCGACTACGGCTCCTTTCGATCAGTTAGTCGACTATTCGACTAGTCGAGGTCAGCCCTACTAATAAATAACGTAGATTCTAAGAGTGAGGCTGGCTTCACCACACTAATAAATAACATAGATTCTAAGAGTGAGGCTGGCTTCACCACACTAATAAATAACAGACTCTAAGAGTGAGGCTGGCTTCACCACACTAATAAATAACATAGATTCTAAGAGTGAGGCTGGCTTCACCACACTAATAAATAACAGACTCTAAGAGTGAGGCTGGCTTCACCACACTAATAAATAACAGACTCTAAGAGTGAGGCTGGCTTCACCACACTAATAAATAACATAGATTCTAATAGTGAGGCTGGCTTCACCACACTAATAAATAACATAGATTATAAGAGTGAGGCTGGCTTCACCACACTAATAAATAACATAGATTCTAAGAGTGAGGCTGGCTTCACCACACTAATAAATAACAGACTCTAAGAGTGAGGCTGGCTTCACCACACTAATAAATAATATAGATTCTAAGAGTGAGGCTGGCTTCACCACACTAATAAATAATATAGATTCTAAGAGTGAGGCTGGCTTCACCACACTAATAAATAATATAGATTCTAAGAGTGAGGCTGGCTTCACCACACTAATAAATAATATAGACTCTAAGAGTGAGGCTGGCTTCACCACACTAATAAATAATATAGATTCTAAGAGTGAGGCTGGCTTCACCACACTAATAAATAACATAGACTCTAAGAGTGAGGCTGGCTTCACCACACTAATAAATAATATAGATTCTAAGAGTGAGGCTGGCTTCACCACACTAATAAATAATATAGATTCTAAGAGTGAGGCTGGCTTCACCACACTAATAAATAACATAGACTCTAAGAGTGAGGCTGGCTTCACCACACTAATAAATAACATAGACTCTAAGAGTGAGGCTGGCTTCACCACACTAATAAATAATATAGATTCTAAGAGTGAGGCTGGCTTCACCACACTAATAAATAACATAGACTCTAAGAGTGACCACACTAATTGCTAAATGAAAAGGGGTCTCGAACCTGCGTGTCCATGTGGGCGTCGGCCCGGGCCGCCAGGTCACCACTGGACAGGCTCCGGACGTTGGAGATGTTGAAGCTGCTCCGCGCCCGGATCATCTCCATCTGCTTGTGGTCCTCGTCCTCGTCCTCCTCCTCGTCCTCGTCCTCCTCGCCCCCCTCCTCCTCCCCTCCGGAGACCACGATGAGGTCGTCGTCCTGCGGCGGCTCCTCCGTCTTCACCACCACCCACTGCCGGCGCGGCACCATGCTGGGCTGGCTGTAGGCGGCCGGGCGCTTCTCCCCGTCCTGGTGGGGGGGGGGGCGGCAATAGTGTTAAATCTGTTTTTTAGTCAATGTGTTTTTATTAGTTTTTTTAGGCATTACAGTAGACAATACAGACGTAACAAACATACGCATATAAACAAAACAAAAACAAAACACCAAAATATCAAATAAAAAATAATAAAATAAAAAGTTCACAGAGCACTTCATGTTACAGAGTCGTTCCTATACAGTGTCCTTGTTTCAGGAGGTGAGAGACGTAGTCAACCGCTCCACATAAGAGATAAAGGGCTGCCGCACCACATCAAACTTTCCACTTGATCCCCGCAATGTATATTTGATCTTTTCCACTTTTAAATGATACATATAGTAACGTCACAAATCCACCTGCCGAATGAGGGAGGGCGATCGTTTTCCCAGTTCAGAAGAATGAGACGCCTTGCTAGGAGGGAGGAAGTAAGCAATACAGTTCAATTGTGCTTTTGGTAGATGTGAATCCTCAGAAAAGACACCAAAAAAATCCCAGTAAATGACATGGTTCAAGTACCCGACCTGCACGGTCTGAGTAGAGCTCAAATATGGAGGACCAGAAAGCTGCTAGGCCAGGACATGACCAAAATGTGTGATACAGACCGGCCGGGGCTTGTTTGGACAATAGTGTTAATTTTGTCAGCCATTTTAATTTTAGTCTTAGTCATGTGTCAAATGCTCCTTTTTCGTTTTCATCATATTTAGTCACCTTCGTTTATTTTGAGTTTAGTCAGTTTTAGTCAACTACAGGTCTGAGCATTTTAGTCTTAGTCAGTTTTAGTCTCGATTTTGTCTTTTTTGTTTTAGTCTAGATTTAGTCAGGGGGAAAAGCTTCGTTGACGATCATATTTACTAGTCATCATTTTCGTTGACAAAATTAACACTGGGCGTCATCAGCTTTCACTACTACACTGTAACCATAGAAACCACAACTACCTACCTTATACTAGTCCCATATAACACATGATAGCATGTACAATAGTGCTGTATATATTTAGTGTATATATATAAATTATATATATTATATCCATATCAGTTTGAAATAATATACCTGCATATAATCCTTCTATATACCTACTTATACACCTGCATATAACCCATATAACTCTGTATGATGGCATGTACAATAATGCTGTATATACTGTATATATATATATATATTTATTCTTACCATATATATATATATCCACATCTGTCTGTACATACCTGCATATAATCCTTTTTACATATCTGTAGATACTATATCTATATCTGTACATATCCCTTACCTACTCTTACTAGTTACGCTGCTGGCCAGTATGACTTACTACCAGTGTCTTTATTTATACCTGTATCACTGTACATATTAATACAACAACTCTGTACATACATCTGATTAGCACTATTACTCAGTAGTACTAATTTATATATTTTATATCCAGTTTAATCACCTGTATATTATTATTGCACTTTACTGTTACATTTGCACTCTGGTTGGATGCCAAACTTCCTCTTGTTGTGCTGTATGATGACAATACAATCGAAGCAAATCTATTATAGTCATTAATGGATACATTATCATATATTTGATATTAATACTTAAGTCATTCAGCGTTATTCAACAGATCAATATGAGAGGCGTTTCTTTTCGATAATAAACTGAGTGTTAAGACATTCTGCAGGGCCTCACCTGATAGGATGACACATTCTGCAGGGCCTGACCTGATAGGATGACACACATTCTGCAGGGCCTGACCTGATAGGATGAAACACATTCTGCAGGGCCTGACCTGATAGGATGACACACATTCTGCAGGGCCTCACCTGATAGGATGACACACATTCTGCAGGGCCTGACCTGATAGGATGAAACACATTCTGCAGGGCCTGACCTGATAGGATGACACACATTCTGCAGGGCCTCACCTGATAGGATGACACACATTCTGCAGGGCCTGACCTGATAGGATGACACACATTCTGCAGGGCCTGACCTGATAGGATGACACACATTCTGCAGGGCCTGACCTGATAGGATGACACACATTCTGCAGGGCCTGACCCGATAGCGTGTATCCTTTCGGCAACTGGCTTGTCCTTCCGCGCTCCCGTTTTGCGCTCTGATTGGCCAGGTCATGTGACATGTGAGCCCAATAGCGTGACGACCCATTTCCGCGTCGAACTGTCTAAACTATCTGGCGTTCTATCGCCATGCTCTAAGACAAACTCTAACCTTAACCAACTTCGAAAGAGTGCCTAAGCTTAACCGTGCAAAAACTTGCCGTCCCACGATTGGCGCACATGTCACATGACCTGGCCAATCAGAGTGCAAAACGGGAACGCGGAAGGACAAGGGGACAACGGGAACGCGGAAGGACAAGCCAGTTGCCGAAAGGATTCACGCGACCCGATAGGATGAAGGGCCTGACCGCGTGTATCGCTTCCGCAACGGAATTCGGTTTCCGGGTTCCTCTGATTGGCCGCGACCCCCACGTGACCCGCCCCCCTATCCACCGCTCTGGCTCTGCCGCTGCCGCGAGCGGCAGACAGAGCGAGCGGCCGCGGACTCGCTCGCTTCCTCAATTTATACGCATGGAAGTATTGACTGAATGAATGAATGAAAACTTTATTTAACAGATTGCAGAATAGGTACAATACAGTACGGCTCAATACACACAATTGTTAAGGGGATGCAGACCTGAGAAAGGCGTTCGTCTTGTTTCTATCCTTACATCCATCTCGAAAGTCATGGAAAAAATAGTATACGAACAGATCGAAAAGTACCTCGCGGAAAAAAATCTAATCTACGAATTCCAATCTGGCTTCAGAACATCCCACTCCACTGACACATGCCTTCTCTATTTGAACGACCACATCAAACAAGAGGTGGACGCGGGCAAATACTGCGGCATGGTCATGCTGGACCTACAAAAGGCCTTCGACACTGTCAATCACACCATTCTGATTGACAAGCTAAAAGCAATTGGTTTTGATAGTCTATCAGTGAGCTGGATACAATCCTACCTGGAGGGGAGAGAACAGATGGTGGAGGTAAATGGTACCCTATCCCCCCCCCTCACAGTGAGCTGTGGTGTTCCACAAGGAAGCATACTAGGACCGCTACTATTCCTAATTTATGCAAATGACATGTAGTCAGCTTGTGACTGCAACTTGTTCCTGTTTGCGGATGACTCAGCCCTGCTGGTCTCTGACAAGAACAGGTTGAAAAAGCCCTCAGCTCGGAACTAGGCAGAATCTGCATATGGCTCGCCGACAACAAACTATCATTACACATGGGCAAAACAGAGTCCATTCTCTTCGGTTCAAATAACAAACTCAGCAAGACCGACGGCTTCTCGGTTACAGTGGGTGACAATATTGTCACAAGGAAAGATGAAATTACCTACCTGGGTTCCATCCTAGAGGCTAATCTTTCCTGTGACAAAATGGCATCCAATGTAATAAAAAAAGTCAACCAACGAACTCGATTCTTGTACCGGATCTCCTCTCTGGTAAACAAGAATATCCTGAAGACTCTAGCAGGAGCACTCATTCAAGGGTACTATGACTATGCCTGCACCTCATGGTACCAAAGCACCTCAAAGGCACTAAAAAACAAATTACAAACATCTCAAAACAAGCTAGTCAGACTACTGCTTGACCTGACTCCTAGAACCCACCTCACCCCTGCCCACTTTGACAACCTAGGATGGCTTAGAGTAGATGACAGAGTACAGCAACTTGCAATGGGCCTGGTCTACAAGATACACTATGCGACCAAGGTGCCTATTCTTTAATCGGAGCCGAAGAGTGCTGCCGAGTGCTTCCGCGTTTTCCCTGATTGGCTGCGACGCGCCCCGCAGCAGCGGCAGAGCGGCAGAGCTTGCGGCATTATGTAGCCGTAATCCCCGCTGTTTTTCCATCAACGCTTAGCTCACCTGGTACGCCGCCGTGCTGTGGAGCCTGCGGTGCGGTTGGTCACAAGTTCGAATCACTTACATTTTTTTTTCTTTTCTTTTTTACGTTTATCATCTCTCGCTATAAACGTGCATTCTTTCGCTGGTTAAGTTTAGGCATTCTTTCGGAGTTGGTTAAGGTTAGGGTTAAGTTAAGGTTAGGGTTAGGGTTAAGGTTAGGCATTATTTCGGAGTTGGTTAAGGTTAGGGTTAAGTTAAGGTTAGGGTTAAGGTTAGGCATTATTTCGGAGTTGGTTAAGGTTAGGGTTAAGTTAAGGTTAGGGTTAAGGTTAGGCATTCTTTCGGAGTTGGTTAAGGTTAGGGTTAAGGTTAGGCATTATTTCGGAGTTGGTTAAGGTTAAGGTTTGTCGCAGAGAATGCCTGTCTGTCTTTCTTGACGTGGAGGATGCAGCCTATTTCCGCCCTGCCGCTCTCTCGCGCTGCCGCGGTCACATGGGCGTCATGGCCAATCAGAGAAACGCAACGCACTCTTCGGCTGGGATAAATATAGACGCGACCAAGGTACCCATGTACAAAATACTTCCCAAAGGTCAGTGAATACCACGATCACAACACCAGAGGGAGCTCCACAAATCATGTTAAACCCAGATTCGGCTCAAACAAGGGACTAAACACGTTTCGCAATTATGCCACATCAATGTGGAACGCCCTACCCAAAGCTGTAAAGGAATGTGAATCACTACCCACTTTCAAAAACACTCTCAAAAAACACCTACGGGAGACTGCAATTCGAAACTGGCCCCTACAAATGTCCTAACCTAGTTGTACAGTAAATGACCAAGTATGGCTTTGTCAGTATTCCAATGTACAGTGTACAATGTGTGTGTCCCCCAACCCCCCCCCCCCCCCCCCACCTCCAATGTACAGCCCCCACCCACCCACCCAACCTCCTCCAATGTACAGTTTCTACGTCAAATGTATATACACTCTTTTTCTGGACACTTTTGTATCACAAACAGTACTGTATTTGCAAATCTGATATGTCATAAATGTATAGATGTAGCAGTACTGTCTATCTGTATGTCATGTATGTCATATATGTTATGATAAATTTAAAATGGGGGACCCTGATGTAAACAAGACGAAAGTCTTTCTCTGGTCTGCATCCCCTTAACAATTGTATGTATTGAGCTGTACTGTACCCATTCTGCAATCTGTTAATAAACTTTTCAATCAATCAATCAATCCCCCATTTTCAATTCATATCGAACGACTACGCCATAACAAATCATTAAAAAAATATACCGTTAACTGGAATATGTTGTGCCTTTACACATATGTTGGATTATGTAATTGGTTTGTCATGACAAACAAATTAAAAAAATCGCGATTTACCCGCTGGCTACTACAACAACACAACACTCAGTGACTGCATGTAGTCAGAGCCAGAGCTCAGTTGGGGGTATTCATCAGACAAATCGGATGCGGGGATTCGGCTCCCATCAGGCGGGCAAGAACTGCGGGTTTTCAGCCTCTCCCCTCTCTCCTGGAGCTTAAGGGGGAGCTTAGTATTCCTGCCGCGGAGGAGCTGGCTACAACATCAACACACAGTGACTACATGCAGTCACTGTGTGTTGTAGTAGCCAGCGGGTAAATCGCGATTTTTTTATTTGTTTGTCATGACAAACCAATTACATAATCCAACATATGTGTAAAGGCACAACATATTCCAGTTAACGGTATATTTTTTTAATGATTTGTTACGGCGTAGTCGTTCTATATGAATTGAAAATGGGGGACCCTGATGTAAACAAGACGAACGTCTTTCTCTGGTCTGCATCCCTTAACAATTGTGTGTATTGAGCCGTACTGTATTGTACCCATTCTGAAATCTGTTAAATAAAGTTTTCATTCATTCATTCATTCATTCATTCATTCATTCAGTCAATACTTCCATGCGTATAAATTGAGGAAGCGAGCGAGTCCGCGGCCGCTCGCTCTGTCTGTCTGCCACGCGCGGCAGCGGCAGAGCCAGAGCGGTGGATAGGGGGGCGGGTCACGTGGGGGTCACGGCCAATCAGAGGAACCCGGAAACCGAATTCCGTTGCGGAAGCGATACACGCGGCCTGACCTGATAGGATGACACACATTCTGCAGGGCCTGACCCGATAGGATGAAACACATTCTGCAGGGCCTGACCCGATAGGATGAAACACATTCTGCAGGGCCTGACCTGATAGGATGACACACATTCTGCAGGGCCTGACCTGATAGGATGACACACATTCTGCAGGGCCTGACCTGATAGGATGAAACACATTCTGCAGGGCCTCACCTGATAGGATGACACACATTCTGCAGGGCCTGACCTGATAGGATGACACACATTCTGCAGGGCCTGACCTGATAGGATGAAACACATTCTGCAGGGCCTGACCTGATAGGATGAAACACATTCTGCAGGGCCTCACCTGATAGGATGAAACGCCAAAGCTGTCGCTGACCCCGGCCTCCAGCTCGGACGCCAAGTTCATCTTCTTCCTCCTTCCGCTCCCTCCTCCTCCTCCTCCTCCTCCTCCTCCTCGTCCTTTCCTCTGGTGGTACAGCACCTCCTCCTCCTCCTCATCCTCCTCCTCCTCTTCAATAAGGAAGGCCTCCTCCCCTCCGGACGGGGCGCAGTAGCTCGGGGTGTTATTGAGGCCTGTGTCGCCCGGAGCGCCGGAGGTCGTGGCTCCTCCCCCTCCGAAGCCACTGGCGTCTCGGGGGCTGAAGTAGTTGGTGCTGCTGGGGGACTGCTGGCTCTCGCTGGGGGCCGAGCGGCTGAGGGGCTGGGGGGCCACCTGACCACCACCACCACCCGCTGCAGGCCCTGGGGGGCACAGACACGTGTATGGTCATCATGCAGCACAAACAAGGCTACAAACATCACAAAACAAACTGGTCAGACTACTGCTTGACCTTACTCCTAAAAACCCACCTCACCCCTGCCCACTTTGACAACCTAAGATGGCTTAGAGTAGACGACAGATATATATATATATATTAGTGCTGTCAGGATTTTGTAATTAATTCATCTAATTAACACATCCACCGCCATAAACGGCGTACAACGTGTTTGAGGTCCATGCGAATTCTGCCAAACCACGGCGTACAACGGAAATTCGTCCGGCAGTCACATATCGTTGCGGGACTCTAGACACACATCCGTGTATATGGATCGCTGCCACAACTCAATAATCGATATGATTTGGGCGTTTATTGCGCCATACAAACCGGAAATGGATCTAGTCGATCAACGTCAAATAAGTGGGATCTTTTTCCTCCAGTCTCATCGGCGAACGGTAAGAGGACGCTGACGTCATTTTCAAGGCGATTGTACATTTCTTTATTTACAAACCAAATTATCAATAAATCAACCCATACTACATAAAGCATTTACTGACGATCACGGAATTATAAACGACCCCCCCCCCCCCCCCCCCGTTCATCCGCGCATGATGAGTCATAACGTTTAGGATCGTATACAGTTGGATTTTTTAATATAGCGTGTATCGCCAATAAACTGCAATAGATAATCCATATTATGCGTTTAGGCCTATAACTAGCGTTCTAGGAATTACTGCAGAAAACGATAAAAACATACTTATATTCTAGACGGTATTTTTGTATGAATCTATGAATGAAAAAGTATAACGTTCCTACATCCTGAACGATAGATAATCGATGTTGAATGAGCCATAGTAATGTCAATTTAGCAATACAATTTAAAAAGTAATAGCCCTGCAAAGAAGGTGAACATCTCCATAGGCTCAGAGTGGTGGGAGAGAGTGGCATGAGAGTGGCAAACTACGTGGCAGCCAATGTGTTAATCGCATTTTAATCGCATAACCATTTTAGGCCTGATATTCTATATTCTATAATCATATTTCAAATTGCATGTGACCGGATGGCAGAATTCAGTACTGTATCTACAAAACCTTCTGTTTAATCATCTTCCCTTTATTCATTTGCTTAGATTTTTCAGGTCTGGTAAATTTTAGCATGGTTTTAAAAAATAAAGTCTGTAAATGTTTATTCTACGTTCTTATGGAATGAATGAGATTAAAAAAAAATAAATAAAAAAAAGTTGTTTTAAAAATTTTGCGTTAATTTGAATAACGCAATAATTTGCTGTGTAATTAATTAATCTAATTAACGCGATAAACTGACAGCCCTAATATATATGCAGTAAATATTAATATATACAGCCCTATATATAGACGCACCGCCTCCCCCAGTGTTGTTGCTGCTGCTGCACCCAGGGTTGGCTCCTCCCCCAGCGCCGCCGGCCCCGCCCCCGCCCCCCTGGGCCCCGGCCCCCCGGCCCTCCTTCAGCAGCTCGGTGCACTTGTCCACGATGTGCCACATCTGCAGCACGCTGCCCACGGTCAGGTAGTTGACGATGTCGTCCCGCAGCATCCGCAGCTGGCCGGTGTAGGCGCAGCTCAGCACGCTCTCGAAGGCCAGCGGGTCCATCACGGCCGGGATGCAGACCGTGGACATGTTCTTTAAGAGTACCTGGGTGTATATGGGGGGGGGGGGGGGCAGAGGGGTGGGAGGGGGTTGTTAAGTCGTGACGTATCGACCTTCCGATAAACAGTTTTTCCGGGGCCGAGCTTCCTGCGTTGGCTGAGGTCTGGTCTGTTCAACACGCCTCAGTGCTGGGTCCCTTGTTGTTGTTTTAATAACAAACTGTTTGAGGTATGTACACTTACTGTATATTTTTACTCTATATTTTATATTAGAATGTAACATAGGAAATGTATATCCCGGCGGCTAAGTGGCACAGTGGGCAAGGCGCTCGCCACTAATGCAGGAGATGCTGGGTTCGAGCCCAGCTCTCGGCATTGCTACCAGCTTGGCTGGTCGTTCATACTAATACAATTGGCAGTGTTAGGGGGTGGGAAGCTGGTGGGTGGGGATCGGACGTTGTGGACAGCGACTCCTACAGGTCGGTTGGTGCGCCTGCGCAGCAGAATCAGGAAGCGACGGGGGCGGCGTGTCCCTCCCACGCAGACCCTCGCCGTTGAGAGATCGCGCTGTGCAGGTGAAAAGATGCGACGGCTGCCTCCTCGAGTACCGGAGGGGACGCGTGATGCAAGGCTTCGTCCACATTGCAGCGGGGCAGTGGGAGGCATGGCCTAACAGCGTTCGAGACAGGGGAGGGTAGAATTGGACGATACGAAATTGGGATGGGAGAAAAATAGAAAATGGGAGAAAAAGTAGAAAAAAATATTAAAAAAAGGAAATGTATATCCCGGACCGTATTTTATTCTTAGGCCTATTTCTATCCCTAGGGTTAGGGTTAGTTGTTTTTGTCAACACCAGAGGGAGCTCCACATATCATGTTAAACCCAGATTCGGCTCAAACAAGGGACTAAACACGTTTTGCAATTATGCCACATCAATGTGGAACGCCCCACCCACAGCTGTAAAGGAATGTGAATCACTACCCACTTTCAAAACCACTCTCAAAGAGCACCTACGGGAGACTGCAATTCGAAAACTGGCCCCTGTAAATGTCCTAACGCAACCCCCTCCAATGTACAGTAAATGTCCTATTAAACCCAATAATACACAAGACCCTCTTCTTAGGTTTAGTCGATAATCCAATGTACAGTTACCCCCCCCCACCCCGCCTACCCTATCCTGCTGTCTGAAGAGGTATGAGCTCCTAGTCCTCTCAAACAACTGGCAGCTGTACTTTTTTAATTCTCACACGTTCCACACAAGCTCTCGTCAGACGCACCAAGCTCCCGGTAGCCCCGCAAAAAGACTTTTCATAATCTTTTATATTATATAATCACCTGACAGCTGGGCATGTAGGAAAGAATTCTGAATGTAATAATTCTCCAGACTTTTTAATACCCCGCAGATACCCTGACACACACACACCTGGTCCCTGCCACAGTGCCACACACACCCCCTCCTAATGTACATTTCCCTCCCCCTCGTATGTATATATTTACTGTTAGGATCTCCGTTTAACAGTACTGTATATTTGCATATCTTGTATGTCACAAATATAACAGTACTGTATATCCGTATGTCATGTATATCATACATGTCACGATTAGATTAGATGATTAGATTAGATTTTTATATATACCTGTATCTTGTGTATGTCATATATGTTATGATGAATTGAAAATGGGGGACCCTGATGTAAACAAGACAAAAGACTTTCTCTGGTCTGTATCCCCTTAACAATTGTGTGTATTGAGTTGTACTGTACTGTATCCATTCTGCAATCTGTTAATTAAAGTTTTCAATCAATCAATCAATCACACACACCTGGTCGTGGAAGTAGGGCGAGGAGGCAGCCAGGACGCAGCGGTGGGCCTTGAACACCTGCCCCTGCACCTGGATGGAGAGGTCACAGAGCCGGCCCTCCTCCCTCTGCCTGTTCAGGCCGTCCAGCACGGAGGCCTGGGCGCTGGGGAAGCTCACCTGGACCACGCAGGGGTCAGAGCCCGAGCTGCTGCAGCCCGCGTCCAGAGACTGCATCTGGGCAGGACAGACGGACGGGAGAGAGTGTTAATCCAAGGAAACTCCTCTGTACATGTAGGACTTAAGACGGTTAGTTATACAGTATAAAAATACATCCAGTACAAATTCACTTTAACTATGAATTTCATATACGGTATATCTGGGCGTATGTGGGGGCGACAGTGGCTCGAGAGGTAGAGCAGTCGTCTACTCTAGATCTGCCAAAAGCCTTTGATACAGTTGATCATCACCTGCTTTTAAAAAGGTTATCTAGTATAATATAATATAATGCAGGACCTCTTTAGAGGTCTTTATTCGGCATGCAACGACATGGGACATGCAATGGGAGCGGCGCACACACACATAGGAATACACGTCACACACACACATGCATTGTCTTTTTTCTCAGTCGCCGATGCGCCAAGTGCTCCTGCCCGTCTTCGTCAAGGACGCGACATCGGTCTGTTGTGCATGTTTTTCCATTGGGTTTCTCTTATCGGGGGGGGAACCCTTGCAAGCACGGGGAGACATGCAAACAGAAAGGCCCGGGAGATACCCCACCTGGGTACCTGGTCCCCAAGCGGGAATCGAACCCTGGACCTTCTTGCTGCGAGGCGACAGTGTTAACCAATACAATTAAAAAAAAAAAAAAAAAAAAAAAAAAAAAAAAACTCTAACCCTAACTAACCTTACTGTCATGCACTTGTCCTAATAAACTAACCTACACTGTAACACGCAACACTTTGATGAACATTGTTACTCAGCTGATAGAGTTGTGCCCTTCCTGATGACTTGTCGTACAGAACTTGTAAGTCGCTTTGGATAAAAGCGTTCAGCTAAATGACTAAATGTAAATGTAACCACTACACCACCGTGCCGCCGTATTGGCATGGATAGTGGTGCATGTGAATGGTTTCAGTTTCAGGATTATCCATCTTTTAGACGTCAGTGTGTGAAATCTGCTCAATCTGAATTCTTGTCCATAACTAAAGGTGTGCCACAAGGTTCAGTGCTGGGTCCTTTTTACTATTTATATGAATGATATTGTTTCTTATTTGAATGACTGTCATGCCCATTTGTATGCGGACGATACTATTGTGTTCTGTATCGCTGACACTGTTCAGTTGGCCACTGAGAATTTGCAGCTTTCTTTTAATGTTGGTGCGGTGAGGTGGTTAACACTGTCGCCACACAGCAAGAAGGTCCTGGGTTCGATTCCCGCTTGGGGACCAGGTTGCCAGGTGGGGTATCTCCCGGGCCTTTCTGTGTGGAGTTAGCATGTTCTGCCCCGTGCTCGCAAGGGTTTCCACTCCAGAAAGAGATAAACCCAATGGACGCTTTTATCAATCTTAAATTAGTCATCAATGCTAGTAAAACTACATTTATGTTGTTCTCCAGAGCCAGAAATGTTGATTATGATAAAGTACATTGTAAGAGGTTCTAATATTGAGTCACTGAGTATGAATATCTTGGCTTGTGGCTCAACGAGAAATTTGCATTTATGTTCCATATGAATATTCTTGCTTCCAAGTTGCGACAGAAAATAGTCTTCCTGTACAGAAATAGATCCGGCTTTCCCATGATTAGTAGAAAGAGGATTGTTGAAGCTGTTTTCTTATACATTTTAGACCATGGTGATGTGATTCATAGGCACGCTGCGGCTTTAACTCTTAAACCACTGGACTTCGGAATGGATGTAACAGTACTGCATATCCATGTCGTGTACTGTATGTCATAAATGTTATGAATTGAAAATGGGGGACCCTGATGTAAACAAGACGAAAGTCTTTCTCTGGTCTGCATCCCCTTAACAATTGTGTGTATTGAGCCATACTGTATTGTACCCCATTCTGCAATCTGTTAATAAAATGTTCAATCAATCAACGTGTTTCAGGATGTTTGGCCAGAGGGATTCAACACTTTCCTCATACACACGTCATTAAAGATGGATTTGCAGAAAGCAGGGCAATGATCACCGTATGTTTCAGATGTTGGACGTGATTCATGTGAAGACCATGACGAGGTGTTGGAACTTAGATAAGAGATATAGGATTGATTGAAAACGTTATTACCAGTTTGCAGAATGGGTACAATACAGTACGGCTCAATACAATTGTTAAGGGGATGCAGACCAGAGAAAGACTTTAGTCTTGTTTACATCAGGGTCCCCCATTTTCAATTCATCATCATAACATACATAACATACAGATAGACAGTACTGCTACATCTATAAATGTATGAATGAATGAAAACTTTATTTAACAGATTGCAGAATGGGTACACGATGGATATCACCTTGACTGGCCACATCTCTAGACCTTGTGTGTAGACAGGAACAAACAAACCGAAAACACAGCACCACAAAAGACTATTATTATGAAATTGTATTTGAGCAGCTAGGTCTAACGTTACTCTGATCATAAACATGTCAGGCCGCTGCATTTCTCACCCTGACAACTTAGGAATCAATGTGACGAGACCTGCACCTTCATCCAGTTAGCAGAATGAAACATATGGCATATAGCAAGTCGAGCAAGCTAGGTTCGTTAGCCAGCCAGCTAACAATAAACAAGCTAGCGATTCAACTCACCGTTTAAAATCACGCTGCGCCTTAATGCAAATGTAGAGCTTCTGTACAATCTGAAGCTAAGTAGACACAGCAGTCCACCATGCCCCTAAAACTGGTGAGTTCTTCTTCCTAAAGACGCTGCTTCCCATCTTGTTCTGCAGACAGAGAGCCAGCGCCGCGTCGCCTTTAACAGGATCCCAGACAGACTGGGCCGACACAAAATCACCACATCTGTCTAGACTGCTGGTCCATTGCCATAGAAACGGTGTGATGATGAATCTATTGATACACAGGCGACACCATCAGAAACGGTGATGAATCTATTGATACAACACAGGCGACACTATCAGAAACGGTGTGATGAATCTATTGATACAACACAGGCGACACTATCAGAAACGGTGTGATGAATCTATTGATACACAGGCAACACTATCAGAAACGGTGTGATGAATCTATTGATACAACACAGGCGACACTATCAGAAACGGTGATGAATCTATTGATACAACACAGGCGACACTATCAGAAACGGTGTGATGAATCTATTGATACAACACAGGCGACACTATCAGAAACGGTGTGATGAATCTATTGATACACAGGCAACACTATCAGAAACGGTGATGAATCTATTGATACACAGGCGACACCATCAGAAACGGTGATGAATCTATTGATACAACACAGGCGACACTATCAGAAACGGTGTGATGAATCTATTGATACAACACAGGCGACACTATCAGAAACGGTGTGATGAATCTATTGATACACAGGCAACACTATCAGAAACGGTGTGATGAATCTATTGATACAACACAGGCGACACTATCAGAAACGGTGATGAATCTATTGATACAACACAGGCGACACTATCAGAAACGGTGTGATGAATCTATTGATACAACACAGGCGACACTATCAGAAACGGTGTGATGAATCTATTGATACACAGGCAACACTATCAGAAACGGTGATGAATCTATTGATACACAGGCGACACCATCAGAAACGGTGATGAATCTATTGATACAACACAGGCGACACTATCAGAAACTGTGTGATGAATCTATTGATACACAGGCGACACCATCAGGAGGGACTTCATCTTAGATTATTATTTTTAATAATAGGGATATGGTACATATAGGGATACAATATAATTTAGCTCGTCTTTGAGAAATTACATCACACTTAATACATTTAATTAGTGTGCTTTACATTTGGAGCCAAATCCCAAAGCGTGGCCACAAGGTAAAAACATTAAAAACGAGGCATAAAACACACAAGGCATGTATAAAACGTTAAAGATTGTTATCCATGACTTGGTGGTCACATGGTGTGGTTCTTGTCCCCCCCTGGTGGTCACATAGTGTGGTTCTTGTCCCCCCCTGGTGGTCACATAGTGTGGTTCTTGTCCCCCCCTGGTGGTCACATGGTGTGGTTCTTGTCCCCCCCTGGTGGTCACATAGTGTGGTTCTTGTCCCCCCCCCCCCCCCCTGGTGGTCACATGGTGTGGTTCTTGTCCCCCCCCCCCCTGGTGGTCACATGGTGTGGTTCTTGTCCCCCCCTGGTGGTCACATGGTGTGGTTCTTGTCCCCCCCTGGTGGTCACATGGTGTGGTTCTTGTCCCCCCCCCCCCTGGTGGTCACATGATGTGGTTCTTGTCCCCCCCCCCCCCCTGGTGGTCACATAGTGTGGTTCTTGTCCCCCCCTGGTGGTCACATGGTGTGGTTCTTGTCCCCCCCCCCCCCCTGGTGGTCACATGATGTGGTTCTTGTCCCCCCCTGGTGGTCACATAGTGTGGTTCTTGTCCCCCCCTGGTGGTCACATGGTGTGGTTCTTGTCCCCCCCTGGTGGTCACATGGTGTGGTTCTTGTCCCCCCCCCTGGTGGTCACATGGTGTGGTTCTTGTCCCCCCCTGGTGGTCACATAGTGTGGTTCTTGTCCCCCCCCCCCCCCTGGTGGTCACATGGTGTGGTTCTTGTCCCCCCCTGGTGGTCACATGGTGTGGTTCTTGTCCCCCCCTGGTGGTCACATAGTGTGGTTCTTGTCCCCCCCTGGTGGTCACATGGTGTGGTTCTTGTCCCCCCCCCCCTGGTGGTCACATGGTGTGGTTCTTGTCCCCCCCTGGTGGTCACATGGTGTGGTTCTCGTCTCCCCCCCCCCCCCCCCCCCCCCCGATGGTCACATGGTGTGGTTCTTGTCCCCCCCTGGAGGTCACATGGTGTGGTTCTTGTCCCCCCCCCCTGGTGGTCACATGGTGTGGTTCTTGTCCCCCCCTGGTGGTCACATAGTGTGGTTCTTGTCCCCCCCCCCCTGGTGGTCACATGGTGTGGTTCTTGTCCCCCCCCCCCCCCCCCTGGTGGTCACATGGTGTGGTTCTTGTCCCCCCCCCCCCCCCCTGGTGGTCACATGGTGTGGTTCTTGTCCCCCCCTGGTGGTCACATGGTGTGGTTCTTGTCCCCCCCTGGTGGTCACATGGTGTGGTTCTTGTCCCCCCCTGGTGGTCACATGGTGTGGTTCTTGTCCCCCCCCCCCCCTGGTGGTCACATGGTGTGGTTCTTGTCCCCCCCCCCCCCCTGGTGGTCACATAGTGTGGTTCTTGTCCCCCCCCCCTGGTGGTCACATGGTGTGGTTCTTGTCCCCCCCCCCCCCCTGGTGGTCACATAGTGTGGTTCTTGTCCCCCCCTGGTGGTCACATGGTGTGGTTCTTGTCCCCCCCTGGTGGTCACATAGTGTGGTTCTTGTCCCCCCCTGGTGGTCACATGGTGTGGTTCTTGTCGTCCCCCCCTGGTGGTCACATGGTGTGGTTCTTGTCCCCCCCTGGTGGTCACATGGTGTGGTTCTTGTCGTCCCCTGGTGGTCACATGGTGTGGTTCTTGTCCCCCCCCCCCCCCCCCGATGGTCACATGATGTGGTTCTTGTCCCCCCCTGGTGGTCACATGGTGTGGTTCTTGTCTCCCCCCCCCCCTGGTGGTCACATGATGTGGTTCTTGTCCCCCCCTGGTGGTCACATGGTGTGGTTCTTGTCTCCCCCCCCCCCTGGTGGTCACATGGTGTGGTTCTTGTCCTCCAGGGCGACTCCAGAGAAGACAGCTTCAACACGGCCATGCAGGTGCTGAGGGACGCACACGGCGCACAGCGGCGGCAAGTGGGACCGCAGGAGGCGTCTATGCCAAATACAACGCAGTTCGGTTTCCGGGTTCCTCTGATTGGCCACTAAGCTCACGTGACCGCTTGCCCCCCTTATCGCCCGCTGCCGCGCTGTGAAAGGCGGTGGTTTCAGCAGCAGCGGCCGTCTTCTTCCGAGGCGGCTCGTTCTTATTAATCCCTAATGTCATGTATGTTGTGTATGTCATAAATGTCGATATGAATTGAAAATGGGGGACCCTGATGTAAACAAGACGAAAGTCTTTCTCTGGTCTGCATCCCCTTAACAATTGTGTGTATTGAGCCGTACTGTATTGTAACCATTCTGCAATCTGTTAAATAAAGTTTTCATTCATTCATTCATTCATTTCTCCCCCACTACTCCCAAAAGTAACACTAAATAGATAAAGTACAACAACGCCAGACTCAAGAAACTGTGTTCCCTTTGGCGCAATATTCAATCAATCATACACACAATTGTTAAGGGGATGCAGACCAGAGAAAGACGTTTGTCTTGTTTACATCAGGGTCCCCCATTTTCAATTCATGAATGAATGAAAACTTTATTTAACAGATTGCAGAATGGGTACAATACAGTACGGCTCAATACACACAATTGTTAAGGGGATGCAGACCTGAGAAAGACGTTTGTCTTGTTTACATCAGGGTCCCCCATTTTCAATTCATATAGACATTTATGACATACACAACATACATGAGAAATTAATGAATGAATGAATGAATGAAAACTTTATTTAACAGATTGCAGAATGGGTACAATACAGTACGGCTCAATACACAATTGTTAAGGGGATGCAGACCAGAGAAAGACGTTTGTCTTGTTTACATCAGGGTCCCCTATTTTAAATTTATTGACATTTATGACATACACAACATACATGACATCATGACATTTATGGCATAGGGACATACATGACACAGGTATGTACCTGTAGTTGAAGACCCTCTTCTCTCCCTCTGTTCGCCCTGGAACTGGAAAAATGCGGTAGATGGACGCAAGCCCTAAGTTGCCTAAACCAGTTTGTCAATTTTATTATTATATATATATATATATATATATATATATATATATATATATATATATATATATATATATATATATATATATATATATATATTAGGGCTAGGAATTTATCGCATTCATTTCGATTAATTAACTATATCAGAAAGAATTCAAAGTAAAAAATAAATGTATGCATCTAATCGCATGATGATTTTTCTTTATTGTGTAAGAATGTTACCTTTCAAAGGAGACCAGACTCATGCATGTGCTATAAGTATAAAGTATAATAAATCGCAAATAACTTTTTTTCTTAGTCTGGTTTGTTCATAAATTAATTTTTATTTTTTTGTATCAACTTTTTCTCCTTATTTTCTATTTTTCTCCCATCCCAATTTCGCATTGCCAATTCTCCCCTCCCCTGTCTTGAACGTTGCTAGACTATGCCTCCCACTGGTCGGCTGTAGTGAGGATAGAAGCCTTGTAGTGAGGATAGAAGCCTTGCATCACGTGTGCCCTCCGGTACACGAGGCGGCAGCCTGTCGCATCTTTTCACCAGACAGCGCGGACTCTGTGGCAAGGAGTAACGCGTGGGAGGCTCACGCTGCCCCCGATACTTCCTGTCTTTGCTGTACAGGCGTCACCCAACCGACCTGTAGGAGTCGCTGTCCACAACGTCCAATCCCCACCCATCGACTTTCCACCCGCTACCTCTGCCAATTGAGATATTATGACGACTGGACCAAGCCGCAGGCAATGCTGACTCGGGGAGTCGAGACAGGAGTCTCTTGCATTGGTGACGAGCGCAATCTCTGCTACGCCACCCAGCCGCCATCATAAAAAAAATGTATAAGAGAAATTGAGATCAAGAGTTAGTTTTTTTCAATGGTCAACTGTTCTGGAATGTACTTGAAAGTACTGCGTTTTACTTTTACCTCGAAAGTGCTTGAGTTTACAGAAGGTCCTTTGCGCTATATCAGTGGTCACCAACCTTTTTAAGCCCAAGATCACTTTTATTTTTTTTGGTAAAGGCAAGATCTACCTATTGAAGCGTTGAGAGAAAAAGACAGCCAAGATTGTACTTTAAACTAAATTACTTTTATCTGCCTGTATTCTAATTACATGCAATGCTTTGGTCCAACATTAAAACGTCAAAGTAGAACTGTAATGTGTACTTTCTCAGTCAGTGCTAAGTGCAGTCATCTTATGCAGCATCACTTTTCACATCAAAACAAAAGTAGAACTGTAATGTGGACTCTCATATTATTAACATTAGAAAATGCTAATTGTAAATGTTTGTCAAAGTAGAACTGTCATATGTACTTTCTCAGTCAGTGCTAAGTGCAGTAATCTTATGCAGCATCACCTTTCACATCAAAACAAAAGTAGAACTGTAATAGGCCGTGAGCCAGTAGGGTTGGTCGTTACCATCTTGGGGGACTAACTTTCATAGTGATTTTTGGGAAGGTATACACCCCTGCTGCTAGAAGATATGTGATAGCAATGCAGCAGTTGCCTCCAAACACTACCAAGCATATCTTTCAGGCCTCCTGTCCGAAATTACATGCCCCAAATTAATCATGATAGCTCCTGAACCATAAGGCCTATAAGCATGTTTCTGGTCTCCTTTGATAGGTAACAAGCTAGGACATATGAATCCAGTGTAAGTAAACCCACATCTATTACCATTCCAGAGTAAATGGAGATACAATGAAGGAAAACATCAGATGTTTACCCTCGCCTGGTACATAATCTTAATTTAAAAGGCAATATGACCATTATAACCAATAACCCATGGATAATAACGCAACTAAATGTGTTCTCCTACTCCTTGACTACAAATCTAACTCTGGATGTGATGAAAATACACTAAAAATACAACATTTATGATACCGTTTAAAAAGGTATACTTAGATGATGTAAATGTTTTGGCCATGGTTACCGTTTACATGTTGACTGTTTGCTGGTAATTTTACTCCAAAACACTATTTCTTGCAATACTGCCATGTTACAAAAACACAAATCTCCCCAAAACATTGAAATAGTAATAAAAAACAATGAATATTGATCAATATGAATATTCAACATTCATATAGGGCCACAGAGTGTCATGCCATGTGACCTATCAATGTTTTCAGCTCAGTTAGACCTATACAAAGATATAATGCTTATTGATTTTCAGAAAAATATTTGTTTATTTTGGAAAGTACAGACAGTTCTCAGTCTCTATCCGTGGCGCTGTTGGTGGCGCTCTACAATTGGTTTACTGTTAATAACCTACTAATCATAATAATTTTGCAAGTCTTCCATGTCTTCCACATCTTCATCAGAACTTTCCACACTATCTGAGGTGGATGCCTGGTTCTCACAGTCTGCCAGTCTACACATGTCAGTGCACTTGAGGCCATTTGCAACACATACATCTTGGGAGTGAACATTTCTTTGGACAGTTACAGGCCAGTAGATCCAGGACGGCATCGGGTGCTGGCTGGCCTTCCATCCAGTCCACCACCAACTGTTCAGCTTCCTCTTCTCTCTCCATCTTCCAGCCTCTGCCAACAGGGCTTGGCACTTGTGGGTCCTTCTCCAAACATCTTCTCCATATACCAGCCTGGTAGTTGGCTCTCTGTGCATGTTTTGTTAAGCAGTCCTTGCATGGTGGGAGTTGATGACTTTCAAGTTCACCTTTTTTGGGACAGAAAAGGTGATATCTGAGCTCATTGACGTTGGTGGTTGATGCTTTTGGGGCATACAGGAGACATGTAAATGCCTCTAGTTTGTCCATCAGCTCTGGGGAGAGATCCCATTCCTGACCCAACTCTGAGAATGTGTCCTGATTTTGCCTGTTGCTGGTCAGAATTTTTAGGGCACTTGTCTTCCCTTTGCCTGCAAAATCACTTACAGTGTCACATCCTGTATATGCATGCAACACGATGAGAGCCCTACACACCTCTACGCCAACAGTGGCAGCAACCTTCCTGATGTCCACAAGCCTTGGACCGGATTTACTGCCACACATCTGGAACAATGGGGCCTCAATCTTGTCACAGAATGCTAAAGACATGATAAAGACATCTGTGTCTTCTGAGCAGATAACTACAGATGGGTATCCCTCTCTTGTGGCATGGGCAGCATGGAGAAGTAGGCGGCCATCTGCTTCTTCTTGTTGGCATTGAAGAGCTGACACCTCCTCACTGTCCTGAGATGTGATTCTTTAACATTTGTCATTCACAGTTGCATACAGAATCTTGTCTTGTAGCTTTGCTCTGTACTCTGCCTTCCTCCATTCATCGACTATAAAGCTAATGAGACTAGTTTTGTTACTGACTTTGGTCAGGAAGCTCCTCCACTGCCTCACCATCTGTGTGCCTGTGATACCTTGCAACTCATGACCAGTATCTTCACCCCGTAGAGATCTTTCACTGTTCTTGATAGAGTTCTCCTTGTATGTGTCAAACACAACATAAGATAAGATAAGATATTCCTTTATTGATCCCCTTGGGGAAATTCAGGCATCATAGCAGCATGGGGGGAGGGGGGGGGGGTACAGGTAGTAAAACAACAACAGTGTACAGGTAGTAAAAACAACACAGGCAGTGTAAACAATTTGGTCAATATGGTCAATATAATTTACTATCTGACTAGCTGAAGAAATATTCACATTATTCACAGTGTCACATAAGGTGCAGTATGCATAGGTACTTTAGGTAGTGTTATAATTTACTATCTACTGAGTATACATTATTCACAGTATCACGGTATCCACTGAAATATACATTATTCACAGTATCACAGTATCCACATAAGGTGCAGTAAGCCTAAGGTAGTGTAGGTTGTCCTCCTTGGGTTCCTATAAGTCCCAGGTCAATGTCTGGTAGCAGTCGCTGTCGCTGCCCCCTGTTGTGGAGCCTGGAGGCTGCTAGTCGCTGCCCACTGTTGTGGAGCCTGATGGCCGCTGGTATAAAGGACTGTCCGAGGCGGTTAGTTGAGTGTTCAGTTCAGTTCAGTTCAGAGTTTTTATTTGCCACATGGAATAATACAATCATAGTTTCTTCATTAAAAAATCATAAATAGCCATTCCATGGACAAAAGGAGCAGGAAGAAGAATACATCTTATAATTACCTGCCCCTTATTCCTAAACTAACATGTATTTTCTTAATGGTCGGCGTATAACCTTATTTACACAAATAATCATTTATACCATTATAAAAGAAACACAATCCACAGTTAAACAAGAAAAATTTAAATAATAATAATAATGATAAAGAATAAAAAAGAAAAGAAAGAGAAGAGAAAAAAAAAAGATCTCACTATTCAGATCACATTTTGATTTTCATACTGACTAAATATTTTTTTTGAATACATTTTTTTGAATTGATAAACACTGTTACATCCCTTAAGCTCGCTATGGAGAGAATTCCATAACTTTACACCAATAACTGAAGGACACATCTGTTTAAGTGTGGTACGTGCAAACTGATGTTTAAAATTGTATTTTCTCCTACTAAACTCACTTTCTAAATGAAAAAGATTTTGTAGTTTTTCTGGCAGTGTATTATTTCTTGCCCTAAACATAATTAACATTGTTTGAAACTTAACCATGTCTTCAAGTTTAATTATTCTAGATTTAATAAATAATATATTTGTGTGTTCTTGATAACTCACTTTATGTGTGATTCGTACAGCCCTCTTCTGTAGTATATATAATGGTTTTATATTTGTCCCATAAGTATTCCCCCATACTTCAACACAATAACTGATATAAGGTGAGATGAGTGAGCAGTAGAGTGTTCTCATTGCCTCATACTCTAACACATCCTTTACTTTATTCATAACAAAAATACTCTTGGACATCTTTTTTTTAACGTGTGCTATGTGCGATTTCCATGTTAATTTATCATCCATAATCACACCAAGAAAACGAAATTCATTAACTATCTCTATATCAGCTCCATCTATGGTCAGTACTATATTTTCATCTAGTTTTCGATTGCCAAAAATCATAAATTTAGTTTTTTTCAGATTCAGTGATAGCTTATTTACATCAAACCATTTCTTTAGCTTTGTCATTTCATACACAATATATTCAGCTAGTTCCTTTAAATTATTTCCAGAACAAAAAAAATTTGTATCATCAGCAAACAAGACAAACTGTAATAGTTTTGAAACATCACAAATATCATTAATATATAAAAGAAAGAGTTTGGGCCCCAAAACCGAACCTTGCGGTACCCCACATTCAATCTTCATGAGCTCAGATTTGACATCTGCCAACTGCACATATTGTTGCCTATTGTGGAGATAACTACTCAACCATTCAAGAACCATTCCTCTCACACCATATGAACGTAATTTGGAAATTAGAATATTATGATCTAAGGCAGGGGTGGCCAACCAGTCAGAGACTAAGAGCCACAAAAAAATGACTGTGGTACCACAAAGAGCCACACCATATACCAGCGTTTCTCAACCTTTTTTTTCAGTCACGGCACCCTTCATGTGTTTATAGGTCTCACCCTCTGGCCTCTGAAGTTGCTAATGTCTTTTTTATTTGGGCCTCACAGGGTTAAAAGTACCCTGTGAGACCCACGGTTGCATTTAAAAAAATTATGTTTATTTAAAAAATGTTAAAGGGGAACTATTTTACTATTTCTTTCACTATTTGGGCACTTTTACACAATTCCTGTGAGTCTATGGAACACCTAGTTTTTTTTCAAAAAAAATACATTGTTTTGTATTTCTAATCAAGTACTAAAAACCGCATTTTTCTACCTTAAGATCTTAAGCCGTTTTGAGGCTGGGCTCCAACTGCCACATCAACTGCCACATTATTATGCAGCTGAGAAATCTCTGACATCACAGATATGCACATTTTCAGATGACTCAGTTCAGTGAGGGTGAATATTGTGAGAGGAGAATTGGAAGAATTCGCCAATATGAGAATTAGAGACATATATCCTATTAATATAAGTCCACATAGCTAAGAAACAATGGTAAACACTGAAAAAAGCCATTTATAAGATAGTTCCCCTTTAAGCACATGTATAGTCAATTGGTCCTGTTGTTCAGCCTCACAATGCTATTTGATAGTAAATGTGTTTATATGTCCCACCCTCTGGCCTCTGAAGTTGCTAATTTCTTTTTAATTTGGGCCTCACAGGGTTAACCTCTTAAGCCAGAGATATACAGTAAAAGTGTATATTTTCAGCATTATGTTTGTTTACCAATTATTTGAACTGTTATTAGTGAAATATAAGATTATAGAAATCTCAGGGCATTGAGTCGGAAACCGGCGCATATTGACAGGAGGAAGTGGCACAGCCAAAAGTGAGTGTAGTCTTTTGAAGGAAGAGACTCAGGGCTTTCAAATTTCGAAAAACTACCCTACCCAGCTCACACCAGCCCCTGTCAATCATCTGACTTCTGGATTTACTTTTTAATTTCTCTTATTTTTTGGGATTATCTCCCACAAACCTGAACGTTATTGCCATAAAACAGAACGCAGTTAGTTTCTCTACCTTTCTGTGAACGTCTTGCAAAAAACGGTGTTGCAATATGATGAAAAATGGTGGAGAAATTTACATTATAAAAAAGATGGCAGAATTCAGTACTGTATCTACAAAACCTTCTGTTTAATCATCTTCCCTTTATTCATTTGCTTAGATTTTTCAGGTCTGGTCAATTTTAGCATGGTGTTATTTACAGTCAAAGATAATTTTTTTTTTAAATAGAATTGATATTCTCCTTTGGTTCATTACAATTTACTCAAGCCTAGTAACAGACACACTATTTCTGACACTGATCCATATATGTCCCTAGATTCAGATACCAAGAACATGCAAATGGACCATTTAAAAAAAATTGTAAATGTTTATTCTACGTCCTTATGGAATGAGTGACATAAAAAAAAAAAAAAAAAAAAAGTTAAAAAATAAAAGTTAAAAAAAATAAAAAATAAAATATTTTTTTTTAATTTTTTTTAATTTTTTTTTATGGATGGAAGAGCCGCACATTGACGGGCAAAGAGCCGCATGCGGCTCGCGAGCCGCGGGTTGGCCACCCCTGATCTAAGGTATCAAATGCCTTTTTTAAATCAATAAACACCCCTATTGTTAATTTCCTTTTATCTGTTGTTGTTGTTATTTCTTCAATAATATTCATTAAGGCAGTCGCTGTTGATCTGTTTTGCCTAAAGCCATACTGGCTTTCGCTCAGCAGTTTATTCTTTTCCACAAAACCATCTAACTTATGCGAAAACAGTTTTTCAAGCACTTTCGAGAACTGTGAGAGCAATGACACTGGTCTATAGTTAGTGAAGCTGTGCTTATCTCCTACTTTGTAAAGTGGGATCACTTTTGCTACCTTCATCCTGTCTGGAAAAATACCTGTCTGAAAAGAAAGATTACAAATATAACAGAGAGGTTTGATTATACAATCAATTGTCTTCTTCACTATAATCATATCTATCCCATCACTGTCAATGGATGTCTTATTCTTTGACTTTAATACAATGGACATGATTTCTGCTTCACTGACATTTCCTAAAAACATAGACTGCAGTACTTTACTATCTCCTCTCCATCCTTCCTGTAATGGTTCATCGTGTTTTTGAATGGCATCTGCCAAATTTGGCCCCACATTCACAAAAAAAGAGTTGAATTCATTAACCACCTCATTCATGTTTTTTATAGTCTTACTATTACTAATGAAATGGCTAGGCATTTTTATGGACGCTGATTTATTTCCCATTACCTTATTTAGAATGTCCCATGTGCCCTTTATATTATTTTTATTTTCGCCTAACAATCTATTGTAATAATCTTTCTTGGCCCGTCTCATAATGAATACTAACTTATTCTTATACACTTTGTATTTAGTTTCAGCAGCCTTTTTTCTACATTTGATAAAATCTCTATACAGTTTGTTTTTCTTTTTACATGCATTCTCTAACCCCTTTGTTATCCATGGTTTTCTATTGTCATTACTTCTTTGTTTATGTTGAACCATTGGGCAGTGCCTATCGTAAAGTGTCCGATAGATATCCAAAAAAGTGTTGTAAGCAGCATTGACGTCTTCTACATAGACCCCCTTCCATTCCTCATTCAAAAGATCATTCCTGAACATGTTTACAGCATCATCCCTTCTTAACCTTTTATATCTGTACCCATCCTCCTCCTTTGTTCTCTTCAATTGACAATCAAAAGTAACAAAAACAGGTAAGTGGTCACTTATATCATTTATGACTAATCCACTTATGATGTTATCCTTAAAGCTATTAATAAAAATATTATCTATTAATGTAGCAGAGGTTTCTGTTATTCTACTTGGCTTGCTGATCAGTGGATATAACCCTCTTCCATACAATAATTCAAGAAAATCTGCTGAAGCCTTGTGCTTAGAAACCTTTAGTAGGTCAATATTATAATCTCCACAAATAATAAATGTCTTATTTCCGTTTACCCTACTCAACAAATCATCCAATGTATCTGTAAATGTTTCTATCTTTGACCCAGGTCTCCTGTATATACAAGTAACAATTATATTGCTTATTTTTTCCATTTCGATTTCCACCGTTAAACATTCCATTATGTCATCAATAGCCATTGTCATATATCCAACTGGTTTACATTTAAAATCTCCATCCACAAAAAGTGCCACACCTCCTGCTTTCTTACTTGTTCTGTTTATATGATATAGTTCATACCCGTCAATGTGGAAATCAACACCCCTTTCATCCTCAGCTTAAACTTGCCTTTAAGAGTATTCAAATAATCATTAATCTTATCAAAGTTTTTGTAGAGGCTTCTACAGTTGAAATGTATTAACGAAAATGTGTTATCTAATACTATACATTCACTAAATTGTTCCTCAGTATAATAATTACAATTGGCTTCAATGGAATTAAACACATGTCTTTCTGGGTCGATATCACATTTAAAGTCTTGTATTTTATCGTCACATAAATATTCGTCTGTTGATTCTGTCATATTTCATGGAATATATATATATATTCAACTGCTTTGCATTTCAAGTCATCGTCGACAAACACAGCTGCATTGTTGTTAAATTGTTCCTCTGTGTAGTATTCATATTCAAAATCATGTAATTTGTGTTCTGTGTATTCAGCTTTTGAGAGCGATTGGTACTCATCTCTATCGGTGTGCAGTCCCACTCGGTCATGTCCTTGTTCTTCCGTCATGATGGGTTTAGTCATCTGAATGACTCCAGATCCTTCACCTCTCGAATTGTGACAACCCTGGCTTCTTCACGTGTCTTCCCGTTTAGCCGGATCATGATTTTACAATTCCTCGTCCATGTCGATTGGATCTTTTTCTCTTTTCGGAGGATGCGAGCCTGCCTTGCAATGTCCGCGTTCCTCCTGGTGAGATGCTTGTTAAGGTACACACCTGTCCCGTCCAGATTCCGCCACTCTCTCAGTAATGCCGTCTTGTCCTTTCGGGACACGAAGCGGATCACGATGGCCGGCTTAGAATGCTGGTGGTCCTTTCTGGGGAATGTGTAGCATGCTGATATGCTTTCGCTCTTGAGATCAATTTCCTTGCTTTTAAAGAATGTTATGATTTGTTGTTCCAACGTGTCGATTTCCCCTTGCGGGGCGTCGGCACCTCTGCTCTCTCCGGTCGTCACACCTGCATATGTTCGATGAGTGGTCTCCAGTCCACTTATGATCACGTCGTCCATTCTAGTGTACTGTTCCAACTCATCAATTCTTTTTTCCAGACAGTCGATTTTCTCGTCTTTTTCTTTTAAGAGGTTTTTCAGTTGTTTCATTTCGCTCATTAACTCTGTAAATAGTTCCTGCTTGGACACCTTTTTGATTTCCTCAGACAGGGAGTGTAGAGACATCTTAATCTCCTCCATGTCATCCTCGAGTTTCCTTTGTTTGGCCGCCATTATTGTTATTTTGCCTTCTTATCTTCTCTGTTTCAGTAGTTTTCTAGCACTTTTGCTCAGTTATTTTTGTTAGTTTAAACAAACAAATTCACAGAGAATCCTTGCTGGTGCATGCGCCGCCATCTTGGTTTTCCCAGCATGCACCTCAACAGTAACCGTGGGGGAATGAGTCTGTGGCTGAACGAGCTTCTCATCTTGACTAGCTCGTCGTAGAGGGGGTGGTAGGGGTTCTCCATGATGGCAGCCAGCTTCCTTATCATCCCCCTCTCTGCCATCACCTCAAGTCTAGGTAGCTCGACTCCCACCACGGAGCTAGCCTTCCTCACCAGCTTGTTGAGCTTGTTGGTGTCCCTTGAGTTGATGTGGCCTCCCCAGCATGCCACAGCATAGAAGTGGATGCTGGCCACAACAGACTGGTAAAAAGACTGCAGCAGTCTGTTGCACACATTGAAGGACCTGAGTCTCCTCAGGAAGAACAGCCTGCTCTGTCCCTTCCTGTAGAGGGCCTCTGTGTTATCCAACCAGTCCAGTTTATTGTTCAGGTGTACCCCAAGGAACTTGTATGAGTCCACCATCTCCACATCCACCCCTCGGATGGAGATGGGAATCGGGGGGGGCCTCTTCTTCATCTATTCTGCTACTCTGACTGCCTTCCCTCAGAGCCATACCCAGAACTGTTGTGGCAACATCTCTGAAAGTAACTTGATCACCTTTCACTACTTTTTAGTAATACTGTGCACGAGCATTACACTAGAGGTTCCAGTAGTGGGCAGCTTGAATTGCCAGGTCCTAGAACCAGCGCTCTGGGGAGATCTTTTATTTTTAGAGCATTAACTCTGTGGAATGGCCTGCCTCGGAACCTCTGCTGCATTTACAGTAGATTCACTTTTAAAAAGAATCTTAAATTGTTTTTAACACTGTAAAGTCATTTTTTATTTTTGTTTTACACTAATGTAATTTTAGCTATATTAATTGTTACAGTAGGTTCATTATGCATTGTGTGTACTGACTTTTAATAATTTAGTTTTTTGCAATAGTGATTGTTTGTGTGTTTTTTGTGTGTGGACCCCAGGAAGACTAGCTGGTTGCTATCGCACCAGCTAATGGGGATCTGTTGAGTACCGGTCGTAAACCGAGGTCAGATTGATTATCCCATAACTCATTGGTCCGAATCCCAGCTTCAAGCAGCGTCCTGCGAAGTTTGGGACGTCTAGGACTCAATTGTGTCTATAAACTTCAGGGCTTAAACTCAGCCGACCTCGGCTCACACACAGACACCCCCCCGTCCCCTCCAGTCATACAGTTGATGGATTGGAGTTGCGGGGTGTATTTACTTTATTCTATTTTAATCTATTCGGTTGGCCGTAGAGTTTACTTTTATTTATTTTGCTTTAATCTACTAGGTTGGCCGTATTACCACTGTATGGCTTTACTTGATAATCCCATTATACAGTACACGTATTATCACTATATGGCATTACGTGATAAAACCAGGTTTATCAGAATCCACCTTTAGTCCTTAATGCATAATCATAGGTCTCCTTTTACTTTACTTGATAAAGCCTATAGTTATAGTTATATCCCCATTATAGCTAGGGATAAAGCCACTTACACATATTGTTTTACATCATTAATAAAAAATGCATGGGGTGAAGTTACAAATGCAGAACACATTTCAATGCTTACCCGGCCGTCCGGTCGTCTGGTCAGAAGAAAGGATACAAATCATTTTTATAAAGAGGTAATTTTAATTAGAAAAAGCTAGTTACAAAAAGATACTGAAGTGGAAAGCACCCAATTCAGTTTAAAATAAGCACAGAACAAAACATCTCATCATGGACGGCTTTTGCCCCGTGTCGAGCACCATTCTTCTCATCTCTCCAAAAAGTCTCTAAGCATCTGCTTCCTCTCTCTACAGCTCGGCATTCAATACCATAGTCCCCTCCATACTCATAGCCAAGCTCAGGGACCTGGGCTTGGGCTATGACCTCTGCCAGTGGGTCTTGGACTTCCTGACTGGCAGACCCCAGGTGGTGAGAGCAGGCAACTGCACCTCCTCATCCATCACCCTCAACATAGGGGCCCCCCAGGGCTGTGTTCTGAGTCCCCTCCTCTACTCCCTGTACACACACGACTGTGTGGCTCAGCGGAGTAGCAATACAATCGTCAAATTTGCTGACGACACAGTGGTGGTGGGCCTGATCTCTGCCAACGACGAGAGGGCCTACCTGGAAGAGGTCAAGGTCCTGGCGGGATGGTGCCAGGAAAACAGCCTCTCCCTGAACGTCAGCAAAACAAAGGAGATGATTGTGGACTTCAGGAGGTCGGGGGTCAAGGACTACAGCCCCCTCAGCATCGACGGGGCACCGGTTGAGAGAGTCAACAGCTTCAAGTACCTCGGAGCCCACATATCCGAGGACTTGAAATGGACCATACACATTAACAGTGTGGTGAAGAAGGCACGACAACGCCTCTACTTCCTCAGGCGCCTAAGGAAGTTCCAAGTCAGCCAGAAGATCCTTAAGAACTTCTACTCATGTACAATAGAGAGCATCTTGACCGGCAACATCACCTCCTGGTTTGGGAATAGCACTGCAAAAGACCAAAGCAGACTACAAAGAGTGACACGTTCAGCCGAACGCACAATTGGAGGGGGGCTCCCCACCCTCCAGAACATTTACTACAAGCGTTGCAAGGGGAAGGCTAAGAGAATTATTAAGGACTCGAGCCACCCGAACAACTGCCTCTTTGAACTGCTGCCGTCAGGCAAGCGATACAGGAGTCTCAAGGCGAGCACAGAAAGACTCAGAAGTAGCTTCTATCCCCAGGCCATCAGGCTGCTAAACGAACAATGAATGAACACTACACAACAACAACCACCAAACACACATAGCACACACATCCACACGCACACACTCACTTTAAACAAACACACTGTAGCACCCACTACACACACTTTATAGCACACACCCACTTTAAACAAACACACTGTAGCACCCACTCCCCACACTTTATATTTATGGATGAAGGATTGCACTACAACTCGTACACCTTACTGTAAATTGTACCTAAAATTGTACCTCATCCCATTTCTGCTTTGCACTAGATAGTACTGTACATTAGTACACTGCATAGTTGTGTATTGTATATTATATGGTAACTCAGAACATTGTACATATGTCTATACCGAACAACTGTGACCTCATTTTCTTCTTCTAAATTCATGCTATATTATGTTATTATGTTATTTGATACTATCTTGTCTAGCACAGTCTCTGGAGCGTAACAGTAAGAAGCATTTTGTATGAAAGTATTCTGTACTTCTGTATGACAACTATTAAAGAACTTGAACTTGAGTGTAAAAATCTCACTCTTGAAAGGGCAACCGTCCCTTTTATATCCATCTTACAATCTTTCCGATTGGTCTACACACAGTGATGTCAAATGGTCGTCATTTCTGTTTAGCAAACCAGAGTACAATACGTAATTCGTATGAGCTCCTCCTTCTTGATACTAACGTTACTTCTCGTTACCTAGTGGTTTTTAAGTAACAGAAAGTCCCTTATCCCTTCAGAACAGACAACTGCTTTGTCTGTGGGGATCACGTGACATGGTACTGGGCACGAAGCCATCCCTAGGATTTCTTATCAAGCTTCCTAAAAGATCTCCTCCAGAAAGCAGTTTTTACCCATCATTCTTTTAGTATTATTCTCTAATGACAGTTAATTCCTATTAATTATAAGCATGCCATTTATGAACTTTTACTGTACACATTAAACATTTAATTGTTATATAGTTTCTTTTTTAAGATCTCCCTCTATAGATTGAGGACTCCCTGTTTTTCAACCAGCAACCCTTCCTCCCCTTCCTGTCTGAAAGGGTTAACATCTTACAGCTCTCTTATCTCCTTCGCTGGGGCCCACATTCCGCAGGTTTCCTCCCTTTTGCCTGTGAAGCACTGTGGAGAACAGACCTCTCTTTATGGAGACATTTAAAGGCTCAGTTCCATCATAGTCTTTCCAGAGTTTAGTTTTAAAGATTTATATAAACTGTGGCATTTCACACATACGATACTGGTATAGGGTTCAATTCCCTGTTCTACCTAATACCATACAACTATTCGGTCTCTCTCTCTTTGTCTATGTCTCTTTCCTTCTCTCCATCTCTGTCTGTCTCTCTGTCTATATCTCTGTGTGTGTGTGCGTGTGTGTGTGTCTCTCTCTCACACTATGTCTCTCTCCTTGTGTGTGTGTGCATGTGTGTGTGTCTCTCTCTCACACTATGTCTCTCTCCTCTCCTTGTGTGTGTGTGCGTGTGTGTGTGTCTCTCTCTCACACTATGTCTCTTTCTTTGTGTGTGTGTGCGTGTGTGTGTGTCTCTTTCTCACACTATGTCTCTCTCCTTGTGTGTGTGTGCGTGTGTGTGTGTCTCTCTCTCACACTATGTCTCTCTCCTTGTGTGTGTGTGCGTGTGTGTGTGTCTCTCTCTCACACTATGTCTCTTTCTTTGTGTGTGTGTGCGTGTGTGTGTGTCTCTCTCTCACACTATGTCTCTTTCTTTGTGTGTGTGTGTGCGTGTGTGTGTGTCTCTCTCTCACACTATGTCTCTCTCCTTGTGTGTGTGTGTCTCTCTCTCACACTATGTCTCTCTCCTTGTGTGTGTGTGCGTGTGTGTGTGTCTCTCTCTCACACTATGTCTCTCTCCTCTCCTTGTGTGTGTGTGCGTGTGTGTGTGTCTCTCTCTCACACTATGTCTCTCTCCTTGTGTGTGTGTGCGTGTGTGTGTGTCTCTCTCTCACACTATGTCTCTCTCCTTGTGTGTGTGTGCGTGTGTGTGTGTCTCTCTCTCACACTATGTCTCTCTCCTTGTGTGTGTGTGCATGTGTGTGTGTCTCTTTCTCACACTATGTCTCTCTCCTTGTGTGTGTGTGCGTGTGTGTGTGTCTCTCTCTCACACTATGTCTCTCTCCTTGTGTGTGTGTGCGTGTGTGTGTGTCTCTCTCTCACACTATGTCTCTCTCTCTCTCCCCTCTCCCCTCTGCTGAGGCCCACATTCCCCAGGTTGCCTTGCAGATATTAAAGGCTCATTTCCATTTTTTATAAGTAGAGCCAGCATAAAGCTATCTTCCAAAGTTCAGTTTAAAGATTATACTGGTCACATAGGAACGACTCAGGATGTCATTGTCCAAAAGTGTCGCTTGTTTTGTGACACTTTACACCCACTCTGCCATCCTGTGAGGTCTTTGTCCATCGTCAATTGAATAATGGAAAAATGAAGCATATGATTACATGTGAAAAATAGATATATAGGGCTGTATTGGAACGACTCAGGATGTCATTGTCAAAAAGTGTCACTTGTTCTGTGGCACTTCACACCCACTCTGTCATCCTGGGCGGTCATTTTCCATTGTCTTAATAGCGTCTGTACTGGGGGACGAGATGGCGATTGTGGGGTCACGTGGCTGTGACTCTCCACACCCCCTCTGCCATCTTGGTACCTTGTTACCCTGGTAGCCGGCGGGAATACTTGCATCTGTTGTTCCCTGGCTGGACGGCTCGACAGGATAGGAGTCACGTTGTTGCTTGGTATCCGGCGGGAAGACTTGCATCTGTTGTTCCCGGCCGATGCACCCAGGCTGTTGTCGTCTCGGTCATCTTGGTCATCTTGGTCATCTTGGTCATCTTGGTCATCTTGGTCGTCTTGGGGTCGCCCCCTCTGACCTCTTGGATCTCTCCCATAGTTTGAGGTAGGTTGATTTGTCACTTCTCGGGCGACCCCCACGGGTCCCCGAGAATTGTAGCAGCAGTCCTCTATTGAAGTGTGGTTGGCCTGGTCGTGTGACCCTGTCCGTAGGCCTCGCAAGACATCACAGATACAGTCCACAGAGGACTCATTCCTTTTCTCTCTTTCAGGTCCATTCAGGGCTCTCGTCGCCCTGTAACCTGGGTCCAGGCCGATGTCTCTCTGTCCGGTCTGGGAGGTCTAGGAGGTCTGGGAGGTCTGGGAGGTCTAGATGAGGACCTTGAGGATGCTCTGGAGCTTGACCTATCGTGTGACCCTGTCCGTAGGCCTCGCAGGACATCACAGATACAGTCCACAGAGGACTCATTTCTTTTCTCTCTTTCAGGTCCATTCAGGGCTCTCGTCGCCCTGTAACCTGGGTCCAGGCCGAGGTCTCTCTGTCCGGTCTGGGAGGTCTAGGAGGTCTGGGAGGTCTGGGAGGTCTAGGAGGTCTGGGAGGTCTGGGAGGTCTGGGAGGTCTAGATGAGGACCCTGAGGATGCTCTGGAGCTTGACCTATCCCGGTCTTCCTCCATTTCCGATTTCTGACCTGAGTCAGTGTATTCCTTCTTGCCATTCGCTGCGTCGTCCACTGACTCCGGGGGACAGCCCCCCCCCCCGGAGTCAGTGTGGCACTGGTTCAGGTTTTGTCCCTTTACCAGCGCACCTTTACCAGCGCACATTGTTCACAGGCCTTTCGGACCGTTATCGCTCTTTGTTTGGCTTTAGGTATGAGAATGTTGTTAGTTCTCAGGTATACCAACATCCTCTTACTTCCGGCATGTCCAAGGTTATCATATACCTGTCTGATCATGTGAGTAGCCTCGTCCTGTTAGCAATGGCTAGTTAGCCTGCTATTCGCTCCTATTTGCAATGGCTATTTCAGCCTGCTATTCGTCTCGATGGTACTGGTTCAGGTTTTGTCCCCCTTACCAGCGCACATTGTTCACAGACCTTTCGGACTGTTGTTTCCGTCCACTTCCTTCTTGCACAGGGGGTCTACCCTGTGTTGTGCTTGTCTCGGTCCAGACTGGGTAGTTAGTTACTGTTTATGTCTGGTATTAGCTCCGGCTAATTAGCCAGCTTGTAGATTCAGGCTATGTAGCCTCTTATAGACTCAGCTCCTGCTGATAACACCAGCCTGTATTATTACGCCGGTTCCACTTCCGTCACAGTAGCAGGACTTATGCAGGACTTATTCTGATTTTAAGTAAACATTAGGTTATTTCTAGTTCAGGTGACCTGGTACCTATTTTTCTACTTAGGTTTCGACTGTAAGTAAACATTACTGTTCGTAATGGCTATTTCAGCCTGCTATTCGCAATGGCTATTTCAGCCTGCTATTCACAAAGTAGAGTTTTTTTTTCTACTTAGGTTCTGACTTTAAGTAAGCATTTAGTTACTTCAAGTCATGAGTAAACCTTTTTACCGTAATCACAAAAATATACTTTAAGCGTGATCCTTTCTTTAAGTAGAACCTTCTACTTTTTTTTGACTGTAAGAAAACATTACGTAACTTTTTAGTCATGAGTAAACGCTACTTCAAGTCGTTACTTATCAACCCTCTCTTGTTCCTGATAGATTTTTTACCAATATACTTTTGGCTGTCTGCTGCGCTCTGCAGACCATCTACGTCACCAGTGTTCCAGATCTCGAACATTAGGAAGAGTCTTGGTTGGAGAGGTTCTGCCGATAAGACCAATCTTGAGTAAGGTTGACTCAAATCTGTAACTAATTCTACTCCAGAGACACCTGACAGCAGTCATTTCGGTTCATATTCTTTCGGCTTTTGATACCTATTTAAATAGTATAAAGCCCAACTCACTTGAACTCATGTTCTAAGCCCCGGAACCTCCAATCCGTTTTGACAGACCTATAAACCAGTGACTTGGCCGCCCAAGCACCACAGCGTCCTGTGTGCTGAGGCTTCCAAGTCCCCACAAATCTGATGGGCCCGTCGGATACAGAGACCCTGGTGCTCGCTCTGTCCCCCCGCGTCAAGGTGCTAAGCTTGATGAGAGTTTGCAGAGTCTCAATTTTTTTCCCATAGGCGCTGGTGAGTGTACATCTCATGCAGCTGATGTGGCTGGTAGGGTGCTAACCCATCAGATGGTTGCTGCCAGGAAATCCCTTCTGAATGAAATAGATTACAAATTCACTTTACTTTGCTCTGGGTTTAGAGCAAGGACGGACATCTTTACATATTATACTTAGAATATATACAAAATGCATGTAGTATTCTATGTCATGTTTCTTCCTAATAACACTTTATATTATTCCTCTTGACAGATGAGCTGTATGTCAAGTGCAGTTTGCACTTGCTTGAGTCACTTGTGTCAGGGCCCCAGAGGGTAAGGATACTATTGATTCTCCTTCCGGGATTTGAATTCCTCCCTTGTTGCCTTCCTTTCTGCTTGCTGTTCTGGGGTTAATGCGGCCCACTCGTCGGGAGGTAGGTATATGTAATTCTTCTTCCTTGTTCTCTCCTTGGTTGTTTTCGGGGGAGGCTCCTGGGAGGCCCCCCTTTTGTCAGATAGCATTATGACTTGGTCATATAGCCTACACTCGATACGTAGCTGGTCTTGTGACCATGCTGCGCATCGGGCTGCCAGTAGGTTACCCCCTGGGACTCCTCCGAATAGCTTTTCAAGCAGAAAGCATGATCCCTGCATGGGTGTTCCATTCATGACTGATTCGGCTGCAACACTGAGAGACATGCTCCCGTCTCGCACCTGTGGGATCAGTCTTTCCACCATGTTATCCCCTGGATCTTGACCGGGGGTCCTTACTCCTCTTTCCATCCGTTGCGCCATTGAGGCCCTTTCGATCTCCAGTCTTTTGAGATGTCTCAAGATGCGAACTAGCTTCTCTGGTGCTGGCTTTGGTTGTGCCAGCTCCTCCTGAGCTAGCGTTGGTCGTGCCAGCTCCTCCTGAGCTAGCTTCTCTCGTGCTAGCTCCTCCTGAGCTAGCATCTCCTGGGCTAGCTCCTCCTGAGCTAGCTTCTCTTGTGCTAGCTCCTCCTGAGCTAGCTTCTCTTGTGCTAGCTCCTCCTGAGCTAGCTTTGGGCGTGCCAGCTCCTCCTGAGCTAGCATCTCCTGGGCTAGCTCCTCCTGAGCTAGCGTTGGTTGTGCCAGCTCCTCCTGAGCTAGCTTCTCTTGTGCTAGCTCCTCCTGAGCTAGCTTCTCTTGTGCTAGCTCCTCCTGAGCTAGCTTTTGGCGTGCCAGCTCCTCCTGAGCTAGCATTGGTCGCTAGCTCCGGCTACTTCGCCTGCTGTTAGCTCCTGGGTTTGTTAGCCGATGGTGAGCTAGTTAGCTTCCGTCTGGCTACGGCCAGCTCATGGGTGTTAGCACTGGCTTGTTAGCCGATGTAGTGCTAGTTAGCTTCCGTCTGGCTACGGCCAGCTCCTGGGTCTTCCGTCTAGCCAGCTCATGGGTCGCACCGTCTGGCTAGCTCATGGGTCTTCCGTCTGGCTAAAGCCAGCTCATGGGTGTTAGCACTGGCTTGTTAGCCGATGTAGTGCTAGTTAGCTTCCGTCTGGCTACGGCCAGCTCATGGGTGTTAGCACTGGCTTGTTAGCCGATGTAGTGCTAGTTAGCTTGCAGTTCTGTGAATTCTTTTTGACTGCGCTTCACATCCACACTCTGCTCCTTACAAACAGTGTCTCCGGGCTAGGGAACCCTCGCCTTTCTGTGAACGGCCGTTTTGGCTTCGCTTCACATCCAGTCTCCCCTTACAAACAGTGTCTCCGGACTAGGGAGCCCTCGCTTTTCTGTGAACGGTCGTTTTGACTCGCTTCACATCCACACTCCGCTCCTTACAAACAGTGTCTCCGGACTAGGGAGCCCTCGCCTTTCTGTGAACGGCCGTTTTGGCTTCGCTTCACATCCAGTCTCCCCTTACAAACAGTGTCTCCGGACTAGGGAGCCCTCGCTTTTCTGTGAACGGTCGTTTTGACTCGCTTCACATCCACACTCCGCTCCTTACAAACAGTGTCTCCGGACTAGGGAGCCCTCGCCTTTCTGTGAACGGCCGTTTTGGCTTCGCTTCACATCCAGTCTCCCCTCCTTACAAACAGTGTCTTTGGGCTAGGGAGCCCTCGCCTTGGGTAGGGCCAGTTCGCTTCCTGTGGGCAAAGCACGAAATTATGTTGCACTTGTAACTCCCCCCAGAGCTCTATAAACATTATGTTACCCTTTAGTTGTGAGTAAACGTTGCTTTAATCACCAAGATAGAGCTTTCTATTCATTTGTGATATCCCCGAGTACAGCCTTCCACTCGAGTCGCCAGTAGAGCTTTCTACTTTAATTTTTGCCAAATCTGTAATTTAATTTTACTCCAGAGTCTTTTGACAGTAGTCTTGTCTTCTTCGGCCGTTTAGCACCTATTTTGGTTAGTATAAATGCCCATCGCCAGGGACGCCATGTTGAGTACCGGTCGTAAACCGAGGTCAGATTGATTATCCCATAACTCATTGGTCCGAATCCCAGCTTCAAGCAGCGTCCTGCGAAGTTTGGGACGTCTAGGACTCAATTGTGTCTATAAACTTCAGGGCTTAAACTCAGCCGACCTCGGCTCACACACAGACACCCCCCCGTCCCCTCCAGTCATACAGTTGATGGATTGGAGTTGCGGGGTGTATTTACTTTATTCTATTTTAATCTATTCGGTTGGCCGTAGAGTTTACTTTTATTTATTTTGCTTTAATCTACTAGGTTGGCCGTATTACCACTGTATGGCTTTACTTGATAATCCCATTATACAGTACACGTATTATCACTATATGGCATTACGTGATAAAACCAGGTTTATCAGAATCCACCTTTAGTCCTTAATGCATAATCATAGGTCTCCTTTTACTTTACTTGATAAAGCCTATAGTTATAGTTATATCCCCATTATAGCTAGGGATAAAGCCACTTACACATATTGTTTTACATCATTAATAAAAAATGCATGGGGTGAAGTTACAAATGCAGAACACATTTCAATGCTTACCCGGCCGTCCGGTCGTCTGGTCAGAAGAAAGGATACAAATCATTTTTATAAAGAGGTAATTTTTATTAGAAAAAGCTAGTTACAAAAAGATACTGAAGTGGAAAGCACCCAATTCAGTTTAAAATAAGCACAGAACAAAACATCTCATCATGGACGGCTTTTGCCCCGTGTCGAGCACCATTCTTCTCATCTCTCCAAAAAGTCTCTAAGCATCTGCTTCCTCTCTCTCCAGCTCAGTGTAAAAATCTCACTCTTGAAAGGGCAACCGTCCCTTTTATATCCATCTTACAATCTTTCCGATTGGTCTACACACAGTGATGTCAAATGGTCGTCATTTCTGTTTAGCAAACCAGAGTACAATACGTAATTCGTATGAGCTCCTCCTTCTTGATACTAACGTTACTTCTCGTTACCTAGTGGTTTTTAAGTAACAGAAAGTCCCTTATCCCTTCAGAACAGACAACTGCTTTGTCTGTGGGGATCACGTGACATGGTACTGGGCACGAAGCCATCCCTAGGATTTCTTATCAAGCTTCCTAAAAGATCTCCTCCAGAAAGCAGTTTTTACCCATCATTCTTTTAGTATTATTCTCTAATGACAGTTAATTCCTATTAATTATAAGCATGCCATTTATGAACTTTTACTGTACACATTAAACATTTAATTGTTATATAGTTTCTTTTTTAAGATCTCCCTCTATAGATTGAGGACTCCCTGTTTTTCAACCAGCAACCCTTCCTCCCCTTCCTGTCTGAAAGGGTTAACATCTTACAGCTCTCTTATCTCCTTCGCTGGGGCCCACATTCCGCAGGTTTCCTCCCTTTTGCCTGTGAAGCACTGTGGAGAACAGACCTCTCTTTATGGAGACATTTAAAGGCTCAGTTCCATCATAGTCTTTCCAGAGTTTAGTTTTAAAGATTTATATAAACTGTGGCATTTCACACATACGATACTGGTATAGGGTTCAATTCCCTGTTCTACCTAATACCATACAACTATTCGGTCTCTCTCTCTTTGTCTATGTCTCTTTCCTTCTCTCCATCTCTGTCTGTCTCTCTGTCTATATCTCTGTGTGTGTGTGCGTGTGTGTGTGTCTCTCTCTCACACTATGTCTCTCTCCTTGTGTGTGTGTGCATGTGTGTGTGTCTCTCTCTCACACTATGTCTCTCTCCTCTCCTTGTGTGTGTGTGCGTGTGTGTGTGTCTCTCTCTCACACTATGTCTCTTTCTTTGTGTGTGTGTGCGTGTGTGTGTGTCTCTTTCTCACACTATGTCTCTCTCCTTGTGTGTGTGTGCGTGTGTGTGTGTCTCTCTCTCACACTATGTCTCTCTCCTTGTGTGTGTGTGCGTGTGTGTGTGTCTCTCTCTCACACTATGTCTCTTTCTTTGTGTGTGTGTGCGTGTGTGTGTGTCTCTCTCTCACACTATGTCTCTTTCTTTGTGTGTGTGTGCGTGTGTGTGTGTCTCTCTCTCACACTATGTCTCTCTCCTTGTGTGTGTGTGTCTCTCTCTCACACTATGTCTCTCTCCTTGTGTGTGTGTGCGTGTGTGTGTGTCTCTCTCTCACACTATGTCTCTCTCCTCTCCTTGTGTGTGTGTGCGTGTGTGTGTGTCTCTCTCTCACACTATGTCTCTCTCCTTGTGTGTGTGTGCGTGTGTGTGTGTCTCTCTCTCACACTATGTCTCTCTCCTTGTGTGTGTGTGCGTGTGTGTGTGTCTCTCTCTCACACTATGTCTCTCTCCTTGTGTGTGTGTGCATGTGTGTGTGTCTCTTTCTCACACTATGTCTCTCTCCTTGTGTGTGTGTGCGTGTGTGTGTGTCTCTCTCTCACACTATGTCTCTCTCCTTGTGTGTGTGCGTGTGTGTGTGTCTCTCTCTCACACTATGTCTCTCTCTCTCTCCCCTCTCCCCTCTGCTGAGGCCCATATTCCCCAGGTTGCCTTGCAGATATTAAAGGCTCATTTCCATTTTTTATAAGTAGAGCCAGCATAAAGCTATCTTCCAAAGTTCAGTTTAAAGATTATACTGGTCACATAGGAACGACTCAGGATGTCATTGTCCAAAAGTGTCGCTTGTTTTGTGACACTTTACAGGATCCCTAATAAAATCAAAATCAAAAATCAAAATCTTTGGACCAAGTTCATTCCATCAACCACTGTAGCAGAGTTCCCTGGGAGTTGCTCTGCTACTGCTAAATTTTTCTGCAAGGTCGTGGCCAAAGTCGCTTTATTGGTCTTTCTCAGCAATCCGTCTGGTGTGGACAGGGCCCAGGGCAATGGCCCAAGGGGATGAGAAAGGATATCCTCCATATGTAGACTGCGCCCTTGTGCCATCACTATGATGCGTCCAAACAAAGACCTGTCTGCTTTTAAGATGATTGCCCTCCCACTTGATTTAACTTCTTTCTTCTTACACATATCACTGAATGTTTTCAGCCTGTTCGTTTTCATTGGGTCATGGAATTTCTTTGCTGGTGGGTCTTTCTCCAGTCTCTCATCCTTGAAGATTGCATAGCATTGCTCACCAATCTCATATCATATCAGTTCGGAGGCAATCTCCTTGGGGGCTGTCTTTGCTGTAGAGATGCTAATGAGGTCCCGCTTCTCTGCAAATGGGTTGACCCATTCCTGTATGAGGCTAACCACTGCTGAAACTGCTTCCTCATCTTTCTGGATTGTTGGCCGCTGTAGCTCCGCATGACAAACCTCTGATTTGTTACCTTGCACCATCTCCCTTAACTGTCCCAGGAATTCACTGTGGTGCTCAGCTGTTATGTAGTGACGCTTGACAGCTCCGGCATTCAGGCTGAACCATGTTGTGCCTCCAGGAGTCTGTGTGTCTTTGTTAACTGTGACTTCAGTAGCCTGGTCCACAGGGATCCGTCCAAAGGGGTTGTTACTTGACAGCTGCACTGAGAATTGGCCTGTCTTGAAGGCCTCATACACAGAAGGATGCTTCTCTGCGAGGTTTGTCATCTGAGCAAAGTAAGGGGACAGGCACCTGGCATAATTTATCTTATCATAGGCAAAGCAACATGGGATCATGCTTCTTATAGCATGGAGGTGCAACTCCCGGTCCCCCTCCAGAGAGGCACGCAGAAGGCCAAGTATTACGTCCTCTACCATGTCAATGTATGACATCCAGAATGCAGAAAGCTCTCCATTGTTGTGACGGAGGTGTTCCAGAAAGTCTGTCCACAGGGTTATCAGCTCAGCTAAGAGAGGACTTTGCTGCAGATTGTTCGCCATCTGTTGGTTCAAGTCACTGGCCATGTCTTTCACATTGTCCAAGAGTGATTTGATCATCCCACTCTTCTCTGGAATGCTGTCCTCAACCCACGGTGTGAACTCTGCCCATGCAAGTCTAATCAGTGCTTCATAGATGTACTTGTGGACCCTGACAGGTTATAGTGTTTACCATCAAGGACTCCATTGACTGAACCCTCTGCGACAATTCCAGCCTCTATGCATATGTCTTTTAGACCAGCATCCCGATATCGCTTTCCGAGGATGGCTAAGGCATTACATATGGTATGGAATGTCCCCATTCTGAGAAGAATGTTGGAGAAGCACTGTGCTTCCAGGCTATTTCAGTGGCTTTCGCCTAGAGTGCTTGATCCATGACTACCACAATTGTTTCTAGATGCAGTTCCTTCCTGATTATCTCTGATTGATTCAGGATTTCAAACACTGTGGTCAACTGTGTGGCTGGTGAATTGATGGTTGGCAGATACCCAACTATATCTTGTGAGATTAGTTCTTGGTCCCTGGTGCTGATATTAAAACCAGTCCAGCTTGGGATTGTTTGATTCTCTGTATCTGTTTTCCTTGCAAGTGCCCACACCAGGTTCTTCTTGCAGGCAAGAAGAGCAGCTTCCTTGGTTTCCTGGACACAGTGTTCCCTGGTTGGGAGAGGCTGTGGGCCCACATGCGCACCTGCTACATATACTCCCAGTTCTTGGTCCTCAATGGTGACCGATCTCTGCTTCAGTTTCTCAATATATGATGAAGTTTGATCTATGATCTTGTTGAGATTGGTTGATTTGGCCCTCCAAACTTTGAGCTCCCTCTGTAGAGTTTGATTTTCCAAGACAATGTCCCTTAAGGATACACTTTTAGGAACCATCAACAATTTTCCTTTGTCATCTGGAAATATATCTACTGAATTGCCCAGCTCAGATTCAAGTTTCCTACAAATGTGATTCCTTGTATAATTTTACCTGAGTGTAATTCCACCAGATAGCATGAAAGATTCAAGTTTCATGACCAAAGAAGTGACTTGTACAATCATCTTGTTGGGTATGATATCAGTTCTGATATAATTGAAAAGGTCTTTATAGGCTTCCCTTTCAATCCTTTTATACAGTTCATCACCATCTGTTTCTTCATCATTCTCTTTGTACTCCGGTGCCTTTTTCTTCATTCTGGTGTAATCCTTATAGCATGAACGATGTCTCTGCTTGTTACTGCTAGAATCTTTTCATCTCCCTTTTGGGTTGCACATTCTCGTAGTGTTTGGTCAGCTCTGAGTTGTACAGCTTGTGTAAGCTTTTCACGCACCTGGGAGCCCTTTACAACCTTCTTCATCCTATCACAAAAAAATGCAGATTTTATCATACACTCTTGCTTCTGATGAAGATCTCCTCCTTGGCCTTTTTGATGTCTCACCAGCTTCATCAGTAATGCTTTCTTTGACTTTCCTTTTCAGAGTCTAAGTCTCTCTTCATGGTGAATAGGCTTCGGCATTTTCCGTGATAGTAGATTCTTGGGACTTCTTTTTCTCCAAGTTCTTGCGCAACATCTAAAATAGGGGCATACTTTCTCACTTTGGCTGCTTCAAGTAATGTTTCCCAGGATGCATAGTCTTGAGGACTAACTAAATGGTCATCATCTTCTTTTGATGTGTCCTGGTGTATGATACACTGTTTCTTAATAGAATCTCTGTGTGTATGGCTCTCCATTCTGATGCAAATTGATTCAGCTACTCCAGATCTAAATCTACTCTACTCGTCTCTCTCACCACAGTACCTGAGACAAAAAAAAACTAAAAATAATAATCACTAACATTGCTGACGAAAAAATCATCTGTGTGTTTATGTTCAAGTTGAATAACCTCTTAACCTGCACAGTAACATCCTAACATCTTAACCTGCACAGTAACATGTTAACACATCTTAACCTGCACAGTAACATGTTAACATCTTAACCTGCACAGTAACATCCTAACCTCTTAACCTGCACAGTAACATGTTTAAAACATGATTCATTGATTAAAATGTTCCTTACGCTTTCTCCTAGGATCACGATCATCCATGCTTGCTGAAAGAAGGGTGTGGCTCTAATGCAGTCCACTTTAGATGATGTTAGAACAGTAGTCGGCTTATAGACATCCAATCAAATGTTTGTTCATATGGGAGGGTGGCCCGGTGGAGTCAGATGACAATAATTATAGATCTAGACAGCCTTGAAAAGTCATGTCCTATGGATCAAATGGGATAACTTTATAAATTGTATCATAAATGTTGTATTTTTTGTGTATTTTCATCACATCCAGAGTTATATTTGTAGTCAAGGAGTAGGAGAACACATAGTTGCATTATTATCCAAGGTTATAATGGTCTTATTGCCTTTTAAATTAAGATTATGTACCAGGCGAGGGTAAAAATATGATGTTTTCCTTCATTGTATCTCCATTTACTCTGGAATGGTAATATATGTGGGGTTACTTACACTGGATTCATATCCTAGCTTGTTACCTATCAAAGGAGACCAGAAACATGCATATAGGCCTTATGGTTCAGGAGCTATCATGATTCATTTGGGGCATGTAATTTCGGACAGGAGGACTGAAAAATATGCTTGGTAGTGTTATAAAACATGTGATAGCACACATTTGGAGGCAACTGCTGCATTGCTATCACATTGTCTAGAAGCAGGGGTGTATACCTTCCCAAAAATCACTATGAAAGTTAGTCCCCCAAGATGGTAGCCGCGGCCCAAATTTGGGGCCCTGGCTCATGGCCTATAATGTGGACTCTCAGGGAAAGATTAAAAAAAAAAAAAAAAAACAGGGAAAGATCTACAGGGAAGGTCGCAAAGATCGACGGGTTGGTGACCACTGCGCTATATATATATTATTCCTAAAATTGCTGCACTTGGTCTGTGGAATAGCTAATACAGGATTTTGCTGCTTAACACTTTAAGTGCCGGAAACGTGTTTAGGAGTCTTTCCTAGCCATGCTCAAGTTGCCTAGGACGCCGTAACTCGTCTTTGATATCAATATTTCAAGAATCTGTGATCGGAATCATATTTCCCCTCTGCAGCCTTCACACACAGTTCTGATCTCCTCTCAATCCTCTAGCAGTTCAAGAGCGCCATCTGGTGGCCGATCGGCAGATCGCCCAACAGGAAGTCATGTGGATGAAGTGGTGATCACCCATATTACTTCCGGGCACTCGCTATAGGTCCCGGGACTCGAGCTCGACACAATACATAGCGATCCGTTGCCAATAACTCGATAAACAACATGATTTGGACGTATATACTATTATACAACCTGGAAATGGACCGGGTATTTCGACATCCCATAATGGAAAACTGTCTACCCCACGCTGATCGCCCAACGGCCCGAGGAGACTGGGGTGAGTTTTAGAGTGTAATATTACCGTGTTCGATACTAACTGATCTGATGAACATATGACCCACATTAGATGAATGGTATAACGCTGCCCACGGAATTATAAACGCCCCCTCGCCCATCCGGTCAACATCAGATGACGTGTAGTAACTTCCAGAAGTACGTCCAGTTGGAATTTTTTATATCGCGCCGATTGCTATCAAACTGTATTTCATCATCAATATAATGCATTTGGGGCTATAAATCACGTTCTGGAGAAAGCTGCAGAAAGAGATGAAAACATACTTATACGTTAGACCATATTTTAGTATGAATATGTGAATGAAAAAGTTTAAGGTTGCTACACCATGAACAATACATATAGGACCTTGAATGGGCCCTAATAATGGCAATCTAGCAATAGAATTTAAAAAGTTAGCCCTGCAAAGAAGGGGAACTTCTCCATGTTAAATAGAGCTGGCAACGGATGGTATATCATGAATTTAGCCTTAGGCAAAGTGTTAAACGTGTATATTCATCGATTCAATCGTATACCAAAATTCATTTGAATTGAAAAACGTTGCTTTTCGCATCAAATAGTATGCGATTAATTTCTATTAATTAACTATAAAGTCTCGAATTAATTAGATTAACATTTTTAATCGAGTCCCACCACATATATATATTTTAATTGACAACCCAGCTAGGAAGGAGGTAGGGGAGAATGGATAGAGGTGGATGGAGACTGATGGATGAGGGCCCTGGAGGAACAGCAGTCAATTGAATAAGCTACATCTGAATATATACCTGCCAGACATCACAGAAGGGTTAGTTTTCATTAATTTCTCAAATGGAATTAGTCTCTACTGTAACTCCATTTGCATTTCCCAGAGAATGTTGGCCAACTTTACCTTCATAGGAAACTGCCCGCTTGAAATGGACCACTAAGTGGCTCTTCAACTTTATTGGTTCGAATAAGGATGCATCACAGAAAGGGCAGTGAAAGTGCTGCATCTCTACTTATTTGTATTTACTTAATACTTATGTTATTGGACATCACATACCACAGAGTTTATTGTATATAAATGCCTGCTTTTATCATCCTGTTAATCGTTGCTTTTTATTAATTTGTGTTGTGGAGCAAACAGTAAAGGTGCTCCCATAGTCGAGCAGACTGTACACAGAGCAGACTCCGGAGGTCCGCGCGGCTCTTTGAGCTTTCATAGTCGAGCAGATCTCAGCGGACGTCCGCGGTCTATTTCCTACATTTCTCGCACCAGTTTTACTACATTTCCCACAAAAAAAGTTGTACGCACTTGAATAACAGGTAGCGAGATGCAATGTACCGTATAGGCTTGAGGTGGACAGCGCGTGGTGCTGAAATGAAACACGCATTGCATGAAATAAAAGCACCAGTTTTATTTAAAAATATTGGAAACGGAGATAACATTCTATGTTATCTCCGTTTCCAATATTTCGAAATAAAACTGGCAATTTTACACACTTCATTTAGAAAAGCCATTCAAACATCTCTCTTGGCACGGAGCGAGTGGTCAGAGTAAAATGCTGATCGGTGTCACATTAAATGCAGTTCGATGTCAACCAAAACGCCGAGTAGCGTTTTGTGTGACACCAAGTCAGCGGCGCGGATGTCCGCGCGTCAGAAAATAGTAGCTTCGCACCTGTGGGTCTGCTGTCCGCTGAGATCAAAGCTCAAAGAGCCGCGCGGACCTCCGCAGTCTGCTCCGTGTACAGTCTGCTGGACTATGGGAGCGCCTTAAGAATCCCATTGTAGTTGTATAATGGCAAATAAAACTATCCAAATCTGAAAACAGGCATCATTTACATTTAGCTGACGCTTTTATCCAAAGCGACTTACAAGTTCTGTACGACATCATCCATCAAAGCCCTTTGAATGGCCATATCTATTGAAAACTGCATGTCCTTCATGCTATGCGTGTTTGGCACCTCATCAATAAACAGATATCCACTTGTGCCACTTAATTGACCACCATCTTTAAGAGTACTGTACGACTTATGGCAATATCAGCACTCCCAAGTAACCACATTCATAACTGCTGCTAGATGCATTTCTTTTTTTTTAAAGATTTATTTTTAGCGTTCTTCATGGTCAGACATGGACAGAGGAGGAGAGGGTGAACGGGAGAAGAAGTGGGGAGGACATGAGACAAATGATCCCCCGGGAGCGGGAGGCGAACCCGGGACGGCTGCGTGGGTGTGCGAGGCACCATGTGGTGCAGCCATGAGGGCGCCCTGCTAAGCTGTATTTTGAGAGAAGGAGCCGCGTAAGAAAGGCTCCACAGGTGGTTTGGAAATAACACCTTTGATAGGTGCAGTTGGTGACACAAGAGAAGGGTTAACCCTTTCACTGACAATACAGAAGGTTAGCCCTTTACTATCACACAACAGACGGCCTTGCTCCATCATTAGCTCTGCGGTTGTGGAGCTAATGATGGAGCATTGCTGTCGGTTGTGCGATAGTAAAGGGCTAACCTTCGGTCGTGTGGCAGTGAAAGGGTTAAGATGGCGATGACAAATGTAAATAAATGGTTTAAGGAAAGACTATAGACACTCACATGTATACTTTTGATAAAAAGTCAGTTTAATAGAACACATAACACACAACAATCATATATACAGGTTAAAAAGGGGCAGAGCTCTGTGGGCGTGGCTGGAGGAGGAAGGACCGGGACACTTGGGAGAGCAGGGGGTTTGGGGTGGGACGTTCCTCCGTCTCCTTCAGCTGGGGTAGAGGGGCAAACACAAGTTCAGTCACTGCTGCTCCATATCCTGTCAGTGGTTTTCAAACTTGGGCACCCAGTAGGAGGGCACGAGGGTCCAACGATGAGGGCAACAAGTTACATTTTCCATTTTCTTTGGTCAGTTAAAAACCGACCAAAGAGCTCAGGTGTGACATCGAATTATAAGGCTTTTTCCAGTGTTTAGCATTGTTAGGGGTTAGTATCAATGGGTCTGTGTCTCTAAATACCATATTGGCGGATTGCTCTCATTCAGTTGAGACAATTTCCTCCTCCAGTTAATTAGGTCATTCTGATTTGACTCACTCGGTGACGTAACTGGGAGATGGTGGAGCATATTGTGATCCGATTGGCTCTGTGGTTGTAGCGCATAGTGAAACCCGACACTTCCTCAAACGGGAGAGGCAGAGTGAGCGAGAGAGGCTAACCCTAACCCACTTCGAAAGAGGGCCAAAGCATAACCATTTCGAAGCAGAGAATATATATATCCCAGAGCCCTTCGGCGCTAAACCAATCAGAGGGTCTTCGCTGTACGCGGGCTAGCCAATCAGAGAGAGTCTTCGCAAACAGGCTACGTTAAAAAAAAAAATCACGGGATGTCTAGATAATTACAATAATTGTACACCGTATCAAACTAAGTGCAGATCAATCCGTCTACTATTAGTTTATACAGCCGCCATTTTCTTTTTGAAAACAGCAGCAAAACGGGGACCTCTCAACAACTAGCAGCATATTTATCCAATGAGATGCATTCCACATGTGGAAATGGGAAGTAGGGTAGAGGATACATGCATACAACTCATTTTGGACACCCAAAGATAAATAAATCATAAATCCATAATAATTTTTTGGGGGAAAGCAATACTTCATTCTGCACCTTTACACATTTTATAAAACGATAAATAAAGCAGAAAGATCACTGTAACGCTCAGTCAGAGTAGAGCTGGAGACACTGACCTGATGTCTGTGCTGGGAAGCAGGTCCACAACAGCTGCTGGTCCTCCCTCTTTCTCCTGATCCTCAGCCTCAGCCTCATCGTCATCCTCCTTCTGGCCCCCAGGCCCCTTAGTGGCCCCCAGGCCCCTTAGAAGGCTTCTAAAACACAGCACATTCAACATCAGTCAGTGAACATATACGGTCATACTTCAAGTAGGCCTGACTGCGTGGAACCATTTCAAAATGGTCGTTATTCCTGTGCTCCGGGACAGTTCAGTCAATATTCGTTAATCGAAATTGGGAGAGAATGCTTGAATTTGTGTTGTCACATGGATGTAAATTATGTAGAGTTCATACTACACGTATGAACTCTACGTTACTCCGTTTCCATGAAGTGTATAGCAGCAATCCGTTCTGTTGTTGAACATTTAACGGTTAACTTAGGTACCCGACGCACTTCCGGCGAGGACAGGAAGCCTTCATGAAACTGTTGTAGTCATATTTTATACAACGGCATGCAAATTTCTCGATTCTGATTGGCCATTCACACGTCTTTATTGGCAACAATCCACGGTCCTGGGCTCAGGACCCGCCCACAACCGAATCACATAACCCTCCCCGGCTCACTCCGGGAGAAAACAAGATCGCGGACAACAAATGGTTATGTTGAAAGCACCATAACGACTAAATATGAAGCGATTCTGTCAAGGGGAATGTGTTAGTCCTTTAAACAATGTTGGATGATGTAATTGATGGGTCTTGACTCAATCTAGAACAAAAGAAAAATCGCGGATTGATTGATAGATTAATTGATTGATTTAAATTTCTTCCTTCCTACTTTCTACTGACTGCAGCGTTCTCTCACACACTGTCCGACGCTGGCGTACCCACAAACACACATACACACACACACATATACACACACACACTGTGACACACACACACACACTCCTGTCTGCAACAGCGGGGGAGTCAGACTGAGAGAGAAGCAGCGCTGTTTTAAGTGAGCATGGTCTATTGAATTGATTGATTGGTTGTCATGGTTGATTGCTAATTTTATTACTGTACCCCTGGTTTCCAACTGGTTAAGTTTAGGCTAAAAGAAATAAATAAAAAAATAGGGCGAAGAAAACATTTTAATTTGTTTTACCTACTTTATATTCTGCATCTGGTAATAACATTTTCAATCAATCATTCCAATAATACACAGTTGGATGTGTTAGTTGGTTGGATGCACTTCAAGCTGCTTCCACATGAGGCAACTTCTCTCAATCATTCCAATAATACACAGTTGGATGTGTTAGTTTGGTTGGATGCACTTCAAGCTGCTTCCACATGGAGTTGTGGGAACTACTTTTTCTGGCGGATGGTTCTCTCAATAAATCTTCGATTAATGTGTGTTTATTGTATAGAAATAAGGTTGGATGAATCTGGCAGTTGTATAAAAGCTTTACACCACGTGCAGTCGTGATTTGTGACCAATAAACCATCCCTAGGGGGGTCTAACGACCCTCGGCTGCGCCTCGGGCCTAACAACCACCCCTAGGCATGGTTTATTGGTCACAAACCACTCCTGCGTGTGATGTAATGCTTAAGTAGTCTTTTAGTCAAATTAGCTAAAATATTTTAACAATAAAAAGCAGCAGCACTATTGGATAACTGAGTCATGTATTTTTCTTTATAGGAGTAAGACATTTGTTTCACAGTTTTAGCATGATGTTTTATAGATGGCTAGGTGCCTAGGTTAAACACAGGTTTTTGTTTTTAAGAGGGGGGGGGGGGGGTTTGATTGGATTGAAGTTTATTTCAAGTATGCAACACAACAAACAATGTTCATAAATAAATAGTTACAATATATAATCTAAAAAACCGAAAGGCTAAAATGCTAAATATATGATCCAAGAATCCAATAATCTAAATCCAATATATAATATAAAAATGCTAAATGCATGAGTCAGTCTTTAATGTTAGCTTGCAAACTCATATACCGTCTTGGTACGCCTCATAATGAATTGTTGGGGAAAAAAGGAAAAACAGTGATGTGTATCGTGTATTGGCGAAAGGTCAGAAAATATCTTGATATCATATTTAGGCCATATGGCCCAGCCCTACATCTGACCTCCGGCCGCTGGGGGGCGCACTCTGCAAAAGACCCTGATGTTTCCCAGCAGGGGACAAGAGACCTGGTTAGTCAGGGGCCGGGCACCCGTTGGTTGTTGAATACATATGGGGAGGGGGAAACTGGACTACCGGAGGGGGGGGCGGGACAACTGGACTACGAGAGGGGGGGGAAACGACTGGACTACCAGAGGGGGGAAACGACCCAGAGGGGGGGAAACGACTGGACTACCAGAGGGGGGGAAACGACTGGACTACCAGAGGGGGGGGGGGGGGAGGGGGGGGACAACTGGACTACCAGAGGGGGGGCGGGGGGGAACAACTGGACTACCAGAGGTGGGGGGGGGGAAGAACAACTGGACTACCAGAGGGGGGAGGGGGAGAACTGGACTACCAGTTATTTTTTTAACGACACATCCACGACCCACTCAAAATGGCCCTGCGACCCACCAGTTGAGAACCACTGCTTTAACACAATATTGATCCATTTATTACCAAAAGATTTGCACTACCCCTCTACCTCATTTTGTACAGTGTTAGTCTTGTGAACCTGCCTTTTGCTCCTGGACGGTGTTGTGGAGGAGGCGGCGTGCCATCATACTGGTGTGGAGCTGGTCCCTCAGCTGGGCGATCTCGTCCCTCAGCTGGGCCCCCTCGTCACTCAGCAGGGCCATCCTGTCCCTCTGCTGGGCGATCTCGTCCCTCTGCTGGGCGATCTCGTCCCTCTGCTGGGCCTCCTCGTCCCTCAGCTGGGCCATCCTGTCCCTCTGCTGGGCGATCTCGTCCCTCTGCTGGGCGATCTCGTCCCTCTGCTGGGCCTCCTCGTCCCTCAGCTGGGCGAGCCTGTCCCTCAGCTGGGCCATCCTGTCCCTGCTCTGGGCCACCTCGTCCCTCAGCTGGGCAAGCCTGTCCAACTCCCTCTGCTGGGCCCCCTCGTCATCCATCAAGATCAAGATGGCTCTCCCAGTCCCACCTGTTCTGCAGTAAGAATAAAATAAATGTTATGGTATCCCATCCCATCCCATTCCCACTTCACCTATAGTCAGGAGAGAACTCTACACTGCAAAATGGTCAAATTTGAAATAAAAACTAGTTAAAAGCAAATGTGCTTGAAACAAGTAAAATAATCTGTCAATGCAGTTAGCAAATTTGTCTTTGCAAGATTCTTATAAGTAAAAAATATCTAGGATGCTCTCCTGATAGAATACAGGAAGAAAAAAAGTCTGGTTACTGGAGGGAGGGACTGAACAAACAAATCAGTGATGGCCATCAGAATGTAGAGCCATTTAACACATAATTTAACTAAATACCCTTTGATGATGGCTTTACTATTAATATTAGGTATTGGAATAGACTTAAATATAAAACACATTTCAAACCTGTTCAGATCCTACTGTAAGAGTGGAACACAAGACATGTTTGTATTCCTTACATAATATGGTAAGTTTATTCACTTTTACTAGACATTCCTTTTTAAGTGTTTTACTTAGTTACAATTAGCCTCCAAACAGATGCTAACAATCAGGCTACAAACACTAGCATGTCACAGACACTAGTTAACCAATTAACCCTTCCAATTAACCCTTCCAATTAGCCCTTCCAGAACCAGACAGCCAAGCAAACAGTCCCAACAGGAACTCCAACCAAATGCCAGCAAGAATCTAACAAATAGTTCAACAAAACAAGGCCAAGTTACAACAAAAACCAACAAAGTCAATCTCAACAAAAGGTCCACCAACTAAACAAGGCCCCAATTTGTCACAAACGGGTCAATTGTGACAAATAGGGAGTCGACACGTGAAAAGCTATTTCACAATGTAATTTATTTAAACCCATATAACAAACAATAATTTATATAAACAATGAATATGTATACGAATCAGTGATGAATGCAATGTGTGGATGAGTGAAAAAAGTGTGTGGTGTGTGGTGCAAGTAGGAATATTATAGTTCAAAAGGCTGGTGGATCACCTGTTCATGGAGATGAAGACGCAGAGAGAGAGAAGGTTAACGAGGGACATATACATACAGGCAGCTCTCACTGCCCAGGTGAGTCCAATTGGGCTGACGAGCCACTCACTACCTGCTCTGGAGAGGCAGTAGACTCACCAATCAGCATGCAGAGTGGCGGCAGTCACACTGACAACAGCCCTCTATCTGTCACTCACAGACAACACACCAACAGTTGGCTTTTTGAACACACAATCACAGAAACACCTGTCAGGTGTGACACCTGTGATGTCAGCGGTTACACCTCAGTGGTTTATGTAGGGAATAAACAACTATTTTCATATCAGAGGGACACACAGACCAACAGGTAACACTTATGAAGTAAAAATGGTAAAATTGTTACGTTAATGTATTTCCTGAATCAAGTGGAGGTCTCTCGTTTAAGTCTCTTGCCTCTGCGTTGGCACCAATCTTTTATCATTTTTGCATTTGTATTTGTATACAGGGCCGTTTCTGACCATTTTGGTGCCCTAGGCCAGACATCCACTGCCCCCCCCCCCCCCCCTCCTTTGTCGATTTTTTTTGTCAAATAAGTTGTGCAATAGTCAATTTTGGTGAGTTGTTTCTACACAATTCAATTATGACATTTAGGTAACATTAATGAACAAAGTGACAGCTACAGTATGTAAATTGTAAACCTATTTTTTCTTTTTTTATTCCAGTCGATCATAATGATCATGATCATACTACGGAGCTCACTGCGTTGGAGAGAGAGGTAGAGAGAGAGATCTCTCTCTCTCAATTCAATTCAATTCAATTCAATTCAAATGGGCTTTATTGACATGGGAAACATACGTTTACATTGCCAAACAAAACAAAACAATCAAACAGAGAAATCAAAAGAAATCAGTACATTACAGAAGGAATTTCTTGTACAGTCTTTATGGTGGTTGTAAGAGCCAAAGCTATATATATTTCGGTTATTGTATTATATGAATGTTTAATATTGATTGGATTTAGATAGTCATTGAACCGTCATATTTGTCATAATAGAGCATTCTGTCTCACACACAGCATTTTAAGTATGTCACGTGGAATCCCAAGCACAACAAAAAACAAAATAAGTGTTTCATATCCTTTACTCCATGCTGTTACAATGTTACTACTAAACATAAACACACCATCACCACCACTAATATCTTTAAGAAAAAAATATTTTTATTAGAACTGAATGTATCAAATTAAATAACACATTTTAAATTGCAATTATTATATATATATATATATATTTTTTTTTTGTATTTTCTTTTTTTATAAACATAACATCAAATTAGACACACAAGCATTAACAGTAAACATCCAATGAAATCACCATTTGAATCATTATAAATGTAGTATGCGAGATATATACCCAATACTTGCTATCTAATACCCTACATTATATATAACAAGATAATCAATAATATAATTAAGGCAAATGATCAAATAAAAAAAACTGAACTGTACATTAAATGATAAAACTATAAACAATATAATTAACATTAACAAAATAATGTGTGCATTTTGTGTCAGGTGCATTTATTATAGATCAGTTATGCATTTGCCTTCCAAATTTAAGTAGTATTTGCATGTTAAGTGCAGTCAATTTTAATCAATCAGGAATTGAGGAGGACTGTGGAGAGAGAATCCATGACTCAATATCTTTGGGAACTATAAGAAAAAAAGAAATTACTGAGATTGTAAACAAATGCATGAACAAAACTTCAACAGATGGAGACAACATTGATATGACCCTGGTAAAGAATATAATTGAGGGAATTGTGGATCCATTAACTCACATATTTAATCTTCCATTCAAAACGGGAACATTTCCAGAAAAAATGAAAATTGCTAAAGTTATCCCAAAGCTGGAGATAAACACCTCTTCACCAACTACAGACCGGTATCATTATTATCACAGTTCTCAAAAATACTTGAGAAACTATATGATGAAAGACTGGCCAAATTAATTGAAAAACGTCAACTATTAATGGATGATGGTTTCAGAACAGCTAGATCTACTTCCATGGCATTAATGGAGCTAGAACAAATAACCACATGTATAGAGAGAAAGAAATACGCACTTCGTATATTCATTGACCTTAAAAAAGATTTGATACAATAGATCATGAGATTCTACTTAAAAAGATGGACAGGTATGATGTCAGAGGGGTCGCATTTGAATGGCTTAAAAGTAGGGATGCTCGATATTGGCTTTTTTACACAGGCGACACCATCAGAAACTGATGATCAATCTATTGATACACAGGCGACACTATCAGAAACAGTGTGATGAATCTATTGATACTAGGGCTGTCCCCGACTAAGGATTTGGGATGGTCGACTGGCCAAAATTTGCCGTTAGTCGGGGGGGAAAAAATTTGTATCATTCCATTTGGGCTGTGGGGGGTGCTTAATGTCTGAAGGAGTCAACTGAAGGCTTCTTGTCCTCTGCAAAAGCATGCAATTGGTCCACTGATGGATACATCTTGATATTTGTCTAGTCTAGTGTGTTCATTAGATGGGTGAAATCCTCTTTCAGTGCCTCTGCCTGTTTTTGTAGGCAGTTAGCCTCTGGTATGCGTGCCATTAGCATTAGCCACGCTTCTAGGCCTCTTTTCTTTTGGAAAGAATGATAAAAATTCAAAAAAATAAAAATTATATTCGACTAAGAGGTTGGCCAGTCGATTACGGCTCCTTTCGACCGATTAGTCGACTAATCGGGGTCAGCCCTAATTGATACACAGGCGACACTATCAGAAACGGTGTGATGATCTATTGATACAGGCGACACTATGTGATGAATCTATTGATACACAAGAGACACTATCAGAAACGGTGATGATGAATCGATACACAGGTGACATCAGGAGGGACTTTATCTTAAGATTATTATTTTTAATAATAGGGATATGGTACATCATATAGGGATAAAATATAATTTTGCTCCGTCTTTGAGAAATTACATCACACTTAATACATTTTAATTAGTATGCTTTACATTTGGAGCCAAATCCCAAAGCATGGCCACAAGGTAAAAACATAGGCTTTAAAAAAATGAGGCATAAGACACACAAGGCATGTATAAAACGTTGGTCCACGGCACTGATCCATCTATTATAACCAAGTGTGGATATGTAACATTAGAAAAGTACTCATTTGGACCACAAATCATTAAAAAAGCATTTATTAGTAAAATAATAGATCAACCTTAAAAACACAATGACAAAAAAGAAATATGCAATGAGGAGCTGTGGTAGAGAGGGAGCCAGGACCCAGTAGAGAACCAGATCCGGAGACGGAAGTGGGATGGATACCATCACACGCCAGGCCCCGACGTGGAATCCCCAGGGGAAGCGGAAGAGGGGAAGGCCCAAAAACAGCTGGAGGCGGGACACCGAGGGAGAGCTGCAGAGACGTGGTACCAGCTGGGGAGAGGCGGAGAATACGGCCCAAAGCGTGCTGGATGGAGAAGAGTCATAGAGAGTCGGCCTATGCTCCGCTTTGAGTTAAGGGGCCAAGAAGAAGATCAGTTGGGCTGCTCAACCCAACTCAACTTCTGGGTCGGGGGTCAGTTGGACTGTCTAACCCAGTGGTTCCCAAACTGTGGTGCGCGAGCGCCCTCTAGGTGGTGCGCGACATGATAAAAAAAATGTACACTAAAATGTCATACAAATCTTAGTCAAACCTTTAGTATTATGATATTAAACATGCTGGCAGAGTACATGCATCCATGTTGTCGTGAACATTTTAATTAAATAAAGAAATTCCCTATCCATAGTCGCCATGGGAAGAGATAAAATAAAAAAAAAATTAAAAATACTGTTGACTCTTGGTCAGGGTTAGATAGTCAACTCTTGGCCAGATGATGACTTGTTGGCTGTGGCAGTGCCAATCACACAGTTGTTCACCTGTAACAAAATAAAAACACCGTTATTAAAAAGGTCAACATCGTAGCTGCAGGTTTCAACAAGTTACATTTAAGACTTTTAATACCTCTTACTGCAAGACATGGCCAGATTACAAGCTCTGGAATGCATGACGTGACGAATTCTCCATATTAGGGATGTGACAACCAAAATCATTTTTGAATTTTTATTATATTTAGTTATTTTCTGCTTCAGTTTAAATTCAGTTAAAAATGTTCAGTTATTATTTTTAATAGACTAAATAAAAGGGTATTGCACATAAATAGGCACTTCAGAATCGGAAGTTCAGATAATCCTTCAGCTGATAGACATTAAATCAAAATGACACCATCGTATCCTATAATAACAGCATTGCATTGGCCCATCAACCGGTTTTAATAAACAAACAGAAACGGTAGCATGTGCATCTTTTATATCAATTAGGCTGCCTCTAAATATAAAAATGAATTAAGTAAGAATGTGGTTTGCTTCTCATTTAAAAAAAAAATGTTTAAGATAAAAATTCGACTCAGACATGAAAATCGAATGTGGCGACTGTCAAGAGTCTCAAGACTATTCGAAAAGTCAATCAACTAAGATCACTGACCTTGCTGGCAAATCTCAGAGAGTTGACAGTTTCCCCAAAGCTGTCCAGCTCCGGGGAGATGTTGGCGAACATCAGCCTGCAGGGGAAATAATAAAGAGTTTTATTTTTTTTTTTATTATTATTATCATTTACAGCAGTTACAGGTAAAAACATGCTTTACCACCAAAAATGTTTAGCCACTGAAGCCGAAATCTGGCTCTGGCGCAAGTTGTCACTCTTTACTAACATCCTCCTATATCCAGCCTCTTTACTAACGTCCTCCTATATCCAGCCCCTCTGCTAAAGTTACATCAGGTATATTGCTGTGCATAGTTACGTCTATGACTCCTGCCCATCCCTAGTATGCATTCATGAGTCAAAATAAATGAAGAGTCCATCAAAACTGAAAGAAGTCAAGTAAGTGAAGCTTACATCTTGCTGTTCCCTCCCAAGCAGCCCTGCAGCAGGTAGGTCAGCTTGCTGTTCCTGTAGGGAATGTGGCCATCCTGAAAGACAAGACCACAAACGTAAGACAAACGAAGCACAACAAATTTGTGGAAAATCTAACTAGTGGATAATTGGATAAGTGAATGTTGTAGTTTAAATAAGTGATAATAGTCTAGGTGTTTATGTAGGCCTGATGACATGTTCAAGTGAGGATGGTCCGACGAGAGCTTAATGCAACTCAAGTAGAACTACCATGTACATGAATCACAGGAGATATACTTTTTACTGGGGTAACTCTTGACCTCAGTACAGGGTTTTAAATGCTGGGGTGGCAGGACCTCTCGACCTCAGTACAGGGCAGGATGTGGTCTCACCTTGTTGGCCAGGGCATGGATGACCATGCCCAGGTTGGTGAGGGAGCCGTTGATGGCCGTCATCTCTTTGAACCGGTCCCCCTGCGACAGACTCTTGTCCACACGCTCACTGCCAGCCAAGTCCACCAGGCACAGAGAGGCTACAAACCGATAGAGATAGTGAAAATCATTGATAGCAATAGTTTGGAACAGAATAAAAGGGAAAGCCACTGGGTAGATGCTGTTGTCTAAAGTTACTAAAGCACCACAAGTGCAAACCCTGTTTAGCCCCAGTGGAAATTAAACACTATGCTCCATTTGTGCCAAGTGGCCATTCCAGCCTGATACTATGGCTGCTTTTATCCAAAGCGACTTACAAGTTCTGTACGACAAGTCAGTAGGAAGGGTACAACTCTTATCAGCTGAGTAACCATGTTCATCAAAGTGTTAAGACTTGGGTGCTAGTGTACGCTAGTATAATTAGGAATAGTGCAGGGTGTAAGAGGGTTATTTCTCTCTTCTTCAAAACAGTGAACAGCACAAATTACATGGAATCGGATATTTTCTATTGTGCCACTTTCATATGTGGTCCTGAATCAGATACAGGTCAGATGGGTTTTAATTAGCTGACCATGTTTACGTTTTGCACATGCGGCCAGTTCAGGAGCAGTGACCAGTTCACTGGAATCTGACCCGAGCAATAAATTGAGCACCAAGGCTTGCCATGTGAATGTAGCCCATGACTGTACTTTTAGACTTTTTATAAATCCTGTTAATGACATAACATGAGATAATGAGTAACCAGGGCCTTGATGTTAGAAATACGTAGAATATAATTACCTGTAGCAGCACTGTAGTCAAATGAAGGATAAGGCTTGCCACTACTTCTAATCACCTTGAACCATCTGCTCCTCTTTTTAAGCAACTTAAAATACTATCAATCTTTGATATGTATTTATGTTCAACTGCACTTTTAATTAAGATGTTTACAATAATTTTCTCATATAAAACTCCAGTATTCATTCATATCCAACAAGGCAATCAAATAATAATAATAATTTCTTCCACACAACATTAGGTCAGTTCAGTATAAGATTTAGAGGTCCTACAATTTGGAATTCAAACCCCTCATCCAACAAAGATTCCTCATCCATTTAATCACTCAAATCCAAGCTTAAATATACATTGTTAAATGAATAGCTTCAATCTCATAAAAACATTAATGTCACTTTGTTTTACAGTTTGTTAATTTGTTTAGACTAATATTAATGTTGGTTATTATGAAAATGTTTTATGAACTTATTTCACTTTACTTTTTTTTAATCCGATGATTTAATGAGTTGAGGCCCCGTATAGGCCCGCCTGGGTCTCTTGCCTCTACTCCGCACCTTTATATACACTTTGTCATGTTCAATGTTTTCGATTTACCATTTTGCTGAAACGGTGCGAAATAAAAATAGATACTTACACTTGCACTTGACGTCCCTGCCGACATGCCGCCCCTCGACGTCCAGCTTGAAGATGGAATGTGAGCGGGAGGAGTGCTCGTTCACGTTGGTCCTCGCCGTGGAGCGGCTCCGATTGGCCAGAGCCATCAGGTTGTACACCTGGCAGACAGGAGGGGGTGAGAAGGACATGTAGTATGAAAAATACCCATCTACCTACCTCATACTATAGTCCACCCATATACTTATACTGATTATATATATTAAGGCCGTCAAAGTTAACACGGTATTAACGCACAATTCTATTGACACCACTATTTTTTTAAAACTCAATTCACTAAAAAAAAAAATACTAGACTTCACTCAGGTGTATTATTGATACTCATTAGCGTACTGATACAGGGATGTACGCTAAGCTTTTTCACTAGGGGCACAGAATCTTTTTTTAAATAACAATTTTACCATTATAGTGGGAAAAAATATGTTTTCAGGTTTGTATATCTTTTATAATGAACCAACTGAAGTATTACCACAGCTGCAAACATTTCTTCTTTCATTGATAACAGTGTTCATTAGGGATGAGTTAGGATAATTAGGATTTTATCGATTAGATACTGCTTAACAGTACGGTACTTTATCGATACTCTTATCGGTTCTTTTTGGATTATTTTGCAAGCATTTTTTTTTTTTATTAAGAACATAAGACATTGCTTTATTATTCTTTTATATAACTATTACTGCACATGGCTTCTTTTTGATCAATTAATACAAGCAGTCAGATAAATTAACTATTTTGGGACTTTCTATTTTATTTAGAAAGTTCTTAAATCATGTCCCACCCAATACCCAGCTGTTAAAAACAGCTCCATTTTTATTAGTAGATACTTTTAGAACAATAGCCTGATATATTTTCCATGAGTTGAGTGGATGCATGACTGGAGCAGTGCGTGTGAGAGCGCACGCTTTGCATAGTGGGCGTGTCAACAGTGTCAGCTGAACTCGCACCAAACAAGGCATAGGGAAATACATCCCAGAATTATTTCATAATACAAAGTTTCTGAATGGATATTTGGATTCAACCAAGTTGTATGCAGTGATGACCCGTCTTTCCCCACGGAACACAAGTTACTTAACGTTAGTCGTGCTATGCATGCTTAGCTTGCTAACGATAGCAGTGTAACTTAATGTTACACAAGTCGCGCTATGCATGCCTTTTTTCGAACGTTTTGTTCTCTCCCGCTAAGATAAGCTCTGCTCTGCTTCAGCACGGACAGCACCTCTCAAGTACCCATATGTGCATGAGTGTCAGTCGCGCGAGTGTGTGTAAGTAACAGCCCCGCTCCTCGGGCAGACGGCGAGAGAGAAGAGATATAGAAAACGGCCAACAAGATTAGTTTGCAATTTTAAATTACTCGAAAAAAGGAGTGAAATACGAATGAAAGGGTTGAAATCAGTACTAGCAAGGGTGCCCCCAAATATTTCTCTACTAGCACAGGCTATTTTTAGGGGCAATATGCTACGCCCTCGTAGCACTGTACAGCATGTTTGTTTCCGACTCAGTGTGTGTGAGAGATAGAGAGATGAGGAAGGGGCGAGAGAAAGAGAGCTGGGAGAGTGTGTGTGAGAGAGAGAGGGGGGGCGGGGTGAGTCCTCAGCCTTGTGTGGGTGAATGTAACAAGTTCCTAACTATTTTCATTCCCCTATTATTTCATGCACTTTATTCATAGTTTTAAATTATTATTTTCTTTTAAGTTATTTTGTGCATCACTCCGTTTTGAATTTGATGCAAATTTGCAATGCATGAGGGTCATCCTTTTGTGTTAAATGGCTGCATAAAGCAAGCATTTGTTGATTAGATAAAAAAAAAGCTATAGACAATCATGAGATTAAATATTTTAATCGATTGACAGCACAGCACTAATATATATATATCCACATCAGTCTGTACATTGCTGCATATAATCCTTTTTTCACATCTATAGATATCTTACTAGTTACATTGCTGGCCAGTATGACTTACTACCAGTGTCTTTATACCTGTACACATTTAATACTACAACTCTGTTGTACATACAGTACATGTCATTAGCACTATTACTCAGTAGTACTAATTTGGGTGAATGAGAATTTATTTATTTATTGTAAATAAATAAAAATAAAAATAAATAGCTTTGGTTAAATGCACCATTTAAATGTATATATCAGTTGAAATTGTATTCGCACTTTAGTTACATTTGCACTCTGGTTGGATGCCAAACTTATTTTCGTTGTACTGTACTTGTGCTGCATGACGACACTAAATTTAATCTACCCTTTTAGGGAATTATGGCTACAGCTTCTTAGTCAATTAACCTCTTAGACTCAAGCTATATTTTCAGAAAATTCACCTAAAAATAAATACCTACGTAAATGGAAGATTGCTCCACTTCTATAAGCAGGGTATCTGCAGGTTTAGCCCAGTCAGATTTAATGCTTTTAGACTTTTTAATGCCACTCAGAATTAAATTTAATACCAATTTCACAATAACAAAATGACAAATCATGCAACGACACCAATTAGTTTAAGTTTAGGGACACATTGGTCCAAAGATGTTTATTAAAACATAACTTGGAAACTTAAAAATCTTGAACTTAAGGAGTAACTGGATTGGATGAATTTCAACAAAGGGGTGACCAAACATAAATAGCAAATATAGCTATACAAAATATACCAGGGGCCAAGCAGCAAGTGCAACAGCCACTGTCAGAACACATAACTATTACCACCCTCCCCAGGGTATCAAAAAAAATCAACCAACAAACAAGATTCTTGTGCCGGATCTCCTCTGGTAAACAAGAATACCCTGAAGACTCTAACAGGAGCACTCATTCAAGGGTACTACGACTATGTTTGCACCTCATGGTACCAAAGCACCTCAAAGGCCCTAAAAACAAGATTACAAACATCACAAAACAAACTGGTCAGACTACTGCTAAACCTCACTCCTAAAACCCACTTTACCCCTGCCCACATTCAAAACCGCTCTTAAAGAGCACCTACGGGAGGCTGCAATTAGAAACTGGGCACCGTAAATGTCCAAACCCCCCCCCCCCCTCCTAATGTACAGTCTCCTCCCCATCATATGTATATATTTTCTGTTAAGATCTCTGGGTAACAGTACTGTATATTTGCATATCGTATATGTCACAATTGTAACACTACAGTACTATATAGTATACCTGTATGTCATGTATGTCCCTATGCCATAAATGTCATGATGTCATGTATGTTGAGTGTCATAAATGTCACTATGAATTGAAAATGGGGGACCCTGATGTAAACAAGACAAACGTCTTTCTCTGGTCTGCATTCCCTTAACAATTGTGTGTATTGAGCCGTACTGTATTGTACCCATTCTGCAATCTGTTAAATAAAGTTCTCATTCATCCAGTTGTTGTTTTTGTGGTTTTGGTTGAATGAATACTTTGTTTAACAGATTGCAGAATGGGTACAATACAGTACGGCTCAATACACACAATTGTTAAGGGAATGCAGACCAGAGAAAGACGTTTGTCTTGTTTACATCAGGGTCCCCCATTTTCAATTCATAGTGACATTTATGACACTCAACATACATGACATTTATGGCATAGGGATACAGGTATATAGTACTGTACCGTTACATTTGTGACATATACGATATGCAAATATACAGTACCGTTACCCATAGATCCTAACATACATGGGATACTGTACGTCATTAGGAGGGGGTGGGTGGGAGGAAAAAATACATAGTGGGTGAAGCTCTCATCGAACATAAACACAAACGTGTCCTTGTTTACATCCGTGAATAGATTATTTTCAAGTTAAGACCTCAGCTTCAAGCTTTGGCATGGAGCTGAATGTTATCCGGACTTCTGTTGGTGCAGATGTTATAGTCCTACCTGATGGCGCAGCTGGTGTGGAGGCAGGCGGGGCCGAAAATAAATGCGAAATAGTAGTTTGCACAGGCGGGTTTTGCAGAGCGCTCAGCATGTGCGACGCGACTGCTCTTTTTGTTGTTGCAGCGGGGCTTGTAATGGCCTTTGACTGGGACCAACCATCGCGCAAACAGTGGATTGTCGAGCCAGTTCTCGTTAAATTGGCACCTTCCCATATTAACGAGTGCAAATGCTAAACTAAACGTAACGTTAGCGTTATCGCTTCGCCTTGCTAACGTTAGCTAGACTCCGTTGCTGAAATGGTTCCCCGGCCAACACATTACACAAGGAGTTGTGTTGGTTCCGCCCCATTCCGGTCTGCGTGATTCTACAACACGGTCAATGAAAAGTCAAACTTTATCTCCCGTTAACCGTTTTCCCCCAGATTTCATAATAAAACATAAGACGACAATGGCATTTTATCTTTCCTTTCTATGGCATTTTTAAGACCTCTGAAAATGGAATTAAGACATTTTAAGACAAACTAAGGCCTTAATTATTGATAAACAAATTTAAGACCTTTTAAGACTTTAAGGATCCGCGGACACCCTGATAAGGCCCATTTGCATGTTCTTGGCATCTAAGGACCTCAGGGAATGTAATTCCCAGTGTCAGAAATATTGCGTCTGGTTCATTACAATTTACTCAAGCCTAGTAACAAGGAGAATATACATTTTCTTTTTCCCTCTCATCTTTGACACCATGCTAACATTGACCAGATGTGAAAAAGACACCACTGACTGAGCTCATTCAGCACCTTCTTGAGATCAGGTGTACAAAGAAATATAAATAAAGGGCAGATGATTTTGTAGATAAGTACTGAATTTTGCCATCCGGACACATGCAATTTGAAGTATGAAGTCTTCCATTTAAAAAAATATGGCTAGGGCTTAAAATCATTGGTAAACAAATGTAGTGCTGAAAATACACACGTTTGCCGTTTTGACAGAGTTACGCAACATTAATTAATAGGTTCTGTATTGATAGATTTATGGCGCGATATGAATCTCTGCCCTGTACCGGGCCCGTTGGGCTTAATTGTCTTTTGTATGCCTTTTCAAGCCGAACAAGTAATTTCTTGAAAAGGGAGCATGTAGGAAAGACAATTTTACAAACTTGTCGATCAACTAACTCAAAATAATTTCTTTATGGAGGACAGCCTTAAACAAAATACACACAATGTACTAAATCTGGATAATGGTCCATGGTATAAAAATAACATACCAATTAGGGTACCTCTTGTGTATACCATTTAATTATATAATAATATTGTTTACAATTTATTTCTCATATTCAGAGTTAATTATATAGTTCTCATTTTTTCCTAATTTTATGTTTTTCTACCATTACCCTTCCCATACCTGTACACCCCCCTACTGCTATGATGCCAGAATTTCCCCAAGGGGATCAATAAAGAATATTTATATATGCCTCAAGTTTCCTGGGTTAACCCTTTCAATGCGACAATACACAGGTTAACCCGTTCACTGCCGCACTACCAAACTGTTAACCCTTTACCATCACACTACCGTCGGTAGTGTGATAGTAAAGGGTTAACCTTCTGTAGTGTGGCAGTGAAAGGGTTAACCGGCTCCTTCATCCTCCGAGATCCGTGTACCTGGTCCTCTGTGGTGACGCTCCTGTAGTCGAGGTTGGTCACGGAGATCTCGTTGGTGACAGACTTGCGGATCTCATACTCCGGCCTCTCCTTGGCCTTTCCGGTGTAGAGGAGGTCGCGGAGGGCTTCGTTGTAGATCTCCACAAAGCTGGCAGTGAAGCTGTACTGAAGACGACAACAACATGGGGACAGTTACAAAAACAATAATGAAAAGTAAGGCTGGGCGATTTCTATATATATTTTTTTTTTTAGAAACGCCAAGGAAATCATTCAAATAACCTTTGTTTTTATTTGACAAAAAAATCAAACTAAGATGAATTTGCCTATTGGGATTGAAGTGCAAACCTAACTTTCACCAATCTTCACTTGGAAAAAAAAAATATATACCGTAATTTTCACACTATAAGCCGCAGGTGTTTTAATGTTTAATTACAGTCTTCCCACCAGCATTGGGACACAATACTGTCGGACAAATAACAAGAATTAACTCATTTACAAGTTGTATTAAGTTTAGCAAATAAGGGAACAGATAAATAACATTTCAATGCAGTCAAAAAAGCAATATTTCGATTTTTACATTTTCGAGTTTGGTCACGTCGAGTCACATAAGCCGCACCGTTATATAAGCCGCAGGATCGAAAAAGGCGTAGCTTATAGTCCGAAAATTATGGTATATAGGTTACTCTTGATCAAACAAAGATAAATGTCCCCATTGGGATTAATAGTGCAATAACTTGCTTTTTCACCAAACTTTACTTGAAAATGAAAAGGTGCCTCTTTATAATCAAACAAGAAATTTCCCTATTGGGATTAATAAAGTGCAAATCTAACTTTCACCAAACATCACTTTTCGTAAAATAAGGAAACTCTTGAATTTAATTTAGTTTGAAAATAGATTAATCGCCCAGCCCTACCGAAAAGTAGTCTGGTCTTTTACACATCTTATTTACATTTAAGGTGATCCGGGATCAGTGATTGTGACAGACATTAAGTCAACCAGCTCCAACGATCCATCCGAGATAGTTAGTCTTCACTTGGAAAAGGCTTCATAAATTACTGGCCCATGTGAGCGTTGTAGAGGACAGTTAGTCAAATTACCTTTGGAAATATATAAATAGCCCTACAACCCAATATATATAGTATGCCCTACAACCATCCAATATTAATATCTATATAATCATCATCTAGCCATGTAGGTGACAATATTTGATATAGGATGAGAAGCAAGCCATACATTATATATCCCTACAACCAGCAAACAAATTAACAGCATCTATAAATTCCATAATGTAAATGACTTAAACAACTGTTATTTACTGTGTTGGCCCTGAATTCTGATGTGTTCATGCAGGGCATGCCATACATTCTTGTAGACCTATACAAGGGAGACAAGAGTTGGTGGTCTCTAACAGGTGGTCTTAAAGACCTAACCAGCTCATCAACTGACCTCCCAGCCCTGCTCCTCCAGGTGGTGTTAAAAACCTAACCAGCTCATCAACTGACCTCCCAGCCCTGCTCCTCCAGGTGGTCTTAAAGACCTAACAACTCATCAACTGACCTCCCAGCCCTGCTCCTCCAGGTGGTGTTAAAAACCTAACCAGCTCATCAACTGACCTCCCAGCCCTGCTCCTCCAGGTGGTCTTAAAGACCTAACAACTCATCAACTGACCTCCCAGCCCTGCTCCTCGAGGCTCCGGGCCACCTTGAAGACCTGCCGCACGGCTCTGGGGATGACTCCTCTGGTCTCGTCCGCCTCGCCTCCCTCCATGGTGAAGGTCTTCCCGCTGCCCGTCTGACCGTAAGCGAAGCAGCAAACATTGTAGCCATCCAGCACCGACTGCACCAGCTGAGATATCTCCTCAAACACCTGAGAGAACGGAGCAGAAAAGAGATCTCCTCAAACACCTGAGAGAACGGAGCAGAAAAGAGATCTCCTCAAACACCTGAGGGAACTGAGCAGAATACAGCCGAGAGAATAGATCTCCTCAAACACCTGAGGGAACGGAGCAGAATACAAATTGTATTGGCCCATTAGCAGTGATTAAAGCAAAAAATAATCTCCTTTTTTCAGGCCAAGTCATATTCTTATTTTAACCTCTACTGTATTTTTTTTTTAATAGCGTAAGCGTTTTAAGGGAGCCTACTTGTAGAGCCTACTGTCCTGACTGGCTATAGACCAGACCTGGGCATTGTCCTGCCCGCAGGATGATTCTGACCGGCCCGCGAAAGATTACATGATAATAAAAAAAATTATATATAGTTTTCTTTTCATGTAAACGTTCACACGCACAATATACGCTTAGTAGACATGCTCAGAAGATGTTGGTTCTCTTTGGATCCACCTACATATGTGAACAGACACTCAGTCATGACGTTTAAGTCCAGGTACAGATCCTCTCACTGATGAACATCTGGCAGCTGTGCTTCGCATCTCCACCTCAGACATGCAACCTGACTTTGATGGACTTGTTAAAGCTCAACAGAGACTGGATTTCTCACACTGAATGAAAAAAAAAAAAAGAACTGAACACTAAAATGTGGAAATATAACAAGTGAAATGGGACACTTGATATTTTTTTTCTTTTTTTTGCACAGTTCTGAAAACATTAAATGTTTAATATAGGCATGTAAAGTAAAAAAGACTGGGACACTTTTCTTTACAGTTCAGTGACATGTCATGTTTATTTTTGATATAAGATTATGTGATGTCTTTAGAAAGCTAAGAAAATCCTTGTTTCAATAGTATATGAAACTCAAAATGCCCTTTGTCATTAATGTTTCACATTTTGTTTATCATTTTGGAAATAAATTCTATTTGAATAAATGATATTTTTTAAAGCTAACCTCACCTTTTAATTGCCAAATAATAACACTCTTACCAGGGGTCAAAACAATGCCATTTACTGCTTTTTATATAGAAATAAAATGTATATTATGCATAATTGAGTTTGGAATTTTGGCCCGGCCCCCCAACATATTTTCAGTTGCTCATTTGGCCCCCTGGGAAAAATAATTGCCCACCCCTGCTATAGACCCTACTGTTGTGGTTGTTGTGCCAGGCAGGAAGACTGTGCTGGAGAGCATGAATGCAAGTCTTGTGGCTAGCTTCTGATTGATGGCGAGCTAGCACCCCTTTCCCATTACTTTGAACTAGGGATGTCCCGATCACGTTTTTGCTCCCGATCATGTGATTTTGAGTATCTACCTATACCGATATAAGTATTCCACAAACATGACCATGTTCACGTCTTAAACTCATACTGAGGCCTTAGTTTTGGTTTTATTGCATATCATCATTCATTTATTTATTGTCACACAGAGCAGAAGAATTTTGCCAAAACAAACCCAATAGTATCCAGCTGCAGAACGGCAGACCAGCCACACATAATTTTTTTTTTTTTATCCCAATTTCTCACATTACATTCACCCTGAATGTTGACGTTATCCAGGTGAAAAGTTAACTTCATTCAAGCGAGGCATTGCAATCCTTGACTTGACATAAATCATTTGATGTATAATTAAATCAAAGGAAATACGTTTGGGTCTGAGAGTGTGGCTGGTCTGCCGTTCTGCACACAACATCTTTCTCTGGTCTGCATCCCCTTAACAATTGTGTGTATCGCTACTGGATTTACCAGATCCAGAGTGAATGAACTTTTAATACACGAGACCCTCTTCTTGGGACCAAGTAAAGTTTAGTCGATAATCCAATGTAGTTACCCCCCCCACCCCAAATGTACAGTTTCTTTGTCAATATATACTCTTTTTTTATAGACTTTTTGTATCACAAACAATACTGTATTTGTAAATCTGGTATGTCATAAATGTATAGATGTAGCAGTATTGTCTATATGTCATGCGTGTCATATATGTTATGACTTGAAAATGGGGGACCCTGATGTAAACAAGACAAAAGTATTTCTCTGGTCTGCATCCCCTTAACAATTGTGTGTATTGAGCTGTACTGTATCCATTCTGCAATCTGTTAATAAAATGTTCAATCAATCAATATTTAACAGATTGCAGAATGGGTACAATACAGTATGGCTCAATACACAATTGTTAACACTTTGGATGCCACGCCCGAGATTTCTCGGGTTTACACCCCGTGGGTTGAATGCCCACACCCGAGATGTTTTTTTATATTAGCGATCTGAAATCATATCAAGCAATCCTACCGTTGGATATCCAGTCACCCCAGGCTCTCGGATGTGAAAAAAGCGCCCCCTATCGTCTCCCAGATGGTAAATCACCCTTTTGGATTGGACCCAATGAAAGCGATGGGAGAAAGGATTTCTGACTCCACATTTTACGTCTCACTCATGCAGCCGGGGGTTACCAGAGTTCATTCTGGAGCCTCTGAGCTGCAGGGATTATGTGTTCTACTGTACACACGGTGGATCAATACAATTATCGATTTTTTTGAATGGTGATCAGGAATTGGAACACTCCATTTGGATACCATCCGACCTCAGGTAAGGAATCTATGTTATCAGTCTTAGGATAATCACTCGTTTTCACGGATATATAAGAGTTTCCCCTATATGCGATATAGCCGTTTTGACTATAAAAGCCATCAGGAAATAAGAGCAGCGATTATCAGCGGGCGGCACGAGCGTGCGTACACATACCATCGATCATCTAGCGTTTATTTGAAAACGAAGAAAGTGAGGGACGATAGCTCAAGTGGGTCAGAAGGCGAGGGTGGAGGAAATGTTGCAGAAGTGATTTCATTTTTTTTTTGATCCACTTTTTCTCCCATTTTTCTATATTTTCTCCCATCCCAACTCTGTACATGCATATGATTAGCACTATTACTCTGTAGTACCAATGTATATATATTTTATAACCAGTTTGATCATCTGTACATTGTATATTACCGATGCCAAACTTCTCTTTTTTGATCCACTTTCTCCCATTTTTCCATATTTTTTCTCCCATCCCAATTTCGTATCATCCAATTCAACCTTCCCCTGTCATGAACGCTGTTTCTTGCCTCCCACAAGCCGGCTGCAATGTGGACTAAGTCATACATAGCACAAGTCCCCTCCGGTACTTGAGGTAACAGCAGTCGCATCTTTTCACCTGCGCAGCTCGATCTCTGTGTCGAGGAGTAACGCGTGGGAGGCTCACGCTGCCCCCGACACTTCCTGATTCTACTGCGCAGGTGCACCAACCGACTTGTAGGAGTCGCTTGTTCACAACGTTCGATCCCCACCCTTCAGTTTTCCCTCCCCGTAATACGGCCAATGTGTATTACTGTGGACGACCAGCCAAACTGAAAAACAATGTGGAGAGCTGGATTCGAATACGCGAATCCTAGCGTCTCCACACTGGTGGCGAGTGCCTTGCCCACTACACCACCTAGCCGCCCTCAGAAGTGATTCATATAGTGGTTAGGCTTGAGGAGAGTGAGGAAAGTAGGTAGGCTCGAGTTGCCCAAACTCATTGACGAGCAATTAGGTGAGGTAAAGTATGCGAGAGTTTTGTGGGATGGGAATCTGGCCGTAGGGTGTGGTAGTGAGGAGCAGGTGGAGAGGGCTAGGAAGATGAGGAGCATTGGTGAGGTGGGTATAAGTAAGGTAGTGAGAGTAGGGGAGAAGAGGGAGGGGGGGATGTAAGAGTGATAGCTGGGGTACCGGTCGAGGTTAGCGTAGAGCAGCTGGTGGAAGAGTTAAAGGGGGACGGGCGTAATGGCATAGTTAAGAGTGCAGAAAGGATGAAGAGGGGAGCAGATAGGATGGAGACGGTAGTGATTAAGTTTGAGGGTGGGGTTGTTCCTAGTGAGGTGTTTGTGGGGCGTAGGATGTTTAGGGTTAGGGAATTTGTTCAGAGTCCTCTTAGGTGTTATAGGTGCCAGGAGTTTGGCCATATAGCCATTACGTGTAGGAAGGGGCAGAGGTGTGCTAGGTGTGGCGGGGAACATGACTATGGGAAGTGTGGAGAGAGCGTGCAGCTGAAGTGTTGTAGTGGGGAGCATAGTGTAGCATTTAGGGGGTGTGAGGTGATGAGGGAGGTCACGGTTCAGAGAGTGAGAAGGGAGGGTAAGTTATCGTATGCTGAGGCGGCTAGCAGGGTAGGACAGGGAAGTCAAGATAGGGTGCAGGGGGGTTGGAGAAGGGCACTTGGCAGAGAGGGTAGAGCAAGAGGATAGAGAGGGGGCAAGGGAGGATAAATTTGGTATTGTGGCAGGGGTAGTTAATGGTATGGCAGAGACTAAGGGTAGAACAGATAGGGTAAAGATGATTGTTAGGATAGCGGTTCAACATTTGGGAATGGAAGGTCTGAAATGGGAGGAGGTGATCAGGGAATTGGATGAGGGGGTTGTGAGGGACCAAGCAGTCCAGAATAAGATCGCAGGGGGCAAGGAGTGTCTCGCAGAGGGGGGCTCAGACAGGAAGTAGCAGCATTAGCTGCACTCCAATGGACAATGTAGGGGATGACGGATTCCGTTATCCAACCGCGGAGCAAGCCTCCGGAGCGCGCAGCGTCCTGTCGCTGAGTGACGACTGCTTGGCGCGGTAGGAAAAAAACGCCCCTTTTCATGATATTTGGCACCTCTGATTGATTTTGTTTCAATCACTATGCATCTACAAATCATATTATACCAGGTAGCCATTTCCATCAGACTGCGAATCAAATTGACGGAAATCCGTCTGGAGACGGAACGCTTTAATGCCTGCCTATTAGTCATGGTGGTTTCATTAGAGATGTCTGCATCAATAGTCTATGAACGCTACATGAAGTGGGCGACATGTTGGCACAATTTGGAACTGCAAACACAAAACCCGCTATTTTAATTTTAGTAAGTCTAAACTAGTTTAACACAACAAAGTGTTCACGGTTCGCCGTGATGCTCCACAGCTGACTAGTGTTTCTTCCTGCAACAACTCACGCCTCGCAGGATTTCAGAGTAAGATTTCTGTTTCAGTGGCACAAACGAGCACTTAGTGATAAGTACTTGAGTAATGGATTACTCACCCAACCCTAGTATATGGCCTAGGAAATGGGTGGGGATAGGAAAATAAAAATGTTGATATATACACAATTCATAAATGTTTTGCTAGAGTTTATTTTCCCATCAATAAACCAACAGGATATAACCCAATTACATGGTTAAACACAGATTGGGGCTTTAAAGAGTTGGAATGTGTGATGTCATTATGATACACACTCCAGGAAGTATTAAATGCAGCTCAATGAAATTATGAAAATGAAGAAGAAATGTATATTATGGTCTTGATAAGTCTGAAAGTCATCTGTGTGTACCTCCTGCTGGGAAGCCGTGGGGCTGAACACCCGGTCGAAGCTGAAGCTGTAGCTCTTCTGGGTGTCTCCTGTCCGGCCCACATGAGACTGAGGAGAAGACGGGAGGATGAGGCTTCAAATGGAAACCACCACATGCCAGATTTGTGCCAATGCACACATGAACACCACCCTTTATTTATTATCTCCGATTAAACTACCCATATAACTCTGTATGATAGCATGTACAATAGTGCTGTATACACACACTATATATATATATATACCCATCACATATCATCTGCCCTTTGTTATTTGTAATTTGCTTAGATTTTTACTTCATCTCAAGAGGGTGCTGGACGAGCTCAGTGGCAATTTTTAACTTTTAATGTTAGCATGGTGTTATTCACCGTCAAAGATGAAAAAAATAAATCATTTATATTCTCCTTTGGTTCATTACAATTTACTGAAGCATAGTAACCGACTCAATATTTCTGACACTGGGAATACATTCCCTGAGGTCCATAGATGTCCCTAGATACCAAAAACATGCAAATGGAGTGGAACCATCTTCAATTTACTTATGTACTTATGTACTTTTAGGCATTTTTTTTAAATTAAGAGGTTACTACAACTCTGTACATGCATCTGATTAGCACTATTACTCTGTAGTACCAATGTATATATATTTTATAACCAGTTTGATCATCTGTACATTGTATATTACGATTGCACATTTGTACTTGGTTGAATGCCAAACTTATTCTCTTCGTTGTACTGCATGACAACAATACATTTGAAGCGTTGGCCAGGGAAGAGACTCACCTCCTCAGTCTTGGCCAGTTTCAGGGCCTTGTTGTCATGGACAGGCAGCTGGATGTGGTCCATCTGACCCCCGGCCGCTGGGGGGCGCACTCTGCAAAAGACCCTGATGTTTCCCTGCAGGAGACAAGAGACCTGGTTAGTCAGGGGCCGGGCACCCGTTGGTTGTTGAAAACATAGGGGGAAACTGGACTACCAGGGGGGGGGGGGGACGACGACGACAACCGGACTACGAGAGGGGGGGGGGGGCTATTAGACCACGAGAGGGGGGGGAAACAACTGGACTACCAGAGGGGGGGGAGACAACTAGACTACCAGAGGGGGGGGGGGGGGGAAGACAACTGGACTACCAGAGGGGGGGAAACTACTAGACTACCAGAGGGGGGGGGAAACAACTGGACTACCAGAGGGGGGGGGGGGGGGGAAGACAACTAGACTACCAGAGGGGGGGGGGGGGGGGGGGGGGGAGACAACTGGACTACCAGAGGGGGGGAAACTCTATATTTGAGCCATTTATTACCAAAAGATTTGCACTACCCATCTACCTCATTTTGTACAGTGTTAGTCTTGTGAACCTGCCTTGAGCTCCTGGACGGTGTTGTGGAGGAGGCGGCGTGCCATCTCACTGGTGTGGAGCTGGTCGCGCTGCTCGGCGATCGTGTCCCTCTGCTGGGCCAACGTGTCCTCCATTGAACAGACCACCGCCTTCGTGTCGGCCAGAGTGGCCTGGCAGTCCGACAAGGTCGAGCTCTGAACAGACATCCGGGTCTGGAGGGAGAGATGTGGGTCCCTTAAAGATTTCTTAACTCTGTATAAAATATTGTAATTGGATCATTTGCTTGACTGATGTTTTGGGAGATTTAAACAGCCGGTTAAAATACACGTTTGACGGCGTCTTCATGCTTTCGAAACCAATAAATCACTGTTTCCTAGGATGTTCGTAAACAATAAAGCCAGACTTGACTTTTTTTATTACCATCATTAGTGATGGTACAACAGTCTAGAACAGGGTATTTGCGGATTTCAACAAGTTAAATTGTAATACCTTTTTAATACCACAGAGAGTTAAATGTAATACCAATTTCACAACATACTAATAACTTTCAGGGTTCTTACACCTTTTCCAAAGCAAAATTCAAGCACTTTAAGCTTTTTCAGGTGCCTTTTCAAGCTTTTCCAGCATCTTACACGGCTGTGGTAAATTAATTATTTACACAAATGATAATGTCACTTCTTCCATCACATTAAATCAGATGTGATTGTGCTATAAACAACCACAATGATGTAGACATGACATCCTATATAACCTGGCTGAGCCAATATGAAACAAATCAAATAATCACCAGATAAAATTTCACTCAAATATTTACTGAAAATTTGCTAAATAAGTGAAGTCTTTGAGGTAGGCAGTCAATCAGCTCACTGAGCCTTAAAATGTATACAAATTCAAATCAACCTAGAATTTGTATATACCCCCCACAGTGGTGTGTTCAGTTGGTACGTCCCAGCAGGGACCAGGATGTAAGCTATATGATGCCCATGTTATTGGTTGCAAACTTGCAATACAGACGCACAGTTGACACACGCTCTAGTCTCCTCTATTGTTATTTCACACAAACAGCTACCCCTAGTAGCTGGCTTCTTATGTTGCCGACATATCCTACAGAACATTCCTTAAAATAGAAAGAATTGATTTGCTTGTTAGTCATGTTGATCACAGCGAAACCACAGCTCCGATGCATAATGGCGTTAGCTAAACAAAACTTGTTTTAAGGTAAATTGGCTTTCAGTGTGTGCAGACTGGACGCTCTGACCGAAGAGTCAGTTAGAGAGGAGCAGATTTTCAGAGTGAATTTATTAACTCACCTTACGGTGTCGCTTGTCGTTGTCAACATGAACAATAAACATGGGCGTCTGTGGCAACCAGTGATGCCACAGATTACTTGTAAAAGTAATCCGATTACTGATTACTGATTACTCCTTTAAAAAGTAATCCAAGTTACTTTACTGATTACTTGATTATCAGAGTAACTTAGTTACTTTGAAAGTAACTAGGTTACGAAGTCGTCGTCGTTCCCCCAACAGTTTTTTTTAAACGCTTTATTGAAAGTGCATAAATTGTTTTTAACTTGTTTCTCTGCACATAACGTAAATTGTTAAACTAGTGCTTCAGCTTCTGTACCATCAAGTATGGTAAAGCAACAGTCTATGATGCTCACAGCATTAGAGCAGCCAGCCAGTGGTTTTACAAAACCAGTGTATCCATTCACATCTAACAAATGCAGGCTGAACTATTCAATTATATCAACTGTAACTATTAAATTGTTTTTATAAATGTCTCTCTATAAACATACAATCAGTCTCTCTTTAACATGTAAATTAACTGTAAATCTGGCAAATAAGAGCTTTTCTCTCTCTCTCTCTCTCTCACCCCTTTCTCTCTCTCTCTCTCTCTCCCCTCTCTCTCTCACCCCAGCCTACATCTCTAATATAATAATAATAATAATAATTATTATTATTATTATTATAATATAATCCCTTCTCTCCCTCTCTGTGTGTATGTGTGTGTATGTGTGTGTGTGTGTGTGTGTGTGTGTGTGCGCGCGCGTGTGCTTGTGCTTGTGTGCGTGTGTGCGTGTGTGCGTGTGTGTGTGTGTGTCTCTCTCCCCTCTCTCTGTCACTCGTGTTCTCCCACCTGGAGAACTGTGGGAGAGCATTAGAGCAGCCAGCCAGTGGTTTTACAAAACCAGTGTATCCATTCACATCTAACAAATGCAGGCTGAACTATTCAATTATATCAACTGTAACTATTAAATTGTTTTTATAAATGTCTCTCTAGTCTTCTTGCGGTTTCACTTCGTTTAGACAAGCGTTTTGGGGTGGAATTCTCAGACGAATGCAACGGAGCACTGCTGTCACACGATTGGCGCATATGTCACATGACGTGCTGTGAAGACCCGCCCTACTCTGCCTCTGATTCGCAGACTGTGGATGGGGAATGTGATTGGGCCAAAGCAGAGTCACTCACAGACAGAGAGTCCAGTCACGCCGCGAGGACACATTCTTGTGTAACCCTTTCACTGCCACACCACGTCACTCCCAAATAAGAAAAACAGCTCAAAAATGTATTTTTGACTGTCGAAAACGAAATAAAATACTGCATTCCGCCTGCATTATGAATTTATGATGAGATAGTAACGAAATAGTAATGCACAGCCACTTGGACAAGTAACTGCAATCAGATTACTGGCTTTTAAAGATTAACGCGTTAGATTACTATTTTCGGGGGAAAGTAATCAGATTACAATAACGCGTTACTTAGTAACGCGTTACCGGCATCACTGGTGGCAACGCTAGCTCACTAGCTTGTTAACGTTTAATTTTTTTTTAAATAAGCTCACTAACGTTACTGGGATTAAAGCAAGCTTTCAGGAGGGGCGGGGGTGCCGTTGGCGCCGCAGGGTGGGCACGCGAGTGGCTCGAGAGAGGACTCCTCTTCATTTTGCGTGAAAGGCGAAAGCAATTAGGCGCTCTCCGAATTTTATTTGTTTATCTAAAAACCTAACTATTAAGTCAGATAGCGATTTATTATGAAAGTATACAGTGCAATTACAATTTCAATAACTTTCCAGCACTTTATACACAATTCAAGCACATTTCAAACCTTGAAAACACCACATTGAAATACAAGCATTTTCAAGGATTTCCAGCACCCGTACGAACCCTGAACTTTAAAGGCCTTAAATTGAGAATTATAAATGAAATACTTTAATGGTGTGGAGCTGGTCGCGCTGCTCGGCGATAGTGTCCCTCTGCTGGGCCAACGTGTCCTCCATTGAACAGACCACCGCCTTCGTGTCGGCCAGAGTGGCCTGGCAGTCCGACAAGGTCGAGCTCTGAACAGACATCCGGGTCTGGAGGGAGAGATGTGGGTCCATTAAAGATTTCTTAACTCTGTATAAAATATTGTAATTGGATCATTTGCTTGACTGAAGTTTTGGGAGATTTAAACAGCCGGTTAAAATACACGTTTCCGACGGCGTCTTCATGCTTTCGAAACCAATAAATCACTATGTTTCCTAGGATGTTCGTAAACAATAAAGCCAGACTTGACTTTTTTTATTACCATCATTAGTGATGGGTACAACAGTCTAGACTGAAAAGGACAGAATAGAACAGGGTATTTGCGGATTTCAACAAGTTAAATTGTAATACTTTTTTTTTATTGATCTTTTCCCCCTCCTTTTTCCTCCCATTTTCTCCCATCCCAATGTTAGCCGTTATGCCAATTCCCAATCCCGTTCCTGGTCGCTGCGCACTTACCCCACACGACTGTGGGGGGTATCACGTGCTTCCTCCGACACACGTCTAGCCAATCAACCGCTTCTTTTCACCTGGCAGCGTGGATTCTCACTATCCCACTTAGATCCTATCCGCGCTTAGCAGGCGCCCCGACCGAACTGTAGGAGTCGCTGTTTACAATGACCCGGACCCACCCCACCAGCTTCTCCCACCCTCTAATACTGCCAATTGTATTAGTGTGAACGGCCAGCCAAGCTGGTGACAACCCCGGAGCTGGAAGCTGGATTCGAACAGGCGCATCCAGCGTCTCCGGGGTTGGTGACGAACGCAATCTCTGTTACGCCACCTGACCGCTAATTGTAATACCTTTTTAATACAACAGAGAGTTAAACGTAATACCAATTTCACAACATACTAATAACTTTAAAGGTCTTAAATTGAGAATTATAAATGAAATACTTTAATACACCGCAGACAGCCAGACACCCTGCAACACAATGCATCCTATATGTTGTGCTGTAAGCAAGTCATCTGCTCAATTTGAATAGGAGGATTAGTTTATAAATAACACGTTTCAGCACAGAAATTCATGTGAACACAGGGAAAACATGAATAGTCAAATGGAATAGGACAGATAAGGACAAGTATGTACCTTGACGTGGTGGAGCTCTGTCTCCAGGCTGTCCATTAGGGTTTGAAGGACCCGGTGTTGCTCCGTCAGGCTGGCGTTGCCCCGCTGAAGCTCCTCCCTTTCCCCTGTCACCTGCTGCAGCTGCTCCCTCACCCCCAACAGAGACTGTAGCTCCTCCTCTTTGCGACTGAAAGAGGACAAGGACCACACCAGCCGCTGTTAACAGATTCTTCGCACAAACACGAGCCGCTGTTAACAGATTCTTCGCACAAACACCAACCGCTGTTATCGTTTGGATAATGCCATGCTAGCAAACGTTCACTCCCAACAGGTGTACTATCCATGCGTGTTGTATATTCAGAAGTTAACACAAATAAATAATATTACCAGTACAGTATCTAGCACTCTCAGGAGCAAAACAGAAAGAATAATTTCAAACTTGAACTATGTGACATGGCTTGAATCAACTGCTCCAGTGGAGTTGCTCAGTGGCCAATGGTGTCAACTGTGGTTGTACTGGGCAGCTCCCAGGTGTGAATGGAACTGTGTGAATGTGAAGCAGGGCGTTCCTGAAAAAGAGCATCTGTGCTCAGCAAACCTACCCTGGGTAAAAAAATAATATATATATATAATAAAAAAAATTTGATTAATGCGTTAATTATATTATCGCGCGATACTAGTATAGCGTTAACGCAGCACGTTAACGCCGTTAACGGCCCAGCTCTAAAAAAAAATATTTAAACAATAGAGCACCCTCAAAAACCACTTAAGTTACATTGAAACTGAGCTTATTAAGTAATCGATTATTCACACCCATCCCTAATATATTTACTAGTTACGCTGCTGGTTAATATGACTTACTACCATAGTGTCTTTATTTATAGATATTAATACTACAACTCTGTAAATACATCAGATTAGCACCAATTTATATATGTTATACTGTAATATAGAATGTACAGGTGATTTTAAACTATTGCACTTTAAGGTTACATTTGCACTCTGGTTGGATGCCAAACTTGTACTGCTGTATAATGATAATACATTTGAATCTTAATGTGAAAATAAACTACAAAATGCAGATGTTTACCCAAGTTGGGTCTGGAGTAGTTTAACATCCAGCTCGGTTTTGCTGAGCATCTGCCGGTTCTGGGCCGTAGAAGCCTTCAGCTTCTCGTTGGCCTCCGTGAGAGAGCCCATTTTCCCCTGGTAGGTCAGGATCTTCCCTTCCATGTCTGTGACCTTGCCCTTCAGGTCCCAGGCAGGCCTGCGGGTGGCCCCCCCAGCCGCGCCACCAACACCTGTGGCTGAAGATAAATTACACCATCCATCAATTAATTAGGGTTGAACAATTAATCTGAATCTCATCTAAACCACAACATGGCCCTAGTGCAATCGCCAAATGGTACACGTGTAAGTTCTGTGCTGTAGAGCTGATCCAGCCTACAAATGTCTTCTACAGATTAACCTCTTAACATGCCACGGCCTGGGCCCTCTTGAGGACGATTTGCCCACTGGCACGACGTGGCACTTTGCCGACCTCTAGCGGCTCGGGTGTGCATATTTTTTATACAATATATAGATCGAATTAAATCCCCATTTGTTGCCCGTCGATTGCCGATATGAGATGCATGCGCCGAAGTAAACGACAGACAATTTTTTTTTAATACCACTCCCGACTCTCTACCTCCGTCAATCATTTGGCGATCTTGTTGGACCATGATTTTATTACGTTTTCCAGTGATAATGTCACCAAAATCAGTGTGAATCATAATTTGATAAAGGCAAAGTTGTGAACCGAGTGCAAGCATGGTTGATTTGCTCACCTGCCTTTGAAGCTTGTGGTGGCTTCTGGACCCCTGGAGCAAAGACAGTCCTACAGAGTTACCATCAAGTCTGATGGAAAGAGCGTCCAGCTCACTAGTGTTATAAGTAGGGCTGCAACAATTAGTAGACATAATCGACGACGACCGTCGATCATAAAAACTCGTAGACGCAGATTTTTTTTTTTTTGCACTACCCATCTTTGTGAAAGTGGCTTCTCAGCTCTGGTCCAGCTGAAGACAACGCAGAGGAACAGATTGGACATTGAGCCTCAGAGTTGCTTTGTCTACCATCACCCCAGACTTCGAGACTCTTGTCAGGAGCAAACAACATCCCCAGTTATCCCATTAGTTCCCTGGGATGTTAAGCTAAGAAGTCTGCTAAGAAGGATATATTATTTATCATTATTATTTTATTTCATTGTGTTTTAGCCCTAGTTGCACTTTTGTTGCAACCCCACCAGTTATCCCATTAGTTCCCGCAAACTTACTGTCGGTCTGTTATGTTAAGCTAAGAAGTCTGCTAAGAGCCCGGAAAAGGAAGCAGAGATGGAGGGTGTGACAGAAATAATCGACAGATAGTCGACTACCAAAATAATCGTTAGTTGCAGCCCTAGTTATAAACAAAGTAGACACGCATAATATTTATCCTTCTGTGACCAGGACATCTGGGTCACACGTTTCAGTAGGGGTGGGAGAAATCATTGATTTGTGTAATAATTGTGATCTATAATCTACATAAACAAAACCAGGGACGGATGTGGAAACCGATCCACATTCAAAACATTACACAAGAGTGATGTCATCTCACCCCTGGAAGGACCGGCAACGACTGTAGCAGCGCGTGGAGGCCGGACCGGCTTGGCTACACGAGACAAGGAGAGGAGAGGAGTTCACATTTCTGTTCACTAGTTGTACTGCAAGACAGAGGAAATCAAGACACGCAGAGTGGTTCTTGGTGCACAACAACCTGGGTCTACGTCGACAAAGCACACAGAGTGCTGGTCTTGGGTCAGTGCACAGGGGAAATTCTCTACATGACCGTAGTTCAGGTAACAAGGTTGGAACCAACTCTAGATCAGCACTCAGTAAGAACGTGATGTCCAAAATCTCAATTCTCTGGCTTCACAGCATCAAAACAAGCAGAGGAGAAATAAGGGAAAGACGAAGGAACTCAAAATAGTTTGAGAAAATCTTAGGTTGACTTACAAATACGCGGCTTGGTAGACGCCACAGGGGCGACACTGGCTGCTTCTTTAAGGACTTGCTCCTTGCGCATCCTCTTCTGCAGAAACAAAGTCAAAACAGTTTTGAACAATACAGCAGCAATAGATTTTATATGCCATGTGATTTATGGTGGAATCCATGCATGACGACTTTAACAGATATAAAAAGTCCCCACACAGGTGTTTGTATGTCTATAGATTATAGTCCCACTCCCAACTAACATTATCTGGTTGGGGGTCAGTGTTGGTGGCCACCAGGGTCCTTTTGCCAGACATCACGGGTAACCGGGAGACATTCTGGAAAGAGAAAAACAAACTTAGCCTTATCCACACGTACACCGCTATTTCATTTTTTACGTTCGCTTTTCTATAGCGTATATAAAAATGAGCTCACCTCCTTAACGTTGCTCATCTTGAAGAGTGTCAATAGTCAAAAATGACAGGAACGGGTATGGAGGTGATGTCTGCATGTACATACACAAAGGGACCAAATGCATTAACCGCACTGACCTGAATCATAATGCAATTGAAACAGTATAGGTTGAAAATTGAAATTGTGTTCCTAAGGGCTAAGACTGTACTAGTCAGCACAATCTACAGACCAGAACAGAGTGGCTTTTATGATACACTGGATGGGTGTTTAGCTGGGGTTGAAGATGTAGGGGAAAAAATTCTGATTGGGGACCGGAACACGGATATGTGCAGAAAAGAAGCACCAGTTTCGAAGTCCTTCAGCAGGTTGTGATCTGCACTGTTGTCAGCCAGCTAATCACCCAACCCACAAGTGTGCGATTCAACACAAACCACCGGATCTCCTCTCTGGTAAGCAAGAATACCCTGAAGACTAAGGAGCACTCATTCAAGGGTATGACTATGCTTGCACCTCATGGTTCCAAAGCACCTCAAAAAAGGCACAAAAGACTACAAACATCATAAAACAAACTGGTCAGACTACTGCTTGACCTTACTCCTAAAACCCACCTCACCCCTGCCCATTTCGACATCCTAGGATGGCTTAGAGTACAGCAGCTTGCAATGGGCCTCGTCTAACAAGATACACAACCAAGATACCCATGTCCCAAATGTCATTGAATACCACGACAGGCATTTAGTTAGTTTCATAACACGACGAGTGGCCAATAGTAACATACGGGTAAATAAATTAGATTCAAATGTATTGTCATCATACAGCACAACGAAAACACGTTCAGCACCTTGGGACCAAGTAAGGTTTCGTCAATAATCCAATGTACAGTTACCCCCCCCTACCAACCTCCAATGTACAGTTTCTTCGTCAAATGTAATACTCTTTTTAGAGTTGGTTAACAATTGTGTGTATTGAGCCGTACTGTATTGTACCCATTCTGCAATGTGTTAATAAAGTTATCAATGATCCAACGTCAACAGTTAGCCTAAGTTAGCACAACAACAAATGCACTAACGTTAGCGAGGTAGCTAGTAGTGGTAAAGAAGAACAACGTTAATTTGTCAAAAAAGCTATGGTTAACGAGCTAATATTCATTCAGATAAAACCGATAATGTAGTTAACGACACGTTATACATAACGCTAGTAAAAAAAAATGCAACTTAACTTACCCCAGTACTGGTGTTTCTCCGCCTGTTATTTTAGCTGTGTTGCGTCTCTCTCTCCAGTCCGCGAGCCGTTTGAATTCAAATGTTTAATGTAACGTGAAGAACGGAACTGTTTTAAATTGGTGGGCGCTTCGAACGAACACCCGTGGTTGGTTGAACCAGCCTAAAGCCCGCCTTCATACGGGCTCGTGGTTGGTTGAACCAGCCTAAAGCCCGCCTTCACACGGGCTCGTGGTTGGTTGAACCAGCCTAAAGCCCGCCTTCACACGGGCTCGTGGTTGGTTGAACCAGCCTAAAGCCCGCCTTCACACGGGCTCGTGGTTGGTTGAACCAGCATAAAGCCCGCCCTCACACGGCGGGTCAATTAACCCTTTCACTGCCACAATACACAGAATTGGTTCAGAGAGAAGGATATCGAAATAGTAATCGGAACACTGTGGATTGATTGATTGAAAACTTTATTAACAGATTGCAGAATGGGTACAATACAGTACAGCTCAATACACACAATTGTTAAGGGGATGCAGACCATTTGATGTAGAAACTGTACATTGGAGGAGGTTGGGTAGGTGGGGTGGGATTGATTGATTGATTGAAAAGTTTATTAACAGATTGCAGAATGGGTACAGTACAGTACAGCTCAATTATACATACAATTGTTAAGAGGATGCAGACCTGAGAAAAACTTTCGTCTTGTTTCCATCAGGGTCCCCCATTTTCAATTCATCATATGACACACACGACACGACATACAGATAGACAGTACTGCTACATCTATACATTTATGACATACCAGATTTTCAAATATAGTACTGTTTGTGATACTAAAAAAATCCAGAAAAAGAGTGTATATACATTTGACATAGAAACTGTGCATTGGGGGAGGTTGGGTAGGTGGGGTGGGGCTGTACATTGGAGGTGGGGGGGGGGGGGGTTGGGTAGGGGGGGGGGACACTGTACATTGGAATACTGACATACATTTGACATAGAAACTGTACATTGGAGGAGGTTGGGTAGGTGGGGTGAGGTTGGGTGGGGCTGTACATTGGAATACTGACAAAGCCATACTTGGTCTTTATTGTACAACTGGGTTAGGACATTTGTAGGGGCCAGTTTTGAATTGCAGTCTCCCGTAGGTGTTCTTTGAGAGTGTTTTTGAAGGTGGGTAGTGATTTGATCAAAACCCTCAGCTCGGAACTAGGCAAAATCTGCATATGGCTCGCTGATAACAAACTATCATTACACATGGGCAAAACAGAGTCCATTCTCTTCGGTTCAAATAACAAACTCAGCAAGACCGACGGCTTCTCAGTTACAGTGGGTGACAATATTGTCACAAGGAAAGACGAAATTACCTACCTGGGTTCCATCCTAGAGGCAAATCTTTCCTGTGACAAAATGGCATCCAATGTAATAAAAAAAGTCAACCAACGAACTAGATTCTTGTACCGGATCTCCTCTCTGGTAAACAAGAATACCCTGAAGACTCTGGCAGGAGCACTCATTCAAGGGTACTACGACTATGCGTGCACCTTATAGGCGCTTAAAACAAGATTACAAACATCACAAAACAAACTGGTCAGACTACTACTTGACCTTACCCCCAGAACCCACCTCACCCCTGCCCACTTTGACAACCTAGGATGGCTTAGAGTAGACGACAGAGTACAGCAACTTGCAATGGGCCTGGTCTATGATGTATTCGATTTAAAGAGAATAATCATTCAGGACGAGGAGATTACGTTAAGTTGTTTATTGCAACATTAAGCATGAGTGTAACTCCATCCACGGCTGGCAGCCAACTGACTGTCAGGACCCCTTGTGCAGGTATACATAACAGGAAGGTGCGCCTGGCGCGCCGGTCGTAAATGACATATTCAAGGCATGAATATTACATCCTCCTTCTTTTAAAGAAAGCTTTATAAGCTATGAACATAGATTGAAATAAAGAAAAATTTGCAATACTCTGTAAGAATTTCTTTGTAAACATTAACCATGTGCGTTACACTGTGTCAGGACCAGGCAATGTAAACAGGTAAGCATTAATATGTTAAGCATAAAAATATAGATTCTTGTATCAAAGGCATTACAGTTCGTATTGTGTGCACTCTTATTCTGGAAAGTCTGCTTGAATATTTGAACACTTCAGCTGTGAATAAGGTATGTATTCAAAGCTTATATTATCGTGTGTCTCACAACTCTTACCATATGTAGCTCTTATTCATAGATTAACCTGCTAACAAAATGGGAGCATATTGACAAGTAGACAGGTAAGTAAGTCATACATTTCAGCACACATAGTAAGTCATCCATTTCAGTATACATTAATATTCTGTTACATTTCACCACCCCCCCCTTTTTTTTTCTCAATGGGGTATATAACGGTGTTATAATAGGGTGATCCGCCTACACCCTGTACATTCACAGGTCTAGTACGTCCCGAGGCTTCACTGCTCGGCCGGACCTGGTGTAGTATGAAGCTGAGTTCGCTTCTGAGTCCTCTGACAGTTCAGGGGCGTTGGTGTCCGGTGGTTGATCGACGCTTTCTGGACCTGGCAGACCGTCGCTGTCCTGGAAGTGTTCCTCTTTTGTGTCCCTCAGGTGCCTGCGGTTGCAGCGGTATTCGTGTCCATCTTGGGTGCGAACGTGGTATGACCGTGCAGTGTCGGCTGGTTGTATGACTACTGCTGGCCTCCAGCGTCCATACTCTTGGAGCCTGACAGATTCACCACAGTGTAGTGGGGGCAGTGGTCTAGCTGACCTGTCATAGTATTTCTTCTGGTGCTGTTGTCTCTGCACTCGCTTGTCATGTCCATCTTTGGGGCTGACTACCCCTGGCCGCAGCTGTTGGTTGGTGCTCGGGAGGGTTGAGCGCAGCCTGCGGCTCATCAACAGCTGTGCCGGCGATTTGAAGTTGTCGATTGGGGTGTTACGATACTCAAGGAGGCTTAGGTAAGGGTCTCTTCCGTCTGCACTTTTCCACGACTTGCTCTATATGTTTACCCATTCCAGGCCAGAACATGATGTCTTGTGCTCTCAGTTTGCATTTTTCCATGCCCATGTGGCCTGCATGGATCTTGATCAGCATCTCTCCTCTGAGGCTGGTAGGGATGACTATTTTCTCCCCTTTGAAAATGATTCCATTCGTTTTGGATAGTTCATCTCGGTGGTTCCAGTATTCAGTGATGTTCTGGGGGCATTGTTTTCTTTCCTCAGGCCATCCCTCCATGATAGCCTGGCTGAGCAGCTTGAGCTGTGTGTCATTGTCTGTTGTTTCTCTGATCTCCTGTCGTCGTGTACAGGTAGGCTGTTGTACACCATGTGTACCTGAAGGTCCATCCCTTCACTGAGTCCGTCGTCGTGAGAGGTGAGTGATTTCCTGGACAGCGTGTCGGCAACTGGGATGTCTTTCCCAGGGCGGTGCACGATCGTGAAGTTGTACTTGTGTAGTTGTAGTATCATCCTCTGTAACCTCGGTGGAGCTGCGGCGATCGGCTTCTTCATGATCGACTCCAGGGGCTTATGGTCAGATTGCACCACAACATGGCGACCGTAGGCATATTGGTGGAAGCGTTTGAATCCATAAAGGACTACGTACATCTCCTTTTCGATTTGTGCGTAGTTGACCTTGTGATCTTGTGATCTTGTGAGTGATCTGGATGCGTAGCTAATGGGCCTTCCTTCCTGCATCAGCACAGCACCCAGACCATACTTTGATGCGTCCACTTGCAAGCTGAGCTCCTTTTCCGGGTCAAAGTAAATGAGGACCGGCCCCGGTTCACTGGTGAGTATGTCTTTCATCTTCTGGAATGCAGCATCATGCTGCGCGTCCCACAGGAACTCATTCGATTGCTTTAGTAACTGTCTCATGGGTGCGTTGATCTCGGAGAGGCTCGGGCGAATTTTGCCAGGTAGTTGACCATACCTAGCACGGTCTCCAGTTCTGCACGGCTCTTTGGCGCCTCCATCTCCTTGATGGCAGCTATCTTGCCTGGGTCAGGCTTCATGCCGTCAGCTGAAAGGACATGCCCGAAGTAGCTCACTTTGGTGGCTCCGATGGTGCACTTGTCTGCGTTGAGCCGAACGCCTCTCTCCCATGATCTCTCTAACATTGCATGTAGATTCTTGTCGTGCTCCTCTCTGGTCGCGCCATAGACAAGGATGTCGTCTACTATAGCTGCTACTCCGTTCAGTCCCTCGTATGTCTCGTCGATTTTCCGTTGGAATTCGTCCTGAGCAGAGGCGAGTCCAAACGGTAATCGTAGGAATCTGTATCGTCCAAAACGGTGTGTTGAACGTCGTCAGCTTCGATGATTCTGTAGAGAGCTTGATGGACCAGTATCCCGACCTTGCATCCAGTACGCTGAAATAGCGTGCGCCTGTTAGTCTGGGTGTGATGTCCTCTAGTGTCGGCAGAGGGTAGTGCGGGCGCTTGATAGCCTTGTTTAGCTCCTTAGGGTCCAAACATACTCTGAGCTTGCCTGTGCGTGGTTTCTCAACAATGACCAGTGCACTGACCCACTCCGTTGGTTCAATGACTTTAGCGATGATCTGTGTGTCTTCCATATTCTGCAGCTCCTTTTTCAGTCGGCTACGCAGGGCGATCGGTGTCCTTCTCAGTGGGCAGACTACTGGCGTGGCATCTGGGTCTATATGGATGTGACACTCTCCTGGGAATAGTCCGATCCGTTTAAACACATCGTGGTATTCTTCCATGATGGTCTGTTTATCTGTGTATGTAGTGACTGACAACACTAGTTTAATGAGGTCCATATTCAGGCATGTCTGTAAACCTAGAACTGGGGGTGCCTGAGTGTCTACTATGTAAAAGTCTAACAGCATATCACGCTCTTTGTATTTACACTTTAACGTGCATGTGCCCTTTACTACTAGTTTCTCTCCACCATAACCTGTCAGTCTGCGTGAAGTAGGCTGTATTTTGCGTTTATCTTGCAAACTGTGATACTCTCTCAAAGGAATTACATTTACTTGTGCACCTGTGTCTAGCTTAAATTTAAGCTCTGTGCCCTGTTTTCCTATTCGTATGTCTGCGAAAGCTTGTTCTGTCTCATCAAACCGTCTGTCTGTCACGGTGTCCAGATACAGTTCGTCTGACTCTTCTCCTGACTCAGAGCGCATGCTAATCTCGTGTACTGACTTTTTCTGGAAACTACCGGCCCTGCAAACTTTAGCAAAGTGGTTCCATTTTCCGCATTTCGCGCATTGTTTCCCTCTAGCTGCAGAGTTATCTCCTTCCTTGTGTGCTCTGCTCCCACAGTATCCACAGTTCCTTCGTGTGTCTGTGTCGCTCGCTCTGTTCGCTCTCTCTGTCCACTCTGTTCTGGGGCGGTACCTCTGTGCGGCATTCTTCTGTTCATGTCTGTGCACCTCGTGCACGAGCTGCTCATGCGCGCTGCTCGTGGCGCCAGTAAAGCTCTTTATCTGAGATTGTGCTAGCTCGTGGGCTCTAGCTATATCTATCGCTTTGTCTAATGACAAGTCTGATCCAACGTTTAATAGTTTCTCTCTTACTTTTGCTGAGTGTATGCCAAACACTATACGGTCTCTAACCATCTCATCATTGTTCGCATATGCACAGTCCTTCACCAGTAGTTTCAATGCAGTGACAAATTGTTCAAACGACTCGCTAGGTTGCTGGGTTTTTCATGGAATTTGTACCTAGCAAAAATCGTATTCCTCCTTGGAAGTACGTATGCTTCGAAATTGTCATAGTAGCTCTTCAATACCTTTGCTTCATCTGCACTGAGAGTCCATGTGTTGTAAATGTCCCTTCCTTTTTCTCCGCTCCACAGTAGCAGGTAGCTACATTTCTCGTCCTTTCCTTTCTTTTTAAGTGGGCCCGAAAACATAGCTCCGCGTGCTGCCTGAACTTCTTCCATTCTCCCGGTAAGTCCAGAGAATCCCAATTCATCCGTGGCGATGGGACTCTGTTGATATCCATGTTCATCCCGCTTCTGACACCATGATGTATTCGATTTAAAGAGAATAATCATTCAGGACGAGGAGATTACGTTAAGTTGTTTATTGCAACATTAAGCATGAGTGTGACTCCATCCACGGCTAGCAGCCAACTGATTGTCAGGACCCCTTGTGCAGGTATACACATAGATATCTATAGAACACATTATCTATGGGTATACATAATAGGAAGGTGCGCCTGGTGCGCCTGTCGTAAATGACATATTCAAGGCATGAATATTACAGTCTACAAGAATACCGTTTATGTCACAAATGTATCAGTACTAAATACCTATATGTCCCTATGCCATAAATGTCATGTATGTTGTGTATGTCATAAATGTCTATATGAATTGAAAATGGGGGACCCTGATGTAAACAAGACAAACGTCTTTCTCAGGTCTGCATCCCCTTAACAATTGTGTGTATTGAGCCGTACTGTATTGTACCCATTCTGCAATCTGTTAAATAAAGTTTTCATTCATTCATTCATTCATTCATTCATTCATTCATTCATTCATTCATTCATTCATTCATTCATTCAGAGAAAGACTTTCGTCTTGTTTACATCAGGGTCCCCCATTTTCAATTCATCATAACATATGACATACACGACATACAGATACAGTATCTGCTACATCTATACATTTATACCAGATTTACAAATACAGTAGGCCTACTGTTTGTGATACAAAGAGTCTAAAAAAGAGAGTATACATTTGACGTAGAAACTGTACATTGGAGGAGGTTGGGTAGGTGGGGGGAAACTGTACAACTGTACAAGCAAAACTGTACATTGGAATATCGACAAAACCTTACTTTGTCCCAAGAAGAGGGTCTCGTGTATTATTGGGTTAGGACATTTACTGTACATTTACAGGGGCCAGTTTCGAATTGCAGTCTCCCGTAGGTGCTCTTTGAGAGTGGTTTTGAAAGTGGGTAGTGATTTAAAGGTGTCATGCAGTGCTATTCCTAGCACTATTTGGGCAACTTTACACACTTCCTGTGAGTCTATGTAACACATGTGTAATTTTTATTCCAAAAATAATCATTGTTTTATATTTCTAATCTTGTACTCAAAACCAGCATTTTTCAGCCTCATGAAAGCAGGCTATTATTGGCTTGGCTCCACCCACACTTTGAGTGACAGCCACCCACCAAATAGCTCCGCCCATCTCCCCGTCATTCCATCCAGGTGGAGGTCTTATTGATTGATTGATTGATTGAAAACTTTATTAACAGATTGTAGAATGGGTACAATACAGTACAGCTCAATACACACAATTGTTAAGGGGATGCAGACCAGAGAAAGACTTTCGTCTTGTTTACATCAGGGTCCCCCCTTAGGTTTCAGGTTACATACAAATATGGTATGTCATAAATATAGAGATGTAGCAGTACTGTCTATCTATATATATATATGTTACCACTATTTGTAAAAGCCACAACCACGTTACCATATTTGTAATAATGTAAATCATTGTGTCGTTGTACATATTGTGTATACATCGTTAGAAGCTAACATAGGTTCCATCACTCTGAGAGTCCATGTTATGAACTATTACCACAGATATTTTCAGTTTTCAGGGTTGATCTAACAGTTTTGATTATGAAATCTCAGTCAAGGGTACCACAGGTCCTCTTCTCAGACCTGTGGGGCAAAGCACTGCACCATGCAAGCTACATGTCGCTGCATGTTGATCAATAGTAGCCCACTCGGTGCATCACAGTGGGCTACTATTGTGCTAACAACATGCTGCGACGTCTAGCTTGTTAGCCGGCATGAATACCTGATTTAAAATGGTTCTCTCCTCTTTGTATACCTTTGTCCTCACAAGTATTCTGCCAGGGAACTTATGGACACGACAATAGTAGTAGTTATAAGGTGTTTGAGCTTGTAACGTTAGTTAGCTCATAGCTATCGTGGTACACGAGAGCTATGAGCTAACTAACGTTACAAGCTCAAACGATAGCTATGAGCTAACTAACGTTACAAGCTCAAACACCTTATAACTACTACTATTGTCGTGTCCATAAGTTCCCTGGCAGAATAATTGTGAGGAAAAAGGTATACGAAGAGGAGAGAACCATTTTAAATCGGGCATTCATGCCGGCTAACAAGCTAGACGTCGGGGTATGTTGTTAGCACAATAGCTACCAAGCTAAGCTACGTTAGCTTCTAACGGTGTATACACAATATGTACAACGACACAATGATCAAACACCTTATAACTACTACTATTGTCGTATCCATAAGTTCCCTGGCAGAATACTTGTGAGGACAAAGAGGAGAGAACCATTTTAAATCGAGCACTCATGCCGGCCGACAAGCCGGACACCGCGGTTGTTGTTAGCACAATAGTAGCCCACTGTGATGCACCGAGTGGGCCACCATTGATCAACATGCAGCGATGTGTAGCTTGCATGATGCGTGTGCAGTACACAGGTCTGAGAAGAGGACCTGCACATGATAGCAACCGGGAGCGTCGCGGAGCATTCCTAGATCCACTTCAACCAGCCGAGCGTCGGGAGCTCCAGCAGCTTGTCGATGTGCTAATAGCCTGGAGCCAGCTACCGTTAGCTTGCAGAGGCTATTAGCACACCGACAAGCTGTGTAGCCAGCAGGCTGAATGCTCCGCGACGCTGGTTGAAGTGGATCTAGGTAGCCAGCAGGCTGAATGCTCCGCGACGCCCCCGGTTGCTAACGCCGGCCCCGGCTGGTGCTAACTAGCTAGCGATCGCTCCCGAGTCCCGAGAGCTAACGCCGGTCTGTCTGTCGAAGAATGGAGGCGGGCATTACTAAAACCACAGAGCCAATCACATCACTGTGCGCTATAAACAGCGCCCTGTGACGTGCACCAGGTCGTCAAATCAACATGACCTGATTTACTAGAGGCAAACAGGGGATGGGCTGTAGCTGAGGAATTCGTCAATATAGTATTTAGGCCCAAAAACACATTGATACGAACTCCTATTACTATAATACAATGCTAGAGACTGAAAAATGACATTTATAACGCATAGCCCCTTTAACATTCTTTTACAGCTTTGGGTAGGGGGCGTTCCACATGGATGAATGAATGAATGAAAACTTTATTAACAGATTGCAGAATGGGTACAGTGCAGTACAGCTCAATACATACAATTGTTAAGGGGATGCAGACCAGAGAAAGACTTTCGTCTTGTTTCCACCAGGGTCCCCCATTTCCAATTCATCGTAACATATATGACATACATGACATACAGATAGACAGTACTGCTACATCTATACATTTATGACATACCAGATTTGCAATTACAGTACTGTATTTGTGATACAAAAAGAGTCCAGAAAGAACCGAGTATATACATTAGGCGTAGAAACTGTACATTGGATTGGGTAGGTGGGGGTGGGACTGTACATTGGAGGTGGTTGGGGGGGGGGGGGGGTAGGAGTGGGGGGGGGGGGGGGGGGGGGGGTTGGGTAGGAGTGGGGGGGGGGGGGGGTTGGGTAGGAGGGGTGGGTGGGGGACACTGTACAACTGTACAAACAACACTGTACATTGGATTATTGACAAGACCATACTTGGTAATTTACTGTACATTGGCGGGGGTTGTGCTCGGACATTTACAGGGGCCAGTTTCGAGTTGCAGTCTCCCTTAGGTGTTTTTTGAGAGAGTTTTTGAAAGTGGGTAGTGATTCACATTCCTTTACAGCTTTGGGTAGGGCGTTCCACATTGATGTGGCATAATTGCGAAACGTGTTTAGACCCTTGTTTGAGCCGAATCTGGGTTTAACATGATTTGTGGAGCTCCCTCTGGTGTTGTGATCGTGGTATTCACTGACCTTTGGGAAGTATTTAGTCATGTACATGGGTACCTTGGTCGTGTAGTGTATCTTGTAGACCAGGCCCATTGCAAGTTGCTGTACTCTGTCGTCTACTCTAAGCCATCCTAGGTTGTCAAAGTGGGCAGGGGTGAGGTGGGTTCTAGGGGTAAGGTCAAGCAGTAGTCTGACCAGTTTGTTTTGAGATGTTTGTAATTTTGTTTTTAGCGCCTTTGAGGTGCTTTGGTACCATGAGGTGCAAGCATAGTCGTAGTACCCTTGAATGAGTGCTCCTGCTAGAGTCTTCAGGGTATTCTTGTTTACCAGTGAGGAGATCCGGTACAAGAAACGAGTTTGTTGGTTGACTTTTTTTATTACATTGGATGCCATTTTGTCACAGGAAAGATTTGCCTCTAGGATGGAACCCAGGTAGGTAATATCTTCTTTCCTTGTGACAATATTGTCACCCACTGTAACTGAGAAGCCGTCGGTCTTGCTGAGTTTGTTATTTGAACCGAAGAGAATGGACTCTGTTTTGCCCATGTGTAATGATAGTTTGTTATCAGCGAGCCATATGCAGATTTTGCTTAGTTCTGAGCTGAGGGTTTTTTCAACCTGTAATTTGTTCTTGTCAGAGACCAGCAGGGCTGAGTCGTCCGCAAACAGGAACAAGTTGCAGTCACAAGCTGACGACATGTCATTTGCATAAATTAGGAACAGTAGCGGACCTAGTATGCTTCCTTGTGGAACACCACAGTTTACTGTGAGGGGGGGGGATAGGGTACCGTTTACCTCCACCATCTGCTCTCGCATACACGGTATATAAAACCTGTTATATCAAAGCAAACTAAAATTAAAAAAAAACTAATATTACTTCGTGATGGATGTTTATCAAAAACACAGAACACAGCGCACACGACACGGTCGACACCGGATATTAATACACCACCGGAAAAGTATAGCGGAGGAATCGAGTAGACTCGCGTGATTTTCCCCCCGTAGCCTATGTTTGCGAAGACGCTCTCTGATTGGCTAGCCGCGTACAGCGAAGACCCTCTCTGATTGGTTTAGCGCCGAAGGGTTTGATTGATTGATTGATTGAAAACTTTATTAACAGATTGCAACGCGGGTAGGTACAATACAGTACAGCTCAATACACACAATTGTTAAGGGGATGCAGACCAGAGAAAGACTTTTGTCTTGTTTACATCAGGGTCCCCCATTTTCAATTCATCAGGACATTTATGACATACATGACATACAGATAGTCAGTACTGCTACATCTATACATTTATGACATACCAGATTTGCAATTACAGTACTGTTTGTGATACAGAAGGAGTCAAGAAAAGGGAGTATATACATTTGACGTAGAAACTGTACATTGGAGGAGGTTGTGTGGGGGGGGGTTGGGTACATTGGGATATTGACAACCATACTGGGTAATTTACATTGGAGGTGGGGGGGGGGGGGGGGCACACTGTATAAACAAGTAAAACTGTACATTGAGGGGGGGGGGGGAGACACTGTACAAACAAACAAAATTGTACATTGGACTATTGACAGAACCATACTAGGTAAATTACTGTACATTGGAGGGGGTTGGGTTAGGATATTTACAGGGGCCAGTGTTGAATTGCAGTCTCCCGTAGGTGTCCCTTGAGAGAGGTTTTGAAAGTGGGTAGTGATTCACATTCCTTTACAGCTTTGGGTAGGGCGTTCCACATTGATGTGGCATAATTGCGAAACGTGTTTAGTCCCTTATTTGAGCCGAATCTGGGTTTAACATGATTTGTGGAGCTCCCTCTGGTGTTGTGATCGTGGTATTCACTGACCTTTGGGAAGTATTTTGACATGTACATGGGTACCTTGGTCGTGTAGTGTATCTTGTAGACCAGGCCCATTGCTAGTTGCTGTACTCTGTCGTCTACTCTAAGCCATCCTAGGTTGTCAAAGTGTGCAGGGGTGAGGTGGGTTCTAGGAGTAAGGTCAAGCAGTAGTCTGACCAGTTTGGGTCTCTTCCGCCTTGTACATATTCTCTGCTTCAAAGTGGTTATGCTTTGGCCCTCTTTCGAAGTGGGTTATGCATTTGTTGCATACTTTATTACACCAATAACAGATGTTTGGGTCCTTATATAGGCTATTTGGGGTTTATGTTGAGATTTAGAAGGCCATGCATAGCTCAAATTAACAAAAGCATGCCATGCACGTTAGTAGTGTAAAGCTAACAGGACATAATAGTCAGTCTGTCTGTGTGTTGGGGGGTATTGCATTGAATGTGAGTTGAGGCATAATGACACCTAAACTATTAATAATAACACTACAACTCTGTACATACATCTGGTTAGCAGTATAACTCAGTAGTTATATCACCTGTGCATTATATTACTGTTGCACTTTACTGTTACATTTGCACTCTGGTTGGATGCCAAACTTATTGTTGTTGTACTGTACTTGTGCTGCATGTGACAGGGAAATGACAATACATTAGACAATGACAATACATTAGAATCGAATCTCATTTTGAGAATACGAACTGTATAGGCCTATAGTATGCATGCACACTGTGCATACTAGTAAAATAATGCATAACCACTTTGAAGCAGAGAATATGTACAAGGCGGAAGAGACCCTTCGGCGCTAAACCAATCAGAGAGGGTCTTCGCTGTACCCGGGCTAGCCAATCAGAGAGCGTCTTCGCAAACAAAGGCTACGGGAAAGAAATCACGCAGTAGACCCACAGGAGCGAAGTGGGGAAAAAAATCGAAGAAGAAGAAAAAAAGAGCCACATCTGAGGGTTCTGGGGGGGGCGGATTTTGGACAAAGTTTCCTAACTAGTCCCGACCCGAGGAAGCCCCGGGGGTTGAGAGGGAACCGCCTTTACCAGGTAATTAACCAAGAGTTACTATTATTATTCAGTTAGTTAAATTATGTCAGTGTGTCTGAGTGCAACACGGCGGCGCGAGCTGCCGCTTCTGTGTGTCTGGCCGCCGGAAGCGTCTCGCGCAGCAACAGAGGCGACGGTTTTTATTTTTTTTAGATTTTTTATTCCAGACTTTTTTTTTTCCTTTCTCTTTTTTTCTCTCTCAGTGAGAGATGAACGGGGGACGAGGAGCGACGTTGTTTATTATGTTTCTATATAGAGCACGACAAACGACATGATTACAAAAACAAAACACAGGCCTCGTCGTCGTTGTTGTTAGCGTGCTGCTAGCGGAACAAAAGCAGAGCATATAAATGGTGGCAAGTTAGCCGCCGTGTTGTCTTTTCAGGCTAAACCAGCTTGTTTACATCTGCTGTGAGGTTGTGTGTGTTTGTTGCGTTGTTGCAGCGACCTACACATTCTAGCAACTCCATCTCGTTTATCCCCTGTCTATATATTATTATAATTAATGATATCTTCTGATACCCCACCTACCCTCCTGATTAATTGAAAATGGGGGACCCTGATGTAAACAAGACGAAAGTCTTTCTCTGGTCTGCATCCCCTTAACAATTGTGTGTATTGAGCCTTACTGTATTGTACCCCATTCTGAAATCTGTTAATAAAGTTATCAATCAATCAAAAACCCAACCTCCTCCAATGTACAGTTTCTACGTAAAATGTATACGCTCTTTTTTAGACTCTTTTTCACAAACAGTACTGTATTTGTAAATCTGGTATGTCATAAATGTATAGATGTAGCAGTACTGTATCTGTCGTTAATGTCCTGATGAATTGAAAATGGGGGACCCTGATGTAAACAAGACGAAAGTCTTTCTCTGGTCTGCATCCCCTTAACAATTGTGTGTATTGAGCCGTACTGTATTGTACCCATTCTGCAATCTGTTAATACAATTATCAATCAATCAAATTTGATTTGTGTGCTGCTAAGAGTTCACACACCACCACGCAATGCAAGAGAACGATTCAGCCACGACAGACGACGTTTAATAATAACCTTCAATTTGAGTTGTAGTTGTAGTGTTATTATTAATAGTTTAGGTGTCATTATGCCTCAACTCACATTCAATGCAATACCCCCCAACACACAGACATACTGACTATATGTCCTGTTAGCTTTACACTACTAACGTGCATGGCATGCTTTTGTTATTTTGAGCTATGCATGGCCTTCTAAATCTCAACATAAACCCCAAATAGCCTATAAGGACCCAAACATCTGTTATTGGTGTAAAGTAGTATGCAACAATTGCATGCCATGATGGAAAATAATTTCTATAAAACTTCACACTACAGCAAGGCTACATTTATACTGCAAGCCTTAGTGCAGTGCTCAATTCTGATTAATTTCTCACATCAGATTATTTTTGGTTGGCTGTTCAAGTTCAAGTTCAAGTTCTTTAATAGTTGTCATACAGAAGTACAGAATACTTTCATACAAAATGCTTCTTACTGTTACGCTCCAGAGACTGTGCTAGACAAGATAGTATCAAATAACATAATAACATAATATAGCATGAATTTAGAAGAAGAAAAATGAGGTCACAGTGTTCGGTATAGACATATGTACAATGTTCTGAGTTACCATATAATATACAATACACAATACTATGCAGTGTACTAATGTACAGTACTATCTAGTGCAAAGCAGAAATGGGATGAGGTACAGTTTTAGGTACAATTTACAGTAAGGTGTATGAGTTGTAGTGCAATCCTTCATCCATAAATATAAAGTGTGGGGAGTGGGTGCTACAGTGTGTTTGTTTAAAGTGGGTGTGTGCTATAAAGTGTGTGGAGTGGGTGCTACAGTGTGTTTGTTTAAAGTGAGTGTGTGCGTGTGGATGTGTGTGCTATGTGCGTTTGGTGGTTGTTGTTGTGTAGTGTTCATTCATTGTTCGTTTAGCAGCCTGATGGCCTGGGGATAGAAGCTTCTTCTGAGTCTTTCTGTGCTCGCCTTGAGACTCCGGTATCGCTTGCCTGACCGCAGCAGTTCAAAGAGGCAGTTGTTCGGGTGACTGGAGTAACACCACTGGAGTCACATAATTGTAGAACATTTGGCCAATATTAAGTCAAGTAAGTAAGTCAAGTAATTTATTTATAGAGCACATTTAAAAGCTCGAGAGCCAACCAAAGTGCTGTACAGTACAGTCAAAGCATAAAATCAATGTCCTATAAAATACACAAATACAAAAAGGCACAACAGGACAGGACAGTACATTCAAAAAATAGGACAAGCGTAAAGGGGAGCACAAAGTACAGTATAGCACACCAGGGACAGAGGAGCACAAGAAGAGATACAAGAGGGAGGGGGCAGGATAAAATTGCATGGGAGTGTGTGGGTTAGGGTGTGGGAGAAATCAGGATTAATCGAAGGCTAGGGAATAAAAGTGGGTTTTTAAACTGGCCTTAAATGTCTCCAGCGTAGGGGCAGATCGAATCTCCAGGGGAAGCTGGTTCCATAGTTTGGGGGCTACGGCCTTGAAGGAGCGATCGCCTCTCTTTTTTAGTCTGGGGGGGGGGGGGGGGGGGGGGGGAACGACGACACCAGCCGAGCCTGGTTAGAGGATCTTAGTGACCTGGGTGCTGAGTAGGGGGTGATGAGCTCGGTGATGTATAGGGGTGCTGCACCCGATAGTGCCTTGAAGGTGAGGAGGAGGATTTTGAAATCTATTCTAAGTGGGACTGGGAGCCAGTATAGGGAGGCTAGGACTGGTGTGATGTGCTCTCTCTTTCTGGTGCCGGTAAGGAACCTAGCTGCAGAGTGCTGGACCATTTTGAGGCGGGACATGGCTGCCTGACTGATGCCGGTGTAGAGGGCATTGCAGTAGTCAAGGCGTGATGTGATGAATGCATTGACTACTGTTTCCAGGTCGACGGGTGAAAGGATTGGTTTTATTTTACTGACAATATTAGTTTCCACGCTCCTGAACTGACCTGCTGCACTAATAAACAATGGAGATGGGTGTGAAAAATAGTGACACATGTCAATGTAGAGTGACGTGAAAGTCGCATGACTGTTCACACTGAGGTCACAATGCAAAAAATCAGACCCCGAATCTGATTTCTTTACTCGTATGTGTCTCAGATCTGTTTTTATTCATGACAGTGTGAAGAACAACACAAATCACATAGGATCAGATTTTTTTCTATTCTGATTTGGGCCACTTTCATGTGTGTTCAGATTTCAGTGTTTTATGTGTGTAAATCTGTTATTTAGTTAGGCCTATTGGTTGACATAAGTAAATTTTGTTTATTTATTAGGTTAATATAAAACCATGTTTAGAATATTTTTTTAATTTGTTAAATACATGTTTTGATTTTTTTTAAGTGGTGAGTGACTTTTTTCTTTCTTTTTTGCCACATCGCTGCTGTCGGGACAAAACCTCATAACTCCAAAAACCCAACTTTTCAGCAGATGAAAAAAAACGAACACAGATTTGAGGGTGAATAGAGTTAGGAGGTTTAGACAGATGATCGGTTTAATGCTTTCCTATTGTTTAAACTTTGTAAAACCCACACACACATATGGAGGATGATCTACGGAGTTGATTTATATAATAAAAAAAAAATTCAAAAAATGGAGTTATGAGGTTTTGTCCCGACAGCAGCGACATGCAGCTTGCCCGCTTAGAGTCGAGACAAATGTGTTTTACTCTAGGTCTATTTCTTTTTTTCAATTTTTCTCCCACCCCAATTACCCACTGTGCCAATTCTTCCCTCCCCTGTCTTGAACGTTGCTCGCATATGCCCCCCACTGGTCGGTTGTAGGTAGAATAGAAGCCTTGCATCACGTGTCCCCTCCGATACACGAGGAGGCAGCCTGTCACATCTTTTCACCTGCCAGCGCGGACTCTCATTGGCGAGGTGTAACGTGTGGGAGGCTCACACTACCCCCGCCATTTCCTGTCTCTGCTGTGCAGGCGTCCCCCAACCGACCTGTAGGAGTCGCTGTCCACAACGTCCAGATTAACACCCATCGACTTCCACCCGCCAATTGAGTTAGTATGACGACTGGCCCGAGCCGGAGGCAACGCCGACAGCCGGAGTCGAACCCGGTGTCTCTTGCGTTGGTGACAAGCGCAATGTCCTCTGCGCCACCCAGCCGCCCCACTCTAGACCTATTTCTATGTTTCATATGCCATGCAATGTTGTGAGAATGCAATATGTCGCTGCTGCGGAAATAAACCTTTTGATTGAGGAAACGAATACATTTGTTATTGTTTGGTAAATTGGGTATTTTAGTTACAATTAATCGATTGATCGTTAACATTATCAATGATCGAGTAAGTAACGTGCTTACAATTTGCAACCCTAGTCATAATAAGCCTAACCTTGTATTTTGATAATAAATGGGTATGTACCAAATCCCAAAAGCGACACTGTCTGATTAGCTACTTGCTAAGCTATACTGGTGCAGTTATTTTCATGCTGACACGTTGATGTCACACAGCCAGACACGTTACACACTGCTGCACTGCACATGAATTTATAAATTAAACCATAAACTGACTTCAGTGTCCTCCATGTTTACATCCATCTTATTTATTGTTCATTTGCGCATGCTGGTCAGTTCAGGAGCAGTGACCAGTTCACACTGGAATCTGATATTATAAAAAATTATGTATATATATATATGAACAGCCAAACAAAGAAAATCTGATCTGAGCAATAAATCAGATTTGAGTACTAAGGCCTGCAGTGTGAACGCAGCCATGATATCCTTCCCTTCAATGGATCAGAAGTCTTTGCTTGATTCCTTTCACATCCTCCTCCGTCCTAATCTCATTATCAGAAGTTATTGGGAGTTAATCTTTAAATTATTTGTTTAAAGTCTCCTGCTGCAACACAGTCTCATCAGAAAACATGAATAAAGTACTACTCTATCACAGGAAAAAATCGACATAATACATTATGTTATTTATATATAAGTAATATATTTACATTTTATATCGACAAAAGTCCAAAACAAGCGCGACCGGGAGTCAAGTTTGTTTATTATTTGTCACAACAAAATACAGAATACTTTATGATGAAATGCTTTTTTCTGTATGAGCCCCTGAGAATGTGCTACATACAGTAAAAATAAAGTAAGTAAAAAAAGGTTATTAAGAAGTAAGTAAAGTCAATATACATATATTATATACAATATACAATACAGAGTAAAATTAGTAACAGTGAGGTACAATGCAGAGGTACAAAACTTAGGGTAGGGTGCAAATGAAGTATGAATGTAGTGCAAATCTCTTTAATAATAGATACATATAAAGTGTCTAAAGTGAGTGGTAAGGTGAGTGTTTGTTTAAAGTGAGTGTGTAGATAATGGGTTGTTACATAGTGTCATTGTCATTGTTCATCCTGATGGCCTGGGGATAGAAGCTCCTTCTGAGTCTCTCTGTCCCGGCCATGAGACTCCGGTAGCGCTTGCCTGACCGCAGCAGTTCAAAGAGGCAGTTGTTTGGGTGACTAGAGTCTTTGATTATTATCTTAGCCTTGGCCCTGCAACGCTTGTTTAACGCTTGTTAAACTAACAATGATTGTGGTTGCGGGCGAGTGCTCTAACCACTAGACTAAGACACCCACCTTGATACAAACACAGCTCTCACCACTAGACTAAGACACCCACCCTGATACAAACACAGCTCTCACCACTAGACTAAGACACCCACCTTGATACAAACACAGCTCTCACCACTAGACTAAGACACCCACCCTGATACAAACACAGCTCTCACCACTAGACTAAGACACCCACCTTGATACAAACACAGCTCTCACCACTAGACTAAGACACCCACCTTGATACAAACACAGCTCTCACCACTAGACTAAGACACCCACCCTGATACAAACACAGCTCTCACCACTAGACTAAGACACCCACCTTGATACAAACACAGCTCTCACCACTAGACTAAGACACCCACCTTGACACAAACACAGCTCTCACCACTAGAGCAAGACACCCACCCTGATACAAACACAGCTCTCACCACTAGACTAAGACACCCACCTGATACAAACACAGCTCTCACCACTAGACTAAGACACCCACCCTGATACAAACACAGCTCTCACCACTAGACTAAGACACCCACCCTGATACAAACACAGCTCTCACCACTAGACTAAGACACCCACCCACCCTGATAAACACAGCTCTCACGTCTCACCACTAGACTAAGACACCCACCCTGATACAAACACAGCTCTCACCACTAGACTAAGACACCCAGCCTGATACTAACACAGCTCCCACCTCTAGACTAAGACACCCACCCTGATACAAACACAGCTCTCACCACTAGACTAAGGGTGGTTTCTCACTCACTGCTCTGTGTCGAATCAGAGCCGGCTCGCATCAGAAAATGGTGTGTCTGTCTGAGTGAGAACGCTGTCCCCCGTCCCCGCCCCCCGCTGATTCGTCCCCGGGGGCGCTGAACCTGGACGCCTGAAATAGGTGGTCTCAGGTGCGCGCTGAGTGGGGGCGGTTAGGCCTGGCAATTTTGTTTGCCATTGATATGTCTATACATTGTTCAATGCATTTATTTCTATAGACCAGTGGTGCCCAACCAGTCGGCCGTGGTCGACCAGTAGATCAATGACATGCAATATAATTGCCACAAGCGATGGGATAATGTTAGCTTCTGAACAGGCTAGCTAACTAGCGTTTAGCCGTTAGCCATTGCTGTATACTATACTTTCTTGTTCGAATGCATTTATTTCTATTAGACCAGTGGTGCCCAACCAGTCGGCCGTGGTCGACCAGTAGATCGCTCAAAACGCTCAAAAGCGGACTCTACAACACCATCCATTCGTGATAAAATGGGGTGGGTTATATTGACAAGGCTTGACAACAGAGGTTCAAATATAACTTCATATTTATTGGCAATTTGTTCATTTTATATCAACATCCAGAGTCCGCAGTCGTGTTAAGACATTCCCGTTTACATTTTCGGTCGACCAGTAGATCAATGACATTCAATATAATCGATGCGAGCAATGTTACTAGTAAAACTAGCGTTAGCCGTTAGCTTAGCTTTATTGTTAACCCTGCAAAACGATCAAAAGCGGACTCTACAACAGAGTTCCATTCGTGAGAAAAGGGGGGTGGGTTATATTGACAAGGCTTGACAACAGAGGTTCAAATATAACTTCATATTTATTAGTTATTTGTTTCTTTATATCAACATCCATTCTCCAGTCTCCGTGTTAACACTTCCTGTGTTTACATTTCGAGCGTGACATCATCGACTACGGCAAGCTTACAAGCTCAAAACGCAAACCGTAAACAAAACCCAGAGCGCACCCAGACTGAAGTGTGTATACAAACTAGAGGGGGGAGAGGGGGGGGGGGAGTTCGGCACGGAACTCGGAATGAGGACGGCACGGAGCTGATTTCGACCCCGATGTTGAGTGAGAAAGCCCCCTAAGACACCCACCCTGATACAAACACAGCTCTCACCACTAGACTAAGACACACCCACCCTGATACAAACACATGTAATATATACGCATTGTACATTTTCATAAATAAGTCAATATATTACTTGTGGCTATAACATAAGATTAGATTCAAATGTATTGTTGTCATCATACAGCACAAGTACAATACACCAAACAGAAGTTTGGCATCCAACCAGAGTGCAAATGTAACGGAGTAAAGTAATAATAACTTTATTTGTGAAGTGCAGTAGTAATATGGATGTTTGTCATATGTTTCCTGTGGTCGATAAGTACTTTCCTTTTCTTACATGTTACTTGTCCTTTATGTTTTTGTAGATTTTTATTGGGTTTTTACTACCGGGCAGTCCGGTAGAGAGAGAGAGAGCGAGAGCGAGAGAGGAGGAATGGGAGACAGACCAGGGGAAGACATTCTGCAAAGAGCGCCGGGTCCGGCAATCGAACCTGGGTCGGCCGTGTTGCGACGCAGCGCATTATGTGGTTCGCCACTCGGGCGCCCCCTTTCCTTTTCTTAAGTGAGATCGGGCTGCCCCCCCCCCCCCTCCCCTCCCTGACACATTGTTAAACATTAACCTGTTCAAGTCGTGACCACTGAGTTGATGAAGATGATGATGATGATGAAGGAGGACGGGACACCGGGGCAGGTTGAATCAACTGCCACGTGTCTCGTTTTCCACCGACAAACCCCCCCCAAAAACCACAGAAGAAGAGCGCAGTGGGGGAGGAAGGCCGGTTGTTTTCTAAGTGTTGCTTTGTATAATTGCAGACATAATGGAGGATTCCCATTTCAACTCGTCGTACTTCTGGTCTCCCATCCCCACCGTTCAAGGACAGGTAAGTGACACGTCAGTGACACTAAACCCAATGTGCGCTTGCATAGCCGCTTTGAAGACGGTGAACCCTCACATACCAAGTGGTCTTCTAAAAAAAAACACAAGTTGCAAGTTTTTGGAACGGAACGAGTCCCTCGACGTTGTGGTCATGCCTTTCCTTCTGCTCTCATCTTTTCACACTTTACCCCAAACTTACCCTCTACTGTCACTTCTACTGTGTACTGTCACCTCTACTGTCACTCACTCTCTCATCACTCTCATCCTCGCTCCACTCCTCCTTCACGCTCCTTCCTCACCACCTCTCCTCCTTCACGCTCCTTCCTTAACTCCTCTCCTCCTTCACGCTCCTTCCTCACCTCCTCTCCTCCTTCACACTCCTTCCTTACCTCCTCTCCTTCACGCTCCTTCCTTACCTCCTCTCCTTCACGCTCCTTCCTTACCTCCTCTCCTTCACGCACTTCCTTACCTCCTCTCCTTCACGCTCCTTCCTTACCTCCTCTCCTTCACGCTCCTTCCTTACCTCTCCTTCACGCTCCTTCCTTACCTCCTCTCCTTCACGCTCCTTCCTCACCTCCTCTCCTCCTTCACGCTCCTTCCTTACCTCCTCTCCCCCTTCACGCTCCTTCCTTACCCCCTCTCCTCCTTCACGCTCCTTCCTTACCTCCTCTCCCCCTTCACGCTCCTTCCTTACCCCCTCTCCTCCTTCACGCTCCTTCCTTACCTCCTCTCCCCCTTCACGCTCCTTCCTCACCACCTCTCCTCCTTCACGCTCCTTCCTCACCACCTCTCCTCCTTCACGCTCCTTCCTTACCTCCTCTCCTCCTTCACGCTCCTTCCTTACCTCCTCTCCTCCTTCACGCTCCTTCCTTACCTCCTCTCTTCCTTCACGCTCCTTCCTTACCTCCTCTCCTCTTTCACGCTCCTTCCTTACCTCCTCTCCTCTTTCACGCTCCTTCCTTACCTCCTCTCCTCCTTCACGCTCCTTCCTTACCTCCTCTCCTCCTTCACGCTCCTTCCTTACCTCCTCTCCTCCTTCACGCTCCTTCCTTACCTCCTCTCCTCCTTCACGCTCCTTCCTTACCTCCTCTCCTCCTTCACGCTCCTTCCTTACCTCCTCTCCTCCTTCACGCTCCTTCCTTACCTCCTCTCCTCCTTCACGCTCCTTCCTTACCTCCTCTCCTCCTTCACGCTCCTTCCTTACCTCCTCTCCTCCTTCACGCTCCTTCCTTACCTCCTCCTTCACGCTCCTTCCTTACCTCCTCTCCTCCTTCACGCTCCTTCCTTACCTCCTCTCCTCCTTCACGCTCCTTCCTTACCTCCTCCTTCACGCTCCTTCCTTACCTCCTCTCCTTCACGCTCCTTCCTTACCTCCTCTCCTCCTTCACGCTCCTTCCTTACCTCCTCTCCTCCTTCACGCTCCTTCCTTACCTCCTCTCCTCCTTCACGCTCCTTCCTTACCTCCTCTCCTCCTTCACGCTCCTTCCTTACCTCCTCTCCTCCTTCACGCTCCTTCCTTACCTCCTCTCCTTCACGCTCCTTCCTTACCCCCTCTCCTCTTTCACGCTCCTTCCTCACCACCTCTCCTCCTTCACACTCCTTCCTTACCTCCTCTCTTCCTTAAATCTCTCGTCACCATCCTCCCCCTCCTATCGTGACCCCCCCCCCCCCCCCCCCTCCCCCGTATAGATTGAGAACGCCATGTTCCTCAACAAGATGAAGGAGCACCTGGGTCCAGACAAGGGCAGCGCTCCCCCAGGCTTCCCTCACGCCTCCTCCTCGCAGCACTACCCCGTGCTCTCCATGGACGGCAGTGTGGGGGGGGCGAGGGTGGTGATGACCAAACAGGAAGGAGCGGGAGGGGGGGGCCACCTCCACCAGGCCCACGCCTCCCAGAACATCACCGTGCTGCCCGTCCCGTCTACTACAGGCATCATGACTGCAGGTGAGTACACTGACGTGTGTGTGTGTTGTCTTGTGTGTGTGTGTGTGAGTTGTGTGTGTGTGTGTTGTCTTGTGTGTGTGTGTGTGTGTGTGTGTGTGTGTGTGTGTGTTGTCTTGTGTGTGTGTGTGTGTGTGTGTGTGTGTTGTCTTGTGTGTGTGAGTTGTGTGTGTGTTGTCTTGTGTGTGTGTGTGTGTTGTCTTGTGTGTGTTGTCTTTGTGTGTGTGTGTGTGAGTTGTGTGTGTGTGTTGTCTTGTGTGTGTGTGTGTGTTGTCTTGTGTGTGTGTGTGTGTTGTCTTGTGTATGTGTGTGTTGTCTTGTGTGTGTGTGTGAGTTGTGTGTGTGTGTGTTGTCTTGTGTGTGTGTGTTGTCTTGTGTGTGTGTGTGTGTGTTGTCTTGTGTGTGTGTGAGTTGTGTGTGTGTGTGTTGTCTTGTGTGTGTGTGTGTTGTATTGTGTGTGTGTGTGTTTTGTGTGTGTTGTCTTGTGTGTGTGTGTGTGTGAGTTGTGTGTCTTGTCTCTGTGTGTGTGTGTGTTGTCTTGTCTGTGTGTGTGTGTTGTCTTGTCTGTGTGTGTGTGTTGTCTTGTGTGTGCGTGTGCGCAGCAGTCGGGTCATGGTGTCTCTCTCTCCAGCTGTGTGTGTGCGTGTGTGTGTGTGTGTGCGTGTGTGTGTGTGTGTGTGTCTCAGCAGTCGGGTCATGGTGTCTCTCTCCAGCTGTGTGTGTGTGTGTGTGTGTGTGTGTGTGTGTGTGTGTGTGTGTGTGTGTGTGTGTGTGTGTGTGTGTGTGTGTGTGTGTGTGTGTGTGTGTGTGTGTGTGTGTGTGTGTGTGTGTGTGTGTGTGTGTGTGTGTGTGTGTGTGTGTGTGTGTGTGTGTGTGTGTGTGTGTGTGTGTGTGTGTGTGTGTGTGTGTGTGTGTGTGTGTGTGTGTGTGTGTGTGTGTGTCTCTCTCTCCAGCTGGGTCATGGTGTCTCTCTCTCCAGTCGGGTCATGGTGTCTCTCTCTCCAGCTGGGTCATGGTGTCTCTCTCTCCAGCTGGGTCATGGTGTCTCTCTCTCCAGTCGGGTCATGGTGTCTCTCTCTCCAGCTGGGTCATGGTGTCTCTCTCTCCAGTCGGGTCATGGTGTCTCTCTCTCCAGCTGGGTCATGGTGTCTCTCTCTCCAGCTGGGTCATGGTGTCTCTCTCTCCAGTCGGGTCATGGTGTCTCTCTCTCCAGCTGGGTCATGGTGTCTCTCTCTCCAGCTGGGTCATGGTGTCTCTCTCTCCAGCTGGGTCATGGTGTCTCTCTCTCCAGCTGGGTCATGGTGTCTCTCTCTCCAGCTGGGTCATGGTGTCTCTCTCTCCAGCTGGGTCATGGTGTCTCTCTCTCCAGCTGGGTCATGGTGTCTCTCTCTCCAGCAGGGTCATGGTGTCTCTCTCTCCAGCTGGGTCATGGTGTCTCTCTCTCCAGCTGGGTCATGGTGTCTCTCTCTCCAGCTGGGTCATGGTGTCTCTCTCTCCAGCTGGGTCATGGTGTCTCTCTCTCCAGCAGGGCTAGTGATCACGACGACCCCTCAAGGCTCGCTGGTCCCCTCAGCCTCCACACAGTCGTTCATGGCCGGACATCCCAACCACGCCACCATGATACTGTCCAGTCTGCACCACTCACACCCAGGTAAACACAGCCACCACCATGAATGAATGAATGAATGAAAACTTTATTTAACAGATTGCAGAATGGGTACAATACAGTACGGCTCAATACACACAATTGTTAAGGGGATGCAGACCAGAGAAAGACGTTTGTCTTGTTTACATCAGGGTCCTCCATTTTCAATTCATAGTGAATGATACTGTCACCACTCGCTCCCAGGTAAACACAGCCATCATGATCATGATACTGTCACCACACCCCTACAGTTTTATTCCCCCTCAAATGTATATATTCTCTTTTAGAAACTCTGTCTGTAAAGAAACAGTACTGTATATTTGTATATCTTGTTGTATGTCATAAATGTCTGGATGTAACAGTACTGTATCTGTATGTCGTGTACGTCATAAATGTTATGATGAATTGAAAATGCGGGACCCTGATGTAAACAAGACGTCTTTCTCTGGTCTGCACGCCCTTAACAATTGTATGTATTGAGCCGTACTGTATTGTACCCATTCTGCAATCTGTTAATAAAAATTTCAATCAATCGCTCTCGCCCCCCTCCCTCTCTTTCCCGCCTCTCTCTCGCCCCCTCCCTCTCTTTCCCGCCTCACCCTCGCCCCCCTCCCTCTCTCTCTCTTTCCCCCCTCGCCCCCCTCCCTCTCTCTTTCCCGCCTCGCCCCCTCCCTCTCTTTCCCGCCTCGCCCTCGCCCCCCCTCCTCTCTCTTTCCCGCCTCGCCTGTTTCAGACAAGAAGGACGACATGGCTCTTCTTCCTGCGGTTGTCATGCCAATGCCGGGGAAGCGGGGCAGGAAGAGGAAGCAGGTGATGGGCAGAGTGAGTGGAGTCCTCCCACCAGGAAGTGATGCGTTAATACTGGCTCACCTGGCTGCCGGGGGACAGGTAGAGAAGACTTTTCTTCTCTCCTCTTCTTTTCCTTTTCTCCTCTTTTCTCTTCTCTTCTTTTTCTCCTCTCTTCCTTTTCTCCTCTTTTCTCTTCTCTTCTCTCCTCTTCTTCTCTTCCTTTTCTCCTCTTTTCTCTTCTCTCCTTTTCTCTCTTCCTTTTCTCCTCTTTTCTCTTCTCTCCTCTCCTCCTTCTTTTTCTCCTCTTTTCTCTTCTCTTCTCTCCTCTTCCTTTTCTCCTCTTTTCTCTTCTCTCCTCTCCTCTCCTTCTTTTCTCTCTTCTCATCTCTTCTCTCTTCTCTACTCTTCTCTCTTCTTCTCTTCTCTCATCTCTTCTCTACTCTCCTCTTCTTTTCTCTACTCTTCTCTACTCTTCTCTCTTCTCTACTCTTCTCTCTTCTTCTCTTCTCTCATCTCTTCTCTACTCTCCTCTTCTCTTCTCTCTACTCTTCTCTCTTATTCTCTCATCTCTTCTCTACTCTCCTCTTCTTTTCTCTTCTCTACTCTTCTCTCGTCTCTTATTTTGTCTCTCCTCTTGTCTCTTCTCTTCTCTTTGATACATCTATCTTTTATCTCTAACCTTCTCTAATATTCGCTTCTCTTTTCTCTTATATCTACTCTTCTCTATACCATTCTCTTCTCTCTACTATTCTCTCTAATATTCGCTTCTCTCTTCTCTTCACTATTCTCTTCTCTCCTCTCCTTTCTCTGCTCTTCTCTTCTCTATTCCCTTCTTTCTCTTATCTCCTCTATTCTCTTCTTTCTCTTCTCTCCTCTTTTCTCTCCTCTTTCATTCTCTTCTCCTATTACCTGTTGTCAGTATGTGTTGATCTTCACCTATCATAGACAGTTAGATACCACCTGCCCTCATACTAATATTTATATTCACCTATCATAGACAGTTAGATATCACCTGACCTCATACTAATATTTATATTCACCTATCATAGACAGTGTTCGATACCACCTGCCCTCATACTAATATTTATATTCACCTATCATAGACAGTTAGATATCACCTGCCCTCATACTAATATTTATATTCACCTATCATAGACAGTTAGATATCACCTGCCCTCATACTAATATTTGATGCTTAATGTTCCAGCACCACGCCACCGACCCGTATGACCTGTCTAATGACGAGGATGATCACACCAACAAAGATGGCCCCAAATCCTACAGGTAGGAGAGATGCGTGATTTTTTTTTCGTAGCCGCAGTTTGTGGAGACGCTCTCTGATTGGCCACTGACGTTTCTGGTCGTGTGACATGTGCGGCCAATCGTCTGACGCCTGTTTCTTTCACCGGTTAAGCTTAGGCACTCTTTCGAAGTTGGTTAAGGTTAGAGTTTGTCTTAGAGCAGCGGGCGATAGAACACCAGCCCTGATTCCAAACTCTAACCTTAACCAACTTCGAAAGAGTCGCCTAAGCTTAACCAGTGATAAACTAGGCGTTAGGTAGTTTGCATGCTGTTCGAGGCGGAAATGGGCAAAGACACAGGCGTCACGCGATTGGGCGCACATGTCACATGACCAGAAACGTCAGTGGCCAATCAGAGAGCGTCTCTGCAAACTGCGGCTACGAAAAAAAATCACGCAGGAGAGATACCTGACGCTTTGCTGCTGTCCAATGACAGACATGCATCTACAAAGCTGCTTTGCTGCTGTCCAATGACAGACATGCGTCTACGAAGCTGCTTTGCTGCTGTCCAATGACAGACATGCATCTACGAAGCTGCTTTGCTGCTGTCCAATGACAGACATGCGTCTACGAAGCTGCTTTGCTGCTGTCCAATGACAGACATGCGTCTACGAAGCTGCTTTGCTGCTGTCCAATGACAGACATGCGTCTACGAAGCTGCTTTGCTGCTGTCCAATGACAGACATGCGTCTACGAAGCTGCTTTGCTGCTGTCCAATGACAGACATGCATCTACGAAGCTGCTTTGCTGCTGTCCAATGACAGACATGCACACATCATCACCAGGGCTTTCCCTGAACAACGTTACCATGACTACCATGTGTTTAAAGAAAAATTATATAGATATATTATTTTCTTTTTAATTAGTTCATATATATATATTTTTTGCATCAAAAGCTTGGGGCCAGCTTATACCTCATACATTGTACTTAAACAAATAACTTATTTGGAACTTTGCTATTCTATTGAAATTATGTTTTTAAGTTGCAGGAAATGACAGCAAATGTCTTTCTTTATTGCAATTTCTTTTGCCTCCCAGACAGAGACCAGAGCCGCCCTCCTGACCACCTCCTAGTTGAGACTCCGCCCCCCTCAGGACCACCTCCTAGTTGAGACTCCGCCCCCCTCAGTACCACCTCCTAGTTGAGACTCCGCCCCCCTCAGGACCACCCCCTAGTTGAGACCCCGCCCCCCTCAGGACCACCTCCTAGTTGAGACTCCGCCCCCCTCAATACCACCTCCTAGTTGAGACTCCGCCCCCCCCCCCCTCCCCCCCTAGTTGAGACTCCGCCCCCCTCAGGTCCACCTCCTAGTTGAGATTCAGCACCATCTTGTTTGAAATCCCTGATCCCGGAGTCGTTATGCCAATTCCCTTCCTGGTCGTTTCTCGCATTGCCCCACTGTCGGCCTGGGGAGGGTGTAGAACTACCACATGCCTCCTCCTCCGATACATGTGGAGTCGCCAGCCACTTCTTTTTACCAGACAGCGAGGAACCCACTGGGGGAACGTAACTCGTGCGGAGGTTCACGCTATTTCCCCCCCAGATCCCTGCTGAACAGGCGCCCCGACCGACCAGTAGGAGTCGCTGTTTACAACGACCAGGACACACACCCCACTGGCTTCCCACCCGCTAACACTGCCAATTGTGTTAGTAGGGACGACTGACCAAGCCGGAGGTTTCCGCTGACATCTGGATTTGATCCCAGAGTCTCTGCGGTGGTAGGCGAGTGCTTATAGTCCACTGCGCTACCTGGCCGCGCCTTAATTTACATTTTTTTTATGAATTTGGAGAGAATGGAATGTTTTGAGACGCTCCCTGCATCAGCTCCTAGGAAACACCTGCACAGATGTTTTCAAGTTTTCAAGTTTCACGTTTTGTTTATTAGTTGTCACAGTAAAATACAGAATACTTTTCCATGAAATGCTTTATTCTGTATGAGCTCCTGGGATTGTGCTAGATAAAAATAGATAAAAAGTATAAAATAGAAAAAGTCAAAAGTACGTAAAAACAAAAAGTGTTCAGTCAATATACATATACAATACAGAGTAAAAAAAGAGTAACAGTGAGGTACAATAATGCAGAAATGGGATGAGCTACAACTTAGGGTAAGGTGCAATGAGGTATGAATTGTAGTGCAAATCTCTTTGCTAATAAATATGTAAACTTCAAAATGTAGAATGAACTCTCCTCTCTACTCTCTACACTCTCCTCCCTCTCTCTCTTTCTCTCCTCTCCCCTCTCTCTCTTCCCCCCCTCTCTCTCTCCTATATCTCCTCTCTCTCTCTCCCCCCCTCTCTCTCCTATATCTACTCTCTCTCCTCTCTCTCTCTCCTCTACTCTACTCCCTACTCTCTCTTTCTCTCCCCCCTCTCTCTCTCCTATATCTCCTCTCTCTCTCCCCCCTCTCTCTCCTATATCTACTCTCTCTCCTCTACTCTCTACTCTCTCTTTCTCTCCCCCCTCTCTCTCTCTCCTATATCTCCTCTCTCTCTCCCCCCTCTCTCTCCTATATCTACTCTCTCTCCTCTACTCTCTACTCTCTCTCTTTCTCTCCCCTCTCCTCTCTCCCCCCTCTCTCTCTCTCCTATATCTACTCTCTCTCTCCTCTCTCCCTCTCTTTCTCCTATATCTCCTCTCTCTCTCCCCCCCCCCTCTCTCTCCTATATCTCCTCTCTCTCCTCTCTCTCTCTCCTCTACTCTCTACTCTTTCTCTCCCCTCTCCTCTCTCTCCCCCCCTCTCCCCCCTCTCTCTCCTATATCTACTCTCTCCTCTCTCTCTCCCCCCCTCTCTCTCTCTCTCCCCCCTCTCTCTCTCCTATATCTCTCTCTCCTCTCTCCTCTCTCTCTTCTCGCCTCCCCCCCCCCCCCCCCCAAGGTGTCGCATGTGCGCGGCGACGTTCTTTAGCAAGTCTGACATGCAGATCCACGCCAAGTCGCACACGGAGGCCAAGCCCCACAAGTGCCCTCACTGCTCCAAGTCCTTCGCCAACTCCAGCTACCTGTCTCAGCACATCCGCATCCACAGTGGGGCCAAGCCCTACACCTGCTCCTACTGCCAGAAGACCTTCAGACAGCTCAGTCACCTGCAGCAGCACACACGGTACTCGCCTGGCACGCACGTGTGTGTGTGTGTGTGTGTGTGTGTGTGTGTGGAGGCTAGGGCTGTACCGAATGTAATTATTTTACATTCGAAGCTTCTATTGAAGTTTTCCAATGAAGCTTCGAATGTCTGTCGTCATATTTGATGACGTAATCATAAAAAAATAAATAAAAATCAATTCGATTTTTCTCAAAAAATGCCTCAATTTGAAGTGATTAATCTGGAGAGTCTTTTTTTAAACATGCAACGGCCCACATGTGGGCCCTCTTGAGGACGATTCGCGATGCGCCACTTTGCCGAACTCTAGCGGCTCGGGTGTGCATTTCTTTTAATACAATATATAGATAGAATTAAAGCCCTATTTGTTGCCTGTCGATTGCCATTTCAGGCGACAAAATCCGTTCAGCGGTTCTCGAGTTACATGCCGATATATATGTGAGGCGTGCGCCAAAGTACACGGCAGAGTCAGATTACCACCCCCGACTCCCGGGGCTCTAGGTGAATCAGGGATCTAGGTGAAAAGTCACGACCGAAAACGGGAAGAGAAAATGCATTGAAGTTTATGAGAAAACAGAAATTTTAACATCTACTACATAAGACTTCAGGCTATGGACCCAGCGTGTTTTTTCAGCCATACCAATTTTTGGGGAAATATACTTTTGGATATTGCAACTACTACAGAAAAACGTGAGTACACAAGTTCAACTCAAGTTCAGACCTATGTTACTCTATTTCATTAGCACTAAAAGTGATCTTTCTTTATTGTATCTGAAACTTCAGAATGTTATCTTTTAGGGATGTCCCGATCCGATCACGTGATCGGAATCGGCGTCGATCACGTGCTTTTCAGAGTATCGGGGATCGGGAAAAAATAATAATAAAAATCGGCAGTCAAAAAAAGAAAATTTTTATTCAACAAACATGACCATGTCCACGTCTTAAACTCATACGGAGGCCTTAGTTTTGGTTTTAAATTACATATAATATATCATCATTAATGTATTTATTGTCACACAGAGCAGAATAATTATCCACAACAAACACATTCCCCTTTAATTTTCACCGTTGCAACAAACATTCCCTTTAATTTAGACGCTACACGCTACACGCGAGTCGCGACCACATCACAACAACAACACGTCGCTCCCGAAACACGGTTAATATCCACTGACTTGAGCAGCTAGACTTAATGTCAGAGGTTTGGAACTAAGCATTTTAAAATAGAAAGTCAAGCAAGTTGCAATGTTTGCAAGGAGGAGATTCCGCGTGGAGGAAAAACTCATGAAGCAGCAGGCTGGAGGCGAAGTTTTCAGACTAACTTTTCAACTGGAGGATAACGTTACGTCGGCGTTTCAGACCAGAATGGACCATTACGTAAGTCGAACACTGAATGTATACTAATGTGCAAACATATATTGAAACTTTTAATATTTCTCATATGAAGCAGAAGCACATTTCTCAGGGTGAATGTAATAACAAAAGCCTCCGCTCTCGCGCCCTATTATAGGCAACAGATGGGCTTGTCTCACTCTGCCAGTTTCTGACAAAAATGCGTCAAAATTGATTACTAATGTGAAAGATCGGATCGGAAACGATCGGATCGATAGATATTTAAAATCATATGATCGGGATCGGATCGGAAGCAAAAAAAGGCGATCGGGACATCCCTATTATCTTTCAAAAGAGACCAGGCTTATGCATGTGCTATAAGTATAAAGTATAGTATTTTGGTTTGCATAAAAAGTATGTAGTCCTCCAAAAACGAAAACTAAAATGGCCACTTTTTGGGGCGCCTGTTAACTTTCTTTAATGAATATAACTTGTCAGTTTCGTCAACATAAATAATCCAATAAGGGCACAGTTGGTACGAAAGTGATGGTGACGTCTTGATGGAGCGCCGAGTGCCAAGCGGATGCAGATGGGCTACATCATTTATGATAAATGTTTTATTTAAATTTATATGATGAGTCATAGTAATAGTATAATACTGTAATATTAGTGTAACCTAATCTTTATCTGCAACTGTGAAGAAAACCCCCATTGGTTTAAACAGAATGAATAGACTCATAATAAAAGAAAGAATGTAAAAAAATTTGAATGTTGATTTTAGAATTTCAACTAGTTCTTCTGGACCTGCAGAAGGCTTTCGACACAGTGAACCACGACCTACTGCTCTCCAAGCTTAAGGCCTTGGGTATGACTGAGACAGTGGTCAGATGGTTCTCTTCCTACCTTTCTGATCGTGTCCAGCGGGTTGAGGTCAGTGGCACTATGTCAGAGGCCAAGCCCATTGTATGTGGGGTCCCACAAGGAAGCGTGCTAGGGCCGCTCCTTTTTTAACTGTACATAAATGACATGTCAGCAGCATGCTCATGTAACTTGTTTTTATTTGCAGACGACTCGGCCCTGCTAGTCTCACACAAGGATCAGAACACACTAGAACAGATGCTAGGAGAAGAACTTGCAGGGGTCCGCAGTTGGCTTTCGGACAACAGGCTTTCTCTTCACCTAGGTAAGACAGAGGCAGTACTATTGGGCTCCAAGCCCAAGCTCAGGAAAGCATGGGAGTTTAATATCCAGTTAGGGGCTGTAACCCTAAAACAGCACACACAAAAAAAGAGCTAAGTATCTAGGCTGTATGATAGATGGGAGCCTAGATGGGGAGGCTATGGCCTCCCAAGTACTGGGCAAAGTCAACACCCGCAGGTACCTAGCTAGGAAAGCCAACCTCCTTGGCAGAGATAGCCTCAGGCTGCTAGCAAATAGCCTAGTACTCTCCCACTTTGACTATGGTTTTTCCGTTCCAAACTGGGCCAGTGCTCCCTAACTTTATCTGGAGCCCAGGATTGGAACACAAGGATCAGACAGCTTCAAGAGAAGCGTCAGGAAGTGGCTCATGGACAGAATAGAGGAATAGCCCCCTATACTATGAATGGGATTCCAACCGTTTTTAGTTATTGTGTGATTTACAATTTTAGCCATAGGTTAGTCTTCTAATGTTTTAAATGTGTGTGTTTTGTGTCATTGTCGTGTTTTTGTTGTGGCCTAACAGCCCTGGGACCATGACGGAAATAAGCGTCTTACTCTTTCTCATGTCATCCTTTGGTTCCTTGTTGTGTGTTTTTTAATCCATCAATAAAATAAAATAAAATCAAACGTTATGAATGATGCTTCATAACTATTATTCGGTACAGCCCTAGTGGGAGGCAGTGTTGGTGTGTTTTCCAGTGACAGTGTATACAGCTCTTTCTGTACAGTCCAGTCGGAACCCTTTGAAGGCACCACAGCTTGTATAATATACCACATTTGAATGGTAAATGGTGCCTTTTATAGAACAGCTTTTTATCCAAAGCGCTTACAACTTATGCCTCACATTCACTCACACACTGACCACGCAAGGTGCCAACCTGCTCATCGGGAGCAGTTAAGGGGGTTCAGTGTCTCTTGCTCAAGGACACTTCAAACCATCTGGAACCTTCTGATTACCAGACGACCTGCTCTACCTCCTGAGCCTTAATCACGGCACTCTCGCCGCCCCATTTCCTGTTGCGTGCACGTCGCTTCAGAGATAGAGAGGGAGAGCAAGAGAGAGAGAGAGAGAGAGAGACTGTGCTTCCTGTATGTTTTCGTTCTGTGTTTTCACAACTCAGACGCAGCACACTGTCGATCGATCCAACATATTATTATTATTGTTCAATCACGATCAACATCGATCAATTATTATTATTACAATTTTCAGCTATTTTACTCTAGTTATCTAGTTTGACTGTAGCCTGAAAACCTCTCTCTCTCTCTCTCTCTTCTCTCCCCCCCCCTCCCTGTGTTCCTGGTTAGAAACCACACGGAGGGCAAGCCCCACAAGTGCCCTCACTGCTCCAAGTCCTTTTCCAACTCCAGCTACCTGTCTCAGCACATCCGCATCCACAGCGGGGCCAAGCCCTACACCTGCTCCTTCTGCCAGAGGACCTTCAGACAGCTCAGTCACCTGCAGCAGCACACACGGTACTAACCTATCATACTGAACCCTAACCTATCATACTGAACCCTAACCTATCATACTGAACCCTAACCTATCTTACTGAACACTAACCTATCATACTGAACACTAACCTATCTTACTGAACACTAACCTATCATACTGAACACTAACCTATCTTACTGAACACTAACCTATCATACTGAACCCTAACCTATCTTACTGAACACTAACCTATCTTACTGAACCCTAACCTATCATACTGAACCCTAACCTATCTTACTGAACCCTAACCTATCTTACTGAACACTAACCTATCTTACTGAACACTAACCTATCTTACTGAACCCTAACCTATCCTACTGAACCCTAACCTATCTTACTGAACCCTAACCTATCCTACTGAACCCGAACCTATCTTACTGAACCCTAACCTATCCTACTGAACACTAACCTATCTTACTGAACCCTAACCTATCTTACTGAACACTAACCTATCTTACTGAACACTAACCTATCTTACTGAACCCTAACCTATCTTACTGAACACTAACCTATCATACTGAACCCTAACCTATCTTACTGAACCCTAACCTATCATACTGAACCCTAACCTATCATACTGAACCCTAACCTATCATACTGAACCCTAACCTATCCTACTGAACCCTAACCTATCTTACTGAACCCTAACCTATCATACTGAACCCTAACCTATCTTACTGAACACTAACCTATCATACTGAACACTAACCTATCATACTGAACCCTAACCTATCATACTGAACCCTAACCTATCTTACTGAACCCTAACCTATCTTACTGAACCCTAACCTATCCTACTGAACACTAACCTATCTTACTGAACCCTAACCTATCTTACTGAACACTAACCTATCTTACTGAACACTAACCTATCTTACTGAACACTAACCTATCTTACTGAACCCTAACCTATCTTACTGAACACTAACCTATCATACTGAACCCTAACCTATCTTACTGAACCCTAACCTATCATACTGAACCCTAACCTATCATACTGAACCCTAACCTATCATACTGAACCCTAACCTATCCTACTGAACCCTAACCTATCTTACTGAACCCTAACCTATCATACTGAACCCTAACCTATCTTACTGAACCCTAACCTATCTTACTGAACCCTAACCTATCTTACTGAACACTAACCTATCTTACTGAACCCTAACCTATCTTACTGAACACTAACCTATCTTACTGAACACTAACCTATCATACTGAACACTAACCTATCTTACTGAACCCTAACCTATCTTACTGAACACTAACCTATCTTACTGAACACTAACCTATCTTACTGAACCCTGACCTATCTTACTGAACACTAACCTATCTTACTGAACACTAACCTATCTTACTGAACACTAACCTATCTTACTGAACACTAACCTATCATACTGAACACTAACCTATCTTACTGAACCCTAACCTATCTTACTGAACACTAACCTATCTTACTGAACACTAACATATCATACTGAACACTAACCTATCTTACTGAACCCTAACCTATCTTACTGAACACTAACCTATCTTACTGAACACTAACCTATCTTACTGAACACTAACCTATCTTACTGAACACTAACCTATCATACTGAACACTAACCTATCTTACTGAACCCTAACCTATCTTACTGAACACTAACCTATCTTACTGAACACTAACATATCATACTGAACACTAACCTATCTTACTGAACCCTAACCTATCTTACTGAACACTAACCTATCTTACTGAACACTAACCTATCTTACTGAACACTAACCTATCTTACTGAACACTAACCTATCTTACTGAACACTAACCTATCATACTGAACCCTGACCTATCATACTGAACACTAACCTATCATACTGAACCCTAACCTATCTTACTGAACCCTAACCTATCTTACTGAACCCTAACCTATCATACTGAACCCTAACCTATCTTACTGAACACTAACCTAGCTTACTGAACCCTAACCTATCTTACTGAACACTAACCTATCTTACTGAACACTAACCTATCATACTGAACCCTAACCTATCTTACTGAACCCTAACCTATCTTACTGAACCCTAACCTATCTTACTGAACACTAACCTATCATACTGAACACTAACCTATCTTACTGAACCCTAACCTATCATACTGAACCCTAACCTATCTTACTGAACACTAACCTATCTTACTGAACACTAACCTATCATACTGAACACTAACCTATCATACTGAACACTAACCTATCTTACTGAACCCTAACCTATCTTACTGAACACTAACCTATCTTACTGAACACTAACCTATCATACTGAACACTAACCTATCATACTGAACACTAACCTATCTTACTGAACCCTAACCTATCTTACTGAACCCTAACCTATCTTACTGAACCCTAACCTATCTTACTGAACCCTAACCTATCTTACTGAACACTAACCTATCTTACTGAACACTAACCTATCTTACTGAACACTAACCTATCTTACTGAACACTAACCTATCATACTGAACACTAACCTATCATACTGAACACTAACCTATCTTACTGAACCCTAACCTATCTTACTGAACACTAACCTATCTTACTGAACACTAACCTATCATACTGAACACTAACCTATCATACTGAACACTAACCTATCTTACTGAACCCTAACCTATCTTACTGAACCCTAACCTATCTTACTGAACCCTAACCTATCTTACTGAACCCTAACCTATCTTACTGAACACTAACCTATCTTACTGAACACTAACCTATCTTACTGAACACTAACCTATCATACTGAACACTAACCTATCATACTGAACCCTAACCTATCTTACTGAACCCTAACCTATCTTACTGAACCCTAACCTATCTTACTGAACCCTAACCTATCATACTGAACACTAACCTATCTTACTGAACCCTAACCTATCATACTGAACCCTAACCTATCTTACTGAACACTAACCTATCTTACTGAACACTAACCTATCTTACTGAACACTAACCTATCATACTGAACACTAACCTATCATACTGAACCCTAACCTATCTTACTGAACACTAACCTATCTTACTGAACACTAACCTATCTTACTGAACACTAACCTATCTTACTGAACACTAACCTATCATACTGAACACTAACCTATCTTACTGAACCCTAACCTATCTTACTGAACCCTAACCTATCTTACTGAACCCTAACCTATCTTACTGAACACTAACCTATCTTACTGAACACTAACCTATCTTACTGAACACTAACCTATCATACTGAACACTAACCTATCTTACTGAACCCTAACCTATCTTACTGAACACTAACCTATCTTACTGAACCCTAACCTATCTTACTGAACACTAACCTATCTTACTGAACACTAACCTATCTTACTGAACACTAACCTATCTTACTGAACACTAACCTATCTTACTGAACCCTAACCTATCCTACTGAACACTAACCTATCATACTGAACACTAACCTATCTTACTGAACCCTAACCTATCCTACTGAACCCTAACCTATCTTACTGAACCCTAACCTATCTTACTGAACCCTAACCTATCATACTGAACCCTAACCTATCATACTGAACCCTAACCTATCATACTGAACCCTAACCTATCTTACTGAACACTAACCTATCTTACTGAACACTAACCTATCTTACTGAACCCTAACCTATCTTACTGAACCCTAACATATCATACTGAACCCTAACATATCATACTGAACCCTAACCTATCATACTGAACACTAACCTATCATACTGAACACTAACCTATCTTACTGAACACTAACCTATCTTACTGAACCCTAACCTATCATACTGAACACTAACCTATCTTACTGAACACTAACCTATCTTACTGAACCCTAACCTATCATACTGAACACTAACCTATCATACTGAACACTAACCTATCTTACTGAACACTAACCTATCTTACTGAACACTAACCTATCATACTGAACACTAACCTATCTTACTGAACACTAACCTATCTTACTGAACCCTAACCTATCATACTGAACACTAACCTATCTTACTGAACACTAACCTATCTTACTGAACCCTAACCTATCATACTGAACCCTAACCTATCATACTGAACACTAACCTATCTTACTGAACCCTAACCTATCATACTGAACCCTGACCTATCATACTGAACCCTAACCTATCTTACTGAACCCTAACCTATCTTACTGAACCCTAACCTATCTTACTGAACCCTAACCTATCATACTGAACACTAACCTATCTTACTGAACACTAACCTATCATACTGAACACTAACCTATCTTACTGAACACTAACCTATCTTACTGAACACTAACCTATCTTACTGAACACTAACCTATCATACTGAACACTAACCTATCTTACTGAACACTAACCTATCTTACTGAACACTAACCTATCTTACTGAACACTAACCTATCTTACTGAACACTAACCTATCTTACTGAACACTAACCTATCTTACTGAACACTAACCTATCTTACTGAACACTAACCTATCTTACTGAACACTAACCTATCATACTGAACCCTAACCTATCTTACTGAACACTAACCTATCATACTGAACACTAACCTATCTTACTGAACACTAACCTATCTTACTGAACACTAACCTATCTTACTGAACACTAACCTATCTTACTGAACCCTGACCTATCTTACTGAACCCTGACCTATCATACTGAACACTGACCTATCTTACTGAACACTAACCTATCATACTGAACACTAACCTATCATACTGAACACTAACCTATCTTACTGAACACTAACCTATCATACTGAACACTAACCTATCTTACTGAACACTAACCTATCTTACTGAACACTAACCTATCATACTGAACACTAACCTATCATACTGAACACTAACCTATCTTACTGAACACTAACCTATCATACTGAACACTAACCTATCATACTGAACACTAACCTATCATACTGAACACTAACCTATCCTACTGCCAGGAAACCTCCAGGCAGCTCCGTCACACCCGGTAGCCCACCTAGTATCTGAGGCCAGAGTAGCTGTAGTAGCTGTTTAAGGACTTTTATAGTGGAGCTGAACCATGTGACAAAGTACCATATTGTGATTATTTGAGCAGAAATGACAATATAACTTCAAATCAAATAATTACGGGGTCGATCTGCAGGGCTCAGCCGTCTAGACTAGAGCAGTGTATGTATGTATGTATGTATGTATGTATGTATGTATGTATGTATGTATGTATGTATGTATGTATGTATGTATGTATGTATGTATGTATGTATGTATGTATTTATTTATGTAGTAGGGATGGGCATGAGTAGAGATCGATTACTCGAGTACTCGCCATTTCAATTGAACTCTAGTAGTTTTTGAGGGTGCTCGATTTATAATAATTATTATTATTTTATTTTCGTTACCACCAAATATGTCTACCAAAAGTGCCTGTTTGTGCGAGTGAAACGGAAAACTTGCTTTGAAATCTCACGAGGCGTGAGTTGTTGCAGGAATCTGGAAGCTGTGGAGCATGGATAGCACACTTAACACATCTTGCGCCATTCACGTTGTACGACGTGTTTCAAGTTCATTCGAATTCTGCCAATCCACGGCGTACGACGTTATTGAGATCTTATTTCATATTTTCGCCATGTTATTCATATTTCCCTCACGGAGCCTCGTCTGATGCAGTGGAACTCGGCACAACTCTGCAACGCTTCAATACTGCCACCTGGTGGATGATCGGCGAGTTGCCAAACCGGAAATGGCCGGTTGGATATCGGTGCGTCTCCTAAATACGTCCGGCCACTCGCATATCGTTGCGGGACTGTAGACACACGCCGTGGATATGGATCGCTGCCATAACTCAATAATCGACATGATTTGGGCTGTTATTATTATTATACAAACCGGAAATGGATCGACTCGATCCCCATCAAATAACTGGGATCTTTTTGCTCCAGTATCATCGCCCAACGGTAAGAGGAGGCTGACGTTACTTTCTTTTTTTTTTTAAACTTTGGCCATTCCGCTGGCTCTTTTTTGCGTTTATCGCATTTACTCTGGTCAAGAATGACCGACAGAAACAGGCTGAATGGGGTACAGATGGGGGGGAAGACACTCTGGGAAAGGCACGGCTGCAGTCCGGGATTCGAACTCGCTAAACCCCAGATCCGTGACGAGCACGGTTGTCCCCGGCGCCGAAATAGCGCTCGAGGTACGCGGTGAGCTACTGGAGCTCCCCTGGCTGACGTTACTTTCAGCCTGATTGTTTATTATTATCCATGCAAACTGCTCTGATCTATATATCACCCATACTACATAAGGCATTTAACGACGATCACGGAATTATAAACGACCCCCCCCCCCCCCCTCCGTTCATCCGCGCATGATCAGTCATAACGTTTAGGACCACGTACAGTTGACATTTTTATTATAGCGTCGATCGGCAACAAACGGCATTTGATAATCTATATATGCATTTATGCCTATATCTCACATTCTAGGAATTACTGCAGAAAACGATAAAAACATATTTATATTCTAGACGGTATTTTCGTATGAATGTGTGAATGAAAAAGTAAAACGTTCCTACATCCTGAACGATAGATAATCGATGTTGAATGGGCCATAGTAATGTCAATTTAGCAATACAATTTAAAAAGTTATAGCCCTGCAAAGAAGGCGAACATCTCCATAGACTTACAGTGCTGGCAGAGAGTGGTATAAGATGATCAAACTCCGTGGCAGTTAATGTGTTAATGTTACCGCGAAAACTTTGTTAGCTTAGCGTTTTCTAAAAGATTAAAAACAGTAGTTTGTGTTCGTACATTTCCAAATTGTGCCAACAACATGTCACCCACATCAATAGACTACTGATACAGACATGCTGTTCCAAAAGCGGAGAGACCTGCTGCAGACAGAGTGGAGGTCATGTACTTATTGCAAATGGTAACCGACTTGTTTTGACTGACGATACGCATTAAGCATCGGATATATTTCTGTACATTGTTATGTCCACGGAGCGAGACATAATAAAATCAGTAGTGTGTGAGACTCTGCAATACCTCACTATTGCTGCAGCCATGTGCTTTAAGATGCGTCCTAAAAAATGATTTCCCTCAACAATTACTCGAGCGCTACCGTGTCATTCATAAGATACTGATCTGGGAACATTACTTGTGCCCATCCCTAGTATGCAAAACCTGGAAAAGTCTTCCTTGCCTCCAGAATACAGGCGGGACGTTTGTGTGGATGTTTTTCTTCCAGCATGGCTTCCTGTCCGTCAAGACGTCCCGTTCTGTTACCTTTATGATGAAACCATTCAGGCGGTCTAGACTGCAGCAAGACGCCCCGTTATGTAGGGATGGGTACCGCATCCGGTACTTTTAAGGGTATCGACCGAATCACGTCAGTACTACCTGGTACCGATTCACGTGAGATCCACCGGTGCCACATTTCGGTAATACTGTTTTATTTTTATTTTCATGTCTACGTTTCGTTTACCGGAAAAAACGAAACCTAGGACGTGTGTCGGACGTTCACGTCAACGCGCCGCACACGCACGATACACACTTAGCTAGCATTTGACTTGATTCAATAACAACAAAGCAGTCGGGGGGGCAATGGCGAGCCGAAAACGGTCGCAAGTGTGGTTACACTTTACAAAGCTAGATGCAGACGCTGCTCGCTGCAATATTATATATTTTATATATATTAACAAATTGTTCTAAATAAATAATAATGATAATAAATGATTTGAAGTTTGGATTTTTTTTTTTTTACAACCGAGGTAGGTCGATTACATTTTTAGACAATAAAGTACCGGGAAAAAGGTACCGTCGGGTACCGGTATCGGTTCAAATGTGAACGGTACCCAACCCTACTTTTGTGTGACCTCATGTATGATGTACTGTAAGACATTCAGGAGGTCTGGATTGGAGCGTGCTGGTCCATGATGCCTCTTCATTTGTGTGTTTTTCTGGAAGGATCCACACGGGTGACCGGCCCTACAAGTGTATCCATCCAGGCTGTGAGAAGGCCTTCACTCAGCTCTCTAACCTCCAGGTACCTCTCTCTCTCTCTCTCTCTCTCTCCACTCTCTCTCTCCACTCTCTCTCTCTCTCTCTCTCTCTCTCCACTCTCTCTCTCTCTCTCACCTCCAGGTACCTCTCTCTCTCTCTCTCTCTCTCTCTCCACTCTCTCTCTCTCTCTCTCTCTCTCACCTCCAGGTACCTCTCTCTCTCCACTCTCTCTCTCTCTCTCTCTCACCTCCAGGTACCTCTCTCTCTCTCTCTCTCTACTTACTCTCTCTCTCTCTCTCTCTCACCTCCAGGTACCTCTCTCTCTCTCTCTCTCTCTCTCTCTCTCTAACCTCCAGGTACCTCTCTCTCTCTCTCTAACCTCCAGGTACCTCTCTCTCTCTCTAACCTCCAGGTACCACTCTCTCTCTCTCCACTCTCTCTCTCTCTCCACTCTCTCTCACCTCCAGGTACCCCTCTCTCTCTCTCTCTCTCTCTCACCTCCAGGTATCTCTCTCTCTAACCTCCAGGTATCTCTCAATTAAATTCAATTTCAATTCAAATGGGCTTTATTGACATGGGAAACATTGCCAAAGCCAAACAAAACAATCAAACAGAGAAATCAGAAGAAATCAGTACATTATTACAGAAGGAATCTTTTGTGTGGTTGACCGTCTTTATGGTGGTTGTATTCCGTTGTGATATGAGATATATCTAGTACATGATATATACAATACAATATAATATAGTACCATAATAGTATATAGTGTAAATATAGTTTAATATAATATACAAATTAATTATAATATGATTATATAATGTAATATGATATAACGTACAATAAAGTATCATGTATTAAATTTTTTATGAATTAAATGCAATTAAAGCTCTTCTTCCCTTCTGTACCTATCTATCTAATATAGTTTAATCACCTGTACATTGTATGTAGTGGCCGCTTCTCGCTCCCCAGTGAATTGACAAGCGTCCACGGTGCACCCGCTATTAGTGGCTCCTACTCGGTCCCAAAGTTGTGATGTTGAATGAATCGAATGTCCAAAGTTGCCGCCGGTTCGGTTTACAGGTTTATTGTTGTCCAAAGGTGAATGATGGTGAATGAAGGGTTAAATCAGAACAGTTGTCAAGTGCTCAGATGAAACAGCAGTGAAACAGCAGTGAAACAGGTAGAAAATTGTATCCTAACACAGGTGCACAAAAACTGCAGTGATCACCTTGGCTATTTATAGTAGTGGGCTGTAATGGGTGGTGAGCCCTCTAGTGTCCAAACATAATTAAGACAGTACTCTAAACAGTGCAATTCTAATATATAATATAATATATAGATAATAATAATACTAATAATAATAATAATAATCAATAACAAAAAACACTCATTCGGCCTTTACACCGGCCCCTAATTGTGCCTACACAATTACAAAACAAATAACATGGTCGGGTGAGTGTTCATTATAGCTGGCAATCCTCAATAATAATCAATTTCAAATCATAGTTCTAAACACGAAGAAGCTTGACTGGGGCTCTGGTTTTCGCTTGTTGTCCCTGTGCATGGGAAGAACAAATTAATTAGTAATTCAAATAACAGTCAAGGTAACTCAATGATATTATTCAAAGTGTTTTTTTGTTTTAACAAACAGAGCCATATAGCTCTGATAGGCTTATAGCCAATGTATATTCAAAGTTCAACAGAGCCCTATGGCTCTGATAGGCATACAGCCAATGTCCACTGGTTGTGACTCTCCATCGGGGTCGTCAGGACTTTCTGCTGTAAGTCGGTCGGGAGGTTTCAGCCATTCTTCCCCAGGTTTCATTTACGCCGTCGTCTTTTGTAGTTTCTCCTCTTGGAAACTGGCATATACAAAAGTGTTTGGCCATCACCGGCCCCGGTAACACCATGGGCTTCACTTGATAAGCTTGTTTAGGCAGTTGCTCTTCCACCGGCTCGTCATCTCCTCCAACACTCCCGTCCTCAGCAGGTCCTTGCAGAGCAGAGCCACGTCTCGGGAGATGCACCTCCATGCTGCCGTCCCTCTCCTCCTCAGGACGGTGCCGCCCGGTCAGCCCTCCTGGACTGGCTGCGACTGCTGCTGTCCTGCTTCTGAGAGCTCTCGTTTTAAACACTGGAGGTTCAGTAGTGGCCCTGTTGTGTGCATCTTCCTTATGTGCATCTTCCTCCTCCTTTGCCTCACTCTCTGAGGAGCTGCAGCCGCACACATCATCTGGTTTCCCAGTACATTCCTCATCTGTGGAGTCATCTGATTCCTCTCTCTCATCATCCTCCTCATCCTCGTCTTCATCAGGTGCACATGTAGCAGAGTCAATGGTTGGTTTTGCTGGTGCTGTTTCAGGTTCTTCCTGCATTTCCTCTGCAGCACTCTCCCCCACAGCTGCCACACTGTACCTCTCCCTCTCAGCGTCTGACACAGTGATTTCCTCCGTCACTGCTTCTTCCTCTCTGCCTTCGTCATCGGCGTCCTCTTCATCAACGTTGTCCTCCTCCTCACTGTCCCCATCATCGTCTGGTTCGTTCTGAGGAAGTCTCTGGGTAGGACTCAGCAGGTCGCCTTCAACCCACACCCTGGAGGGAACATAAAGTGGGATTGAATAGTCATCGTCATCCCCATCTTCATCAACCTCCTCCTCCTCCTCCTCATCATCTTCGATGTCCTCCTGAGGCACAGTCAGAATGGAGGGGACGTAAAATGCAATCAAATCGCCGTCCTCTTCTTGGCTCTTCATCATCCACTCCCTGGAGGGGACATAAATGGGGGTCGACTCATCCTCCTCATCATCATCATTGTCTTCTTCCTTATTATCCTCACCATCGTCGTTCCCTTCATTCTGAGGAACTCTCTGGGGAGGATCCAGCAGGTGGCTCTTCATCATCCACTCGCTGGAGGGGACATAAATGGGGATCAACTCGTCATCCTCATCTTCGCTGCCCTCTTCTTCATCGCTGTCCTTTCCTCTGGACTCCGACCACGGCTTGTGAAGTTCTAGGGGGAGTTTACGTATCTTGTGCTTGCACTCCTTGGAGCTGAAATCAACACAGTGATTAGTAAAGACATCAGCACCATTGTTGTGATATTCATTGGCCGGTTCAATGTTGCGCCTCTCAGTCAAGACTCTTATTGATGATGCTTGCTTGGCTGCGCGCTTTTCCAATTCCAATTGCAGATTTCTTTGTTGTTTCTTTAAATTGGCACGGTCAATTTCATAATTCAAATCTCTTTGTTGTTTCTCAAGCTCTTGCCTTTTCTTTAAATTGGCAAGGCGTTCCATTAAGCTTGCCTTTTCAGCTTTAGCCTTTCTAATCATAGAGGCTATTTTACTACCTCTATGACTGGTTGGCCTCATCTTGGCTTCAGACATGTTATTTATAATTTTTATTTATCCTTTGTAGTTTGAATGTTGCATTCACTTGTTGCTTCAGAGCCTTCAAAAGTGGGTTTCCTTTCCTTTCTGCTTAGTATATTATGCAGTAACGTAATATATAATACAATGAAAAGAAACTTCAAATTTTCACTGATGTAGGGCTATATGGAACTGGGAATTTTATTGCCACACATCCGCGATGTCCAAGCGAACAATTTAATTTCCATACATCCAGACGGCATTAATTGCGATGGTTCAACGTAATACGGCATCCAATCCGTTCCATTCAATACGGCTTCCAGTCCGTTCCATAATCCACAATATCACAATTAATTAGTCTGACGTTAGGATCCTCCTCATGGCGTTCGCACGGAACCGCAACAATGTGACAATGTCCCGACTCACTTTCCCATTTGCAATTACAGCATAGCGTCCAAACAATTCCATCTTCACGGAAGGCGTTTACAGCTCTTCACGCTATCCATTTCAATTTCAGGTAATCCAATAACAGAGGTTTCAAATCTTCTTACCTCTCTTTCATTCGTGAGGAAAGTTGTCCTATACTTTACTCACGTCCTTTCTTCGTGAGGAGTTTTCCAGCTTTGTACTCACTCAGCACACGTCCTTCTTCCATTAGGTAATTTTCTACTTTGACGTGGCCGCTTGTCGCTCCCCAGTGAATTGACAAGCGTCCACGGTGCACCCGCTATTAGTGGCTCCTACTCGGTCCCAAAGTTGTGATGTTGAATGAATCGAATGTCCAAAGTTGCCGCCGGTTCGGTTTACAGGTTTATTGTTGTCCAAAGGTGAATGATGGTGAATGAAGGGTTAAATCAGAACAGTTGTCAAGTGCTCAGATGAAACAGCAGTGAAACAGCAGTGAAACAGGTAGAAAATTGTATCCTAACACAGGTGCACAAAAACTGCAGTGATCACCTTGGCTATTTATAGTAGTGGGCTGTAATGGGTGGTGAGCCCTCTAGTGTCCAAACATAATTAAGACAGTACTCTAAACAGTGCAATTCTAATATATAATATAATATATAGATAATAATAATACTAATAATAATAATAATAATCAATAACAAAAAACACTCATTCGGCCTTTACATTGTATATTACTACTGTTACATTTGCACTCTGGTCGGATGCCAAACTTCTTTTGGCTGTACTGTACCTGTGCTGCATGATGATGACAACACATTATTTCAATCTAATCTAATGTAATTACTGACACATATTACATTAACATGTAAGGCACTACTAGATGAGATCTTGTAAACCTGTTGTTTGTTGTCACCCCCCCCCCCCCCCCAGTCTCACCGTCGGCAGCACAACAAAGACAAGCCGTTCAAGTGCCACAACTGTAACCGTGGTTACACAGAAGCCGCCAGCCTGGAGGTGCACCTGGCCACGCACACCGTCAAACACGCCAAGCTGTACTCCTGCGGCCTCTGCAACCGGTCCTATACCTCGGTAAGACCTGCCAGTCCCACCTGCCCTGTTACCGCCTGCCAGTCCCACCTGTCCTGTTACTGCCTGCCAGTCCCACCTGTCCTGTTACCGCCTGCCAGTCCCACCTGTCCTGTTACTGCCTGCCAGTCCCACCTGTCCTGTTACTGCCTGCCTGTCCCACCTGTCCTGTTACCGCCTGCCAGTCCCACCTGTCCTGTTACTGCCTGCCTGTCCCACCTGTCCTGTTACTGCCTGCCAGTCCCACCTGTCCTGTTACTGCCTGCCTGTCCCACCTGTCCTGTTACCGCCTGCCAGTCCCACCTGTCCTGTTACTGCCAGTCCCACCTGTCCTGTTACTGCCTGCCAGTCCCACCTGTCCTGTTACCGTCTGCCAGTCCCACCTGTCTTGTTACTGCCTGCCAGTCCCACCTGTCTTGTTACTGCCTGCCAGTCCCACCTGTCCTGTTACCGCCTGCCAGTCCCACCTGTCCTGTTACTGCCTGCCAGTCCCACCTGTCCTGTTACCGCCTGCCAGTCCCACCTGTCCTGTTACCGCCTGCCAGTCCCACCTGTCCTGTTACCGCCTGTCCTGTTACTGCCTGCCTGCCAGTCCCACCTGTCCTGTTACTGCCTGCCTGCCAGTCCCACCTGTCCTGTTACTGCCTGCCAGTCCCACCTGTCTTGTTACTGCCTGCCAGTCCCACCTGTCCTGTTACTGCCTGCCTGCCAGTCCCACCTGTCCTGTTACCGCCTGCCAGTCCCACCTGTCCTGTTACTGCCAGTCCCACCTGTCCTGTTACTGCCTGCCAGTCCCACCTGTCCTGTTACCGCCTGCCAGTCCCACCTGTCTTGTTACTGCCTGCCAGTCCCACCTGTCCTGTTACTGCCTGCCAGTCCCACCTGTCCTGTTACCGCCTGCCAGTCCCACCTGTCTTGTTACTGCGTTCTACTGAACGCACAGAGAGGAAACTGGTATCTATCTTGTTGTCTGACTCTGGAGAAGACGGTAAGAGCATTGCCTATAATGTTTTTTTTTGTGTTGTGAAACTAAAACCTCTTTCTCTGTTTCGCTCCGCTCTCTTTCTCTCCCTCTCTCTCACACCGTCTCTCTCTTTCTCTTTGTCTCTCTTTCTTCTTGTCTCTCTCTCTCTCTCTCTCTGTATTTCTCTCTCTCTCTCTCCCTCTGTCTCTCTCTCTCTCCCTCTGTCTCTCTCTCTCTATGTCCCTGTCTCGCTCTCTCTGTCTGTCTCGCTCTCTCTGTCTGTCTCTCTCTGTCTCTCTCTCTCTGTCTCTCTCTCTATGTCCCTGCCTCTCTCTCTCTCTCTCTCTCTCTCTCTCTCTCTCTCTCTCTCTCTCTCTCTCTCTCTCTCTCTAGGAGAACTACCTGATGAAACACATGAAGAAACACAACCCAGACCCGCTGACGGTGGCGGCGGCGCTGGCGGCTCAGCAGGCCCAGGGTCTCACCGCCGGGGGGCGGGGCAGGGGGCGTGGCCGGGGGAGAGGAGGAGGAGGAGGAGGGGGGGGAGCGGGCCGGATCCCCAACAACAACAACAACAACAACAACCAGACCAACCCCAACAACCAGAACACCAACCAGAACCCCAACGCGGCCGGACATCCCGTCTATCAGCAGCAGCTCCAGCTGCCGGTGGGCGCCGTGCTCTCCTGTCCCTTCGACCTGCACCAGTACAAGACCGTGTCGGTGGGGGAGATCCAGTACAAGCCGGTGTCGGTGGGGGGGGAGATCCAGTACAAGCCGGTGAGCGTGGCGGACCTCTCCGCGGCCCACAAGGACCTCTGTCTCACCGTCTCCACCTCGGCCATACAGGTGGAGCACATGAACTCCTAGACGACGCAGACGGGTCTCAGTCTCTCTTCCTCCTCCTCCTCCTCCTCTTCCTCCTCCGACGCTGGTGTTCTCAGTCCAGTGAAGTCTGGTGGTGGTTAGAGGATAACGGAGAGGCTTCACTGACCTCAGAACAGTCTCTCTTCTTCTTCCTCCGACGCTGGCGTTCTCTGTCCAGTGAAGTCTGGTGGTGGTTAGAGGATAACTGAGAGGCTTCACTGACCTCGGAACAGTCTCTCTCTTCCTCCTCCTCCTCCTCCTCCTCCTCCGACGCTGGTGTTCTCAGTCCAGTGAAGTCTGGTGGTGGTTAGAGGATAACGGAGAGGCTTCACTGACCTCAGAACAGTCTCTCTCTTCCTCCTCCTCCGACGCTGGTGTTCTCAGTCCAGTGAAGTCTGGTGGTGGTTAGAGGATAACGGAGAGGCTTCACTGACCTCAGAACAGTCTCTCTCTTCCTCCTCCGACCCTGGTGTTCTCAGTCCAGTGAAGTCTGGTGGTGGTTAGAGGATAACGGAGAGGCTTCACTGACCTCAGAACAGTCTCTCTCTTCTCTCTATTTCTTTCTTTAGGACATTTGTTTCACAGTTTTAGCATGATGTTTTATAGATGGCTAGGTGCCTAGGTTAAACACAGGTTTTTGTTTTTAAGAGAGGGGGGGGGGTTGATTGGATTGAAGTTTATTTCAAGTATGCAACACAACAAACAAACATCAAGTACAGATATAGCCTTAAGCCGTTCAAATAATAAATGTATAAAGAAAAAAAAAAAAATTATAATAATCTAAAAGAACCGATGAGAGTATCGATAAAATACCGAACCGTTAAGCAGTATCGATAAGAGTAGTAGTATCGATAAAATCCAACGATACCCATAACGGAGAGGCTTCACTGATCTCAGAACAACGCGCTGACAAAACACCATCAATCGTATTATTATATCCTACAGCAAAACCGTGAGTTTGCACTTAAAGTGATGACTGGAGCGCGACTGTGTTTTTACAAAGGGGACAGACGGAGGTCAGAGGTGATGAAGACTGACTGAGATCAGCAGGTCAGAGGTCAGAGGTGATGAAGACTGACTGAGATCAGCAGGTCGGAGGTGCCTTGGAGTGACACAGGAGGGGCGTGGTGGAAGATGCACTGCCTTGGAGTGACACAGGAGGGGCGTGGTGGAAGATGCACTGCCTCTGAGTGACACAGGAGGGGCGTGGTGGAAGATGCACTGCCTCGGAGTGACACAGGAGGGGCGTGGTGGAAGATGCACTGCCTCGGAGTGACACAGGAGGGGCGTGGTGGAAGATGCACTGCCTCGGAGTGACACAGGAGGGGCGTGGTGGAAGATGCACTGCCTTGGAGTGACACAGGAGGGGCGTGGTGGAAGATGCACTGCCTTGGAGTGACACAGGAGGGGCGTGGTGGAAGATGCACTGCCTCGGAGTGACACAGGAGGGGCGTGGTGGAAGATGCACTGCCTCGGAGTGACACAGGAGGGGCGTGGTGGAAGATGCACTGCCTCGGAGTGACACAGGAGGGGCGTGGTGGAAGATGCACTGCCTCGGAGTGACACAGGAGGGGCGTGGTGGAAGATGCACTGCCTCGGAGTGACACAGGAGGGGCGTGATGGAGAATGGAGGTTGAATGTTTAAAGATCCAATCGGAGACTGAGGAGGAAGAGGAGGAGGAGAGGAAGAGGAGAGGAGAGGAAGAGGAGCAGGATGATGCGGGGGAGCTGTGTGGTGAATGTTGAGGCCCAATCTGCTGCCTCTGAGAAACGCTCCATCCTGTCGTTCCTCCCAGGGGGGGTGGGGTTCAGTGAGGGTGGGTGGGAGGGTGGGGTTCAGTGGGGGGGGGGGGTGGGAGGATGGGGTTCAGTGAGGGGGGGTGGGAGGGTGGGGTTCAGTGAGGGGGGTGGGAGGATGGGGTTCAGTGAGGGGGGGTGGGAGGGAGTTGTTTCAGTGAGGGGGGGGGGGGGGGTTGTTTCAGTGAGGGGGGGGGGGGGGGGTGTTTCAGTGAGGGGGGGTTCACTGTTAGCCAGATAATTTTTTGGAGGGAAAAAAAAGATTGAACTCCTATCGGCTGCGTTCACACTGACAGCCTTAAGGCCTCTGCATGCTACAGAAACTTCAGAGCAACTGCAACACAACATCGGCGCGATTTCAGCGCGGTTGTTTTAGAGGGTCTTGTAGACTGTGTTGCTTGGACGTTGCGTACATGTCCCTCAAATCTAACCTAAACAACCGTTGCGTTGATATTGCGTAGCAGTGATTGGTTGGTTAGCGAATGGGGGCGGGGCTGTCATAGAATAATATTAGTCCCGCAGAGAATATCATCCTCCATTGTTGTTTCTAGCGTTGACGCTAAATAATTAGCGTCACATAGCTCGCCTTTTTCTGAAAACCCAAGCACATATTGTTCCATAGCATACGCCTTCAGTTGATCATGACAAATCCTCTCTTACCTTGACGATTAAAAAGCCTCCATAATTTAGTAAATAAAGCTGTAGCCAGCCAGCTAGCATTGGGTCTATTCAAAATGCTATCCACATTAGCTACATAGCTAACCAAGTAAATACAATGGTATCCGTCCTGAGGTAACGTTAAATACAACGTTTGCTAGTCGAAATGACTGGACACACACAGGGACAAGTTAAACATCAATCAATTAATTTATTCCAATAGGTAGTTTGAGCTGCATGTGAGCCGAGGTCCTCTCCATTGGAAACTAATGATGTTACGGTAACGTTAGCTCGAAAAGCACAGAAAGTTAAGCTGCTAGCAACAGACACTATAACACTTCCGGTCGGTTTTCAAAATAAAAGAGCGACGTCTAAAATCACCGGAAATACGTTTATTTTGTACATTATCTAACGTTAACACGAACCTAAACTAACTTTAGTTAAACTAACTTTGCGCGTCGATGTTGCAGAAGCATAAAGGCAGAGTGTCTAAAACACTGTTGCTTTGTCGATGTTGTGGTGCAGTTGCTTTGAAGTTTCTGTAGCATGCAGAGGCCTTTAGGCCTTGTCCAGACGACGATGATTTTGGGTGTATCCGCCAAAGTATTTTATCGTATGCCCGTTTTGTCCAGACGGAACCGTGTTCTAGGAGCCTGAATAAGCTATTTTCTGAGAACGTGTCCCAGAGTGAACAAATCTGAAGACGCAATAAATCAATCAACGCCACCGTTGCGTTCCTGTCTTTACAAGCCAGTACGCATCTTTCCTGAACCGGTGACGCGATAGCCCACCTCTCCCATAACCCGCATGCTCGTTATTAACATAGCTACAACACACACAGTAACGTTAATACAATTACATGCATCATTGTTTACAATGAACGGGTGGGGCTAGTCGAAAGGACTGGACACAGGAGGACAAGTTAAACATCAATAAATTAATTTAATACAACAGGTAGTTTGAGCTGTGCTGTCGTCGTGCCTACGACCGCGCCATATTACAGTATATACGGCTTTGACGCGCTCTCTCTCTCGCCTGCCGATTTAAAATCAGCAGCTCTTCCTCCTCGTCATCGCTTGCCCGTAGCTGCATTTGCGCATGTGAGCCGCGGTGTCTCTCTCCTCTCCTTTGGAAACTAGCGTTGGCTCAAAAGCAACAGAACCGGACGACACAAGTTGTTAGCGAAAACAACAATAACACTTCCGGTCGGGGGGGGGTTTCAAAATAAAAGAGCAACGTCTAAGACAGGAAAGACGTTTATTTTGTGCATTTGTGGCAGCGATACAGCGTTTCCAGTGGTTTCGTTTGGACGCACATATTTCTTGAGACGATTTCGTGTTTACGAAAAACTTTTTTGAAATGAAAACGAAAAAGATCGGTTTCGTCTTCATCTGGACAAGGCCTTAGTGCTCAATTCAGATTTATTGCTCAGATCAGATTTTTTGGTTTGGTTGTTCACATTATTATTATTTTTTTTTAATGTGACCAATATCAGATTCCAGTGTAAACTGGTCACATGCTCCTGAACTGACCCGCATGCGCAAATGAACAATAAAGAAGATGGACGTAAAGAATAGCGACACATGTCAATATAGAGTGACGTGAAAGTCAGACTGAGGTCACATTGCAAAAGATCTGACCTGTATCTGATTTAGGAGCACATTATGAAAGTGGCCCAAATCAGAATTTATAAGAATTTGTGCTGTTCACACAAAAAAAAATCTGATTTGGGCCACTTTTGACTTGCAGTGTGAACGTAGCTATCCTGATGTTTTTGGATTTGTATCTATCACAATAAACTTGAATGTTTAGGAATGTAAAAAAAAATGATATTTGAACAAAATATCAGAAGTTAATGATGATTTATTTTCTTTTTGGGGGGGGTTGGTTGGTTATCTTGCTAACTTTGTAACCTCTGGTTTGTGAAACACTCCCGGACAGTAGAGGTGAGGAATCGAGGAAAAACACAGTATATTGAATGAATCGGACGGGAAGGTTTGTGAATAAATAGACGGTTTGTGACGGTTTGTGAATGAATAGGACGGTTTGGCGGTCGTTAAAGGAACACGCCAACTTTTTGGGAAATTAGCTTATTTGCCATCTACCCTGGAGTTAGACAAGCAGATACATACCCTTTTCTTTTCTGTGCATGCATTAGGCTTAGGGAACAGCCGCACCGTTAGCCTAGCTTAGCGTCATTCACTGGAAGTAGGTGTGCCAGTGTAGCCTAGTTCCAAACAGTCACGAAATACACTCCAAATACAACTCCAAAACGTTCCTGTAAACATGTTGTGACCTGTGTATTTACCACGTGGAGAAAAAAAATTATTAGACATTTTCGTTTTCTAAGTAGATATATACTCTGATTTTTTTTTGCCGATCACTGCTGCCTGGGCGCAGTGATTTCATCACCTCAAAATCCTTTTGAAAAACACACAACATGTTTACAGGAACATTTTGGAGTGTATTTCATGACTGTTTGGAACTAGGCTACACTGGCACACCTACTTCCAGTGAATGACGCTAAGCTAGGCTAACGGTGCGGGTATGTATCTGCTTATCTAACTCCAGGGTAGATGGCAAATAAGCACATTTTCCAAAAAGGGAGGGACGTGTGGGGGAGGGGCAGGCGGCCATTAAGAAGGCACTTCTTAGTCATTGTATTTTTTTTTCTTGGTTGTACTGTAGGCTATATCATATGTATGTATTTTTCTACCAACAGAGGAATGTGTGAATGAACGTGTCGGAGGGGAACAAAATACTGCATGAGTGTGAAGAGTCGGGAGTAAGAATCACCAACAGACCAGTTTCTTTTTGTTTCTTTTTGTTTTTTAATTCAGAGACCATTTTCTATATTCCAACTCTAGTAAAGAACTCAAAACGGACCCGTCTCAAAGCCCCCCTCTTTTCCTCAATCCTCTGTGATTGGAGGGTCATGGGAAGTGGGCGGGGTTTGAGACAGGTCCTACGGAGCGGGTAAATAGGAAAATAGTGATTGTGTGACAAAATGGCTGACAGGTACTGTTACGTTTTTTTTTATTTTATTTTAAGGAACCTTTCATAATAACTATTACTACCTTCATTATTATTATTGTATGCAAACGTTATCCTTATTACTCTCAGTCTGAGGCATTATTGTATTACGGTATCCTGTACATAAACTAGATAAGACTTTTTTCATCCATAAAAGGGAAATGTCTCCTCTCTGTAAAGCATATGAACATGAAAAGAAAACAAATATTTTAAAAGCACCAAATATTCGGCCGCGTGCCGCCTTGTTTATAGTATGTCGCTGTCTGATGACTTGGCTTTGTTAAAACTTTAAAACTAAAGACTTTTCACCATAAGATCCGTTTCTGTTTTGGGTTCAGTTTCTAAAGTCCTGTGTTTCTCTGCCTAAACACGGAAAATCTGATTTATTATTATTCTCTATTTTTTTTTTTTAAACCCTATATGACTGATTTGATGGCTCTGTGTGTTTTTATTAAACAAATTCAATCTGATTCAGGTCACACAGGGGTAAGAGTTCAAATCCAATTTGTTACAAATCAAAACCCTGTTAAATGTATTTATTTAGAAATTAAAACCCAGCTTCTTTGGAGTTTAAAAGGGGTTCTTGAAACTGAACATAATAGTAAAGAGAATTGAATAGTAAACTGATCTAACATTTCTGATCAAACGACCAACTGTGAGCCTGTCGCCTTGGGACACTGCCATCGTTTTACAGACTTATCCACCCAATCAGAAAGCCCCGTTCTTGAGCACGCTATGTGATTGGCTAGCTCTCTCAGTGTACACTCCTTGTGTTTCATTACGTGTCTTTAAAAAAGAAAAAATAACAGAAGTTCTCAATATTGTTGTTAATGTTGTTATTATTGATGCTCCTGGTAATCCAGTTATTAACGACCCTCTACACCCTAGCGGTTGCAAACTGCACAATGTTACACTTTGCTCATCTGAATAGACTGTTACTTCCTGTAAGGACAATAAAGCTTGGAAACAGTTAAAGATGAAAAAACCCTCAAGATTATCTTTTGTAATTAATTAATTAATTAATTAATGAATAGTATAGATCAGGATGGATGAATAGTATAGATCAGGATGGATGAATAAATAGTATAGATCAGAATGGATGAATAGTATAGATCAGGATGAATAAATAGTATAGATCAGGATGAATGAATAGTATAGATCAGGATGGATGAATTAATATTATAGATCAGGATGAATGAATAGTATAGATCAGGATGAATAAATAGTATAGATCAGGATGGATGAATTAATATTATAGATCAGGATGAATGAATAGTATAGATCAGGATGGATGAATTAATATTATAGATCAGGATGGATATATGAATAGTATAGATCAGGATGGATGGATTAATGAATAGTATAGATCAGGATAGATAGATGAATAGTATAGATCGGGATGAATGAATAGTATAGATCAGGATAGATAGATGAATAGTATAGATCGGTATGAATGAATAGTATAGACCAGGCTGTGCTTCTGTCTGTCTTCGTCAGGGACACAAGAGCATTCTCGATCTGTTGTGCATTGGGTTTATCTCTCTTTTTCTGGAGGGGAAACCTTTGCGAGCACGGGGAGAACATGCAGACCACACAGAAAGGCCCGGGAGATACCCCGCTTGGGTACCTGGCAACCTGGTCCCCAAGTGGAAATCGGACCCAGGACCTTCTTGCTGTGAGGCGACCAACTTACTACTGTTGTCATGTGACCCAGGCTCATTGAAACATATTACTACTGTTGTCATGTGACCCAGGCTCATTGAAACATATTACTACTGTTGTCATGTGACCCAGGCTCACATATCCCTTACCTACTCTTAAGCTACTAGTTATGCTGCTGGCCAGTATGACCTGCTACCATTGTGTCTTTATACCTGTATCACTGCACATATTAATACTACAACTCTCTGTACATACATCTGATTAGCACTATTACTCAGTAGTACTCATTTATATATTTGACATCCAGTTTAATCACCTGTACTGCATTGTATATTACTATTGCACTTTACTGTTACATTTGCACTCTGGTTGGATGACAAACTTATTTTCATTGTACTGCACTTGTGCTGTATGATGACACAACATTTTAATCTAATCTAACCCATGTGCCATTGAGCAAGGCACTTAACTGCAACTCCTTTGATATAGCTACCTATGTAAGGCACCCTCCTTCCCAGTTAAACCTTCATCAAAATGTTCTATTAGCCAATTTGCCAGGTTAACCCTTTCACTACCACACTACAGAAGGTTAACCCTTTACTATCACACTACAGACGACAGTGAAAGGGTTAACCATTTGGTAGTGCGGCAGTGAAAGGGTTAAAGGAACAAGCCAACATTATGGGAAATTACCTCACTATCTTCTCCAGAGTCAGACGAGAAGATGGATACCAATTAAATAGAAAGCTATCTGGAAAGCAGCCTAGCTTAGCACAAATGAATGGAAGCAGATACGGACCGTCGGAGCAGCTAGCTGTTGGCCATAAATACCCATCCCTGAGTTTTATCCTATAGGCTAGTGGTAAATGGACTGCATTTATACAACATTTACATTTTGACTTTTATCCAAATCTCTCTACAAGTCAGGAGGAAGGGTACAACTCTTTCAGCGGAGTAACAATGTTCATCAAACAGTGCTGAAACGTGGGTGCTGCAGACGGTGATGTTGGGGTCTATCTTCTAGTCTGACTCTGGAGAAGACGTGATGTTGGTATCTATCTTGATTGATTGATTGAAAAGTTTATTAACAGATTGCAGAATGGGTACAGTACAGTACGGCTCAATACATACAATTGTTAAGGGGATGCAGACCAGAGAAAGACTTTCGTCTTGTTTACATCAGGGTCCCCCATTTTCAATTCATCATAACATATATGACATACATGACATACAGATAGACAGTACTGCTACATCTATACATTTATGACATACCAGATTTGCAAATACAGTACTGTTTGTGATACAAAAGTGTCCAGAAAAGGAGTGTATATACATTTGGCGTAGAAACTGTACATTGGAGGAGGTTGGTTGGGTGGGGGCTGTACATTGGAGGTGGGGGGGGGGGGGTTGGGTAGGGGGGGGACACACATTTTACACTGTACATTGGAATACTGACAAAGCCTTACTTGGTCATTTACTGTACAACTAGGTTAGGACATTTGTAGGGGCCAGTTTCGAATTGCAGTCTCATGTAGGTGTTTTTTGAGAGTGTTTTTGAAAGTGGGTAGTGATTCACATTCCTTTACAGCTTTAGGTAGGGCGTTCCACATTGATGTGGCATAATTGCGAAACGTGTTTAGTCCCTTGTTTGAGCCGAATCTGGGTTTTACATGATTTGTGGAGCTCCCTCTGGTGTTGTGATCGTGGTATTCACTGACCTTTGGGAAGTATTTTGACATGTACATGGGTACCTTGGTCGCGTAGTGTATCTTGTAGACCAGGCCCATTGCAAGTTGCTGTACTCTGTCGTCTACTCTAAGCCATCCTAGGTTGTCAAAGTGGGCAGGGGTGAGGTGGGTTCTAGGAGTCAGGTCAAGCAGTAGTCTGACTAGCTTGTTTTGAGATGTTTGTAATTTGTTTTTTAGTGCCTTTGAGGTGCTTTGGTACCATGAGGTGCAAGCATAGTCGTAGTACCCTTGAATGAGTGCTCCTGCTAGAGTCTTCAGGGTATTCTTGTTTACCAGAGAGGAGATCCGGTACAAGAATCAAGTTCGTTGGTTGACTTTTTTTATTACATTGGATGCCATTTTGTCACAGGAAAGATTAGCCTCTAGGATGGAACCCAGGTAGGTAATTTCATCTTTCCTTGTGACAATATTGTCACCCACTGTAACCGTCTTCTAGTCTGACTCTGGAGAAGATGGTGATGTTGGTATCTATCTTCTAGTCTGACTCTGGAGAAGATGGTGATGTTGGTATCTATCTTCTAGTCTGACTGGAGAAGACGGTGATGTTGGTATCTATCTTCTAGTACATAAAAATAAACAGGGTAGTGCACCTTGTTGTGTTGTGTATCCTGTTTATTTTTCGTCATTATTATATTCAGAGTTAATTATATTGTTTACACTGTCTTTCTTCTAATATAACCCTGCCCATTCCCAAATCATATTCAGAAAGTATCACAGAGACTTATATTGACCGCGGAATTAGTTATTATTAGTAAGACACAACATTTCCGTAGTAATAGACCACCAGACTCTTTCTCTTAAGGCATTAACTGGGTTAATTAATATAAATGTTATATTGTAACTGTCTAGTTACACATTGGTTCCGAAACATGTATGTTCCAGGCTGCAATTTTGAATCTGAGAGAGCTCTGGTCAGCGAAGCCGGCGCCGTTCGCGAATCGCAACCTCCATGTTTTGGGGCTATTCATCAGACAACTCGGATCCCGATTCGGCTCCCATCCGTCGGGCAAGAACTGGCGGTTTTCAGCCTCTCTCTCTGGAGCTTAACGGAGTCTCGAGTTTGGGATTCACCGTGTTGAATGGGGCGTCTGAACTAAGCGAGGACCTCATGCGCATGCGCGGCGAAGAATGCGGAAGCGCCCTTGCACTCTTCCGCTGTCATTAAGCAACACGCAACCTGGCTAGACCAGGCTGAGACTGTTGTATCATCATGGTTTAGCTTGTGTACCACAGTTGTTTTTGAAAGGTTGCCTAGCAACCAGTTTACAGGAAACACAATGGAGAGGCAAACCCAACCATCCCAGAATACCACACTAGACCATGGCTAGCCACAGCCAGGCTGAACATAGCTAATGGAGACCGGGTGTAAATAAATTCCTTCAAAGCGTTAACGGTGTGATACAGATTTACTATCGCCAGTGAAAATACAGAGCAAAGGAGGTGTCGAATAGAAAAGATAACTCCTTGGCCTTCACAATGATGATACTTCATGATGGTATCACAATACGATACCGTTACAAGCTGGCAACAAGGGGAGACACGGGCACAAATTTAAGAAATAACAAAATCTTTTATTTAATTATACTAATTATCAGCCAATATGAATGAGTATCAGTGTGTAAGCAGTGTGTGGATGCGAATGTATGTGCAGCATGAATGTTGTAAGTGTCTAAACAAAAGTCAGTGTCCAACCAAACAAAAGGAACAAAACCAGGTGGAGAGATCACCAGAGACCAGAGGAAGCCTCCCTCTATATCCTGACTGGGACACACCGACCCAGGTGTGCCCCAATTAGCCTGATGACCCTCCCCCACCGACCCAGGTGCGCCCCAATTAGCCTGATGACCCTCCCCCACCGACCCAGGTGCGCCCCAATTAGCCTGATGACCCTCCCCCACCGACCCAGGTGCGCCCCAATTAGCCTGATGACCCTCCCCCACCGACCCAGGTGCGCCCCAATTAGCCTGATGACCCTCCCCCACCGACCCAGGTGTGCCCCAATTAGCCTGATGACCCTCCCCCACCGACCCAGGTGTGCCCCAATTAGCCTGATGACCCTCCCCCACCGACCCAGGTGTGCCCCAATTAGCCTGATGACCCTCCCCCACCGACCCAGGTGTGCGCCAATCAGCCTGAAGACCCTCCCCCACCGACCCAGGTGTGCCCCAATCAGCCTGAAGACCCTCCCCCACCGACCCAGGTGTGCCCCAATCAGCCTGAAGACCCTCCCCCACCGACCCAGGTGCGCCCCAATCAGCCTGAAGACCCTCCCCCACCGACCCAGGTGTGCGCCAATCAGCCTGAAGACCCTCCCCCAGCTCACCCCACCAATCCTGTGACACAGAGCAGAGCAAGCAGACAACAATGTGGGGGAGGGTCGTCACAATACTATGACGATACTTCAAGATAGTATCACAATACATGGGGGAGGGGGCTCTGTGATACATACAGTAAGAATTGCAAGGCATATCACAATTTGAAAGTTAAATAGTTTACAATTAAACACAAAGATAAAAAAGTGAATAAATAAAAAGTGAAAATCAATTATACTTAAAAGTGACGAATCAAGGCCTTTCAGACTTTAAAGCAGTCAAGTCAACCCCGTTTTCTATGTTCAAGAACATAATTTGACAGGATTGTTGCGTGGTCTGACTGATCTCAAACCCCACCCTCTTTTCTTGATTCTATATGAATGACATAGTGATAATGGATTCAGAAGTGCAAACGGTTAACGTTAAATATCTCAATAATTATATTTCACACATTCCAAATGCTACGAGAGTAAAGCTGTTCACGACGCCACGTGCTACACACCGACAACCTGGTGACATCTGCTCATAACCGGCTCCAATCAAACATCTAAAACACATTTATTTATTTATTAAATACGATTAAGAAATAAATAGAGGTTTAGTAGGATATTAAAACATCCAAATATTTCACAACACACAGTGGCGAGAAAGCACATCATCAGCAGAACATAAATCCATACCAGGTGAAAAACACTCAATGCATATTTAATTCACAAAGTCCAAATGACGTCGACGTCAATCGTCTGCATGGTACAGTTCTTATGTTTTTAGACCAGGGTATCTGCAGGTTTCAACAGGTTCAATTTAAGTCTTTAATACCACTTGGAGCAAAATTTTACACCAATTTCACGACCATACTAGCAAAAACAAAACACATAGCAGACACTGAACTGGTGGCTGTATTTGCGTGCAAATTTAAACTCTCACACGTTCCATACGAGCTCTCGCCAGACGCACCAAGCTCATAATACTTTCTAAGACTTTTTAATACCCTGCAGATACCCTGTCGACTATTTGGTCGTCTCGTTTGGTAACTTTAGATGAACCATCAGGTAAATTCCTACCCTACTATAGGGAGGTGTAGTCTGACGTCACTTTGGAGGTCCACCCGTACAGGGATTTATCTTTGGGAAAATGGATTATGAGCTATTGTAACAATTCTGCCTCATGAACATTGAAAAGCTTTCCATTTTTGCACAAAACGAGTTCCCTTCTATCACTAACATTAATTTTTGGTTGAAATAAAATTCTGCAATATATTTTTTTTTACGATTAATTTTGAATATTTTCATGTTGAGCTATAGATTGTGGATGAATACGCACAGAAAGGTACACCATGCAAATGTTCATGCTTTATTTGTTTTAAACGAGACAATTTAGAAATGGGCAATGGGGAAATACGTTGCGTTTTCAAGATGGTGGACCGGCCGGAAACAGCAATGACGTAACCACTACACCTCCCTATAGACCAGGAAGTAACCACTACACCTCCCTATAGACCAGGAAGTAACCACACTACACCTCCCTATAGACCAGGAAGTAACCACACACCTCCCTATAGACCAGGAAGTAACCACTACACCTCCCTATAGACCAGGAAGTAACCACACTACACCTCCCTATAGACCAGGAAGTAACCACACTACACCTCCCTATAGACCAGGAAGTAACCACTACACCTCCCTATCGTCAGTGCTGATCTGAGACCAGTTGTATAATATTCAGGACGATATTGTCATGTGACCCACCCAACCTAGGTCAGTAGTACAACTATTTTTTTTTTTTATCTTTTCCCCCCCTCCTTTTTCCGATTTTTCTCCCATCCCACTGTTAGTCGTTATGCCAATTCCCGACCCCCTTCCTGGTTGTTGCGCACCCCCCCCCCCCCCCTACTGTTGGTCCGGGAGGCCGGAGACTGTCACGCGTCTCTACAATTCGTAGCCGCATTTCTGCAGACCCCTCTCTGATTGGTTGAGCTCCATTTCTGCAGACCCCTCTCTGATTGGTTGAGCGAAGCCCTTCTCTGATTGGTTTAGCTCGTCACGCCGTAAAAGGCGGATGTAATGTTATCATATCAAGAAGATAAGCAGAAATGTACTACCAGATTCGCGTATAACGTTATTTATTTCGCGTGACTTCGTGGTTTATTCATAACGTTATGCACATTTCACAACACAGCCAGCTGTTAGAAACTGTACATTGTAACATTATATAACATAACGTTGTTATTTCGCGGTTTAGTCACATAACGTTATATTGTTTACACTGTCTTTCTTCTATTATAACCCTCCCAAATCATATTCAGAAAGTATCAGAGAGACTTCTATTGACCAAGGAATTAGTTATTATTTCGCGGTTTATTCACATAACTTTATATTGTTTACACTGTCTTTCTTCTATTATAACCCTCCCAAATCATATTCAGAAAGTTTATTATTGGTTAATGACAAACCAATTAATCCTATCCAACATATGTGTAAAGGCACACACAACATATTCCAGTTAACGGTATATTTGTTTAATGATTCGTTATGGCGTAATCAATACTTCCATGCGTATAAATTGCGTTCGCGACCTCCATGTTTTGGGGCTATTCATCAGAAAACTCGGATCCGGGATTCGGCTCCCATCCGTCGGGCAACAACTGTGGGTTTTCAGCCTCTCTCTCTGGAGCTTAACGGAGTTTCGACTCCTGGCTAGAGGAGCTTGTCGCGGCTCATGCGCGCGCTCGGCCAATCAGAGAGGGGTCTGCAGAAATGGCCTCAACCAATCAGAGAGGGGTCTGCAGAAATGCGGCTACGAATTGTAGAGACGCGACTGTCACATGCTTTCCTCCGACGCATGTGCAGCCAGCCGGCAGCCAGCCTAGCAGCGCAGATTCTCACCGGGAGAGTGTAACGTGTGGAAGGTCACACTACCTTTCTCCAGATCCTACCCTCGCTGTGCAGGCGCCCCGACCGAACTGTAGGGGTCGCTGTCCACAACGCCCAGGACCCACCCATCAGCTTTCCCACCCCCTAACACTGCCAATTGTGTTAGTGTGAACGACCAGCCAAGCTGATAGCAACGCGCCGAGAGCTGGGCTCGAACCCAGCGTCTCCAGCGGTGGTGGCGAGCGCCTTGCCCACTACACCACCTAGCCGCGTACAACTATTCTTAAGAAGAACATACCACAGACTGTAAGACTTTGGTTGTTAGCTCCCGTTCATTCACTCCCAGGAACAACAGAACTATCAGCTACTGAAAGACACAGAAATCACACTCTCAGTGCTATGAAAACACATTTCTAAAACTATAAATGAAAACAAAATAAACAACATCCAAACAGCTGGAGCCTGGAGCTGGAGAGGTCCAGTTGGAGGTGTGGTCTCCAGGGATCAGTAGGGAATCCTTTAGGTGGGGGTTGGAGGTGTGGTCTCCAGGGATCAGTAGGGAATCCTTTAGGTCAGGGGTTCCCAAACTTTTCAGGCCGGGGCCCAGAAAATAAGGCGTCAGAGAGCCGCGGCCCAATGCACATAGTCTGGCTTTTTTTTTTTTTTTGTCATGCGACCGATTTTTTAAGCCAAATATCACTTCAATCCTATTAAGTTAGTTCAAGTTAGTTATTCATTTATATGTGCTATTTATGAGAGGGCTAACTTGTTGCAAAATAATAATGATAATAATAATAGCCTCATTAAAATACTATTGTTGCTTTGGTTTTTTTCAGCGTTTTATGTGCATAATCTGTTATTTAGTTTGAAATGTTCGTTGAAATAAGTAGATTTTTCGTTTTTGTTTATTTATTAAGTTAATATAAAACCATATAGTCACATTTTAGAATACTATAGAATAGAATTTTAGAATACAACTAGAAACACTGTCCTGGCCTGCTTCTAAGTTCAGTGGCCTGACAAAAATTTAAATTAAAATAAAAAAATAAAAATAAAAATAAAAAACAAAAAAAATGTTTCTTTTATTTTTATTTTTATTTTTTTAAATCATCTCACGGCCCATCCGTGGCTGCTCGCGGCCCACCTTTGGGTCGCGACCCCGACTTTGGGAACCACTGCTTTAGGTGACTGTTGTTCGTTGCGCATTTGCATCGAACACAGGTTAAGACGCACTTAGGGTTTGGCAGCAAGGCAGACGGTGGACACAGTTCTTGAATAGAGAGGACGGATGACAACAAACAGACGTTTCAGAGGCACAAAAAAAAAAGACGCCGGCTGGCCTGAATTATAATACTGATATTTGAATAATGTTTTTATTGTCCCGAGATCCCAAATTCGGTCAAAGGATACGTTTATTTTATTATTAGTTTTATTTATTTCCACCCGGCATGGATTACTTTTATATTAACCTCAATGTTCTAGAGTGATCTAAGTGATCTACGAGACCTGCAGTAGATGAGCCGTACTGTATCGTACCCATTCTGCAATCTGTTAATAAAGTTTTCAATCAATCAATCAGATGAGACCTGTGGGGTAGTTTCTCTGCGCCGATTTCAAAACTTTCTAAATTAATGTTGCGTTATTATTATCTCTATGAGCCGTTTCTCACGATGATATGATCATGTAACAAACAGCGACGACAAAAAAAACAAAGACGTTGAAATCTTGATTTTGGCAGCGAGTCTGAAGCTGTAGGCATCTGGTTTCAGGTCGGCGATGATGATGCAATGTTGGAGGCAGGAAGACGACATGATATACAGTGAGTTAGTCAGAGAGTTAGTCAGAGAGTTAGCCAGAGAGTTAGTCAGAGAGTTAGTCAGAGAGTTAGTCAGAGAGTTAGTCAGAGAGTTAGTCAGAGAGTTAGTCAGAGAGTTAGTCAGAGAGTTAGCCAGAGAGTTAGTCAGAGAGTTAGTCAGAGAGTTAGTCAGAGAGTTAGTCAGAGAACGCAGGCTGACATGGAGACACACAACATGATTTACAGAGAGTTAGTCAGAGAGTTAGTCAGAGAGTTAGTCAGAGTTAGCCAGAGAGTTAGCCAGAGAGTTAGTCAGAGAGTTAGTCAGAGAGTTAGTCAGAGAGTTAGTCAGAGAGTTAGTCAGAGAGTTGGTCAGAGAGTTAGTCAGAGAGTTAGTCAGAGAGTTAGTCAGAGAGTTGGTCAGAGAGTTAGTCAGAGAGTTAGTCAGAGAGTTGGTCAGAGAGTTGGTCAGAGAGTTGGTCAGAGAGTTAGTCAGAGAGTTAGTCAGTGAGTTAGTCAGAGAACGCAGGCTGACATGGAGACACACAACATGATATACAGAGAGTTAGTCAGAGAGTTAGTCAGAGAGTTAGTCAGAGAGTTAGTCAGAGAGTTAGTCAGTGAGTTAGTCAGAGAACGCAGGCTGACATGGAGACACACAACATGATATACAGAGAGTTAGTCAGAGAGTTAGTCAGAGAGTTAGTCAGAGAGTTGGTCAGAGAGTTGGTCAGAGAGTTAGTCAGAGAGTTAGTCAGAGAGTTAGTCAGAGAGTTGGTCAGAGAGTTAGTCAGAGAGTTAGTCAGAGAGTTAGTCAGAGAGTTAGTCAGTGAGTTAGTCAGAGAGTTAGTCAGAGAGTTAGTCAGTGAGTTAGTCAGAGAGTTAGTCAGAGAGTTAGTCAGTGAGTTAGTCAGAGAACGCAGGCTGACATGGAGACACACAACATGATATACAGAGAGTTATAGTCAGAACTATGACACAACAGAATGGTGTTGGGGGGTGTTGGGGTTAAGGCAGACACACAGGCAGGATAGAGCCTGGTCACTAAACTGCTTGGTTCTCTAGTCCGTATGCGCGGCCTGCTGTGGAGAGAGAGATAGAGAGAGGAAGAGAGGGGAGGAGGAGAGAAAGGGGGGGAGGGCAGGGGGAGGAGAGAGAGAGAGGGGGGATGGTAAAATATTTTTTTCCAGCTTTTATGGCACCCTTTCATCAAAATCCCTGTTGAAATGAATGTGAAATAAACTCACCAATTAAATATGAGAAAACAGTAACTCTGTTAGTAATAATCAGTAAGATACTCTGTTAGTAATAAACAGTAAGATACTCTGTAATAATCAGTAAGATACTCTGTTAGTAATAAACAGTAAGATATTCTGTTAGTAATAAACAGTAAGATACTCTGTTAGTAATAATAAACAGTAAGATACTCTGTAATAATCAGTAAGATACTCTGTTAGTAATAATAAACAGTAAGATACTCTGTAATAATCAGTAAGATACTCTGTTAGTAATAATCAGTAAGATACTCTGTAATAATCAGTAAGATACTCTGTAATAATCAGTAAGATATTCTGTTAGTAATAATCAGTAAGATATTCTGTTAGTAATAAACAGTAAGATATTCTGTTAGTAATAAACAGTAAGATACTCTGTTAGTAATAATAAACAGTAAGATACTCTGTAATAATCAGTAAGATACTCTGTTAGTAATAATAAACAGTAAGATACTCTGTAATAATCAGTAAGATACTCTGTTAGTAATAATCAGTAAGATACTCTGTAATAATCAGTAAGATACTCTGTAATAATCAGTAAGATATTCTGTTAGTAATAATCAGTAAGATATTCTGTTAGTAATAAACAGTAAGATACTCTGTAATAATCAGTAAGATACTCTGTTAGTAATAAACAGTAAGATATTCTGTTAGTAATAAACAGTAAGATACTCTGTTAGTAATAATAAACAGTAAGATACTCTGTAATAATCAGTAAGATACTCTGTTAGTAATAATAAACAGTAAGATACTCTGTAATAATCAGTAAGATACTCTGTTAGTAATAAACAGTAAGATACTCTGTTAGTAATAAACAGTAAGATACTCTGTAATAATCAGTAAGATACTCTGTTAGTAATAATCAGTAAGATACTCTGTAATAATCAGTAAGATACTCTGTAATAATCAGTAAGATACTCTGTTAGTAATAATAAACAGTAAGATACTCTGTAATAATCAGTAAGATACTCTGTTAGTAATAAACAGTAAGATACTCTGTTAGTAATAAACAGTAAGATACTCTGTAATAATCAGTAAGATATTCTGTTAGTAATAATCAGTAAGATACTCTGTTAGTAATAAACAGTAAGATACTCTGTAATAATCAGTAAGATACTCTGTTAGTAATACTCAGTAAGATACTCTGTAATAATCAGTAAGATATTCTGTTAGTAATAATCAGTAAGATATTCTGTTAGTAATAATCAGTAAGATACTCTGTTAGTAATAATCAGTAAGATACTTTGTTAGTAATAAACAGTAAGATACTCTGTTAGTAATAAACAGTAAGATACTCTGTTAATAATAAACAGTAAGATACTCTGTTAATAATAAACAGTAAGATACTCTGTTAGTAATAAACAGTAAGATACTCTGTTAGTAATAAACAGTAAGATACTGCAAGGTGCACCTTTTGGGGGTGTGTGGTGTACTGTATGTATGTATGTATGTATGTGTATGTACATTATGTGTGTGTACAGTATGTGTGTGTGTGTACAGTATGTGTACGTCATTCTACAGAAACGCACACTTTTGGACTAGCAACATGTCTTAAAATATAGTTAATTTTCCTACATTTAAACTTAAGTTACAATATTGGTTAACCCTTTGACTTTATGAATCCACATAAATGAGAGCTTAATGATTAAAAAAATATATATTTACTTTGACTTAAAGAATGCTTGTGCCATCTTTCTGTCACTGGTGTTACCTCATACCTTTAACAATATTAAAGTATTTTTAGAAATGTTTTTTTCACAATATATTCTGCACATATAGTCAGAGGCACAGTAGGATAATTATAATGCAAAACATTTGGAGATTATGTATTTATTTATTTTAATCAGGTTTGTGAAAAGTGTGATTGTGTGACGTTTGCTTATTAACACCATCATATCTTTGCTATAATAATAACAATATTTGAAGGACAGTCATACAAATTTAATGATAGTATCCTTAACATCCTAACTCTTGAATGAAGCAAAGGTCAATTGATATAAAATCATTTACAAGTCAAATGTGACACTTTTGATTTCATATGACCCAAAAAAAACACAGTAACACCAGTGACACAATAAAACACCAGTGACATGGGCGGCTAGGTGGTGTAGTGGGCAAGGCACTCGCCACCAGTGTGGAGATGCTAGGATTCGCGTGTTCGAATCCAGCTCTCCACATTGTTTTCAGTTTAGCTGGTCGTCCGCAGTAATACACATTGGCCGTATTACGGGGAGGGAAAACTGAAGGGTGGGGATCGAACGTTGTGAACAAGCGACTCCTACAGGTCGGTTGGTGCGCCTGCGCAGTAGAATCAGGAAGTGTCGGGGGCAGCGTGAGCCTCCCACGCGTTACTCCTCGACACTGAGAGATCGAGCTGCGCAGGTGAAAAGATGCGACTGCTGTTACCTCAAGTACCGGAGGGGACTTGTGCTATGTATGACTTAGTCCACATTGCAGCCGGCTTGTGGGAGGCAAGAAACAGCGTTCGTGACAGGGGAGGGTTGAATTGGATGATACGAAATTGGGATGGGAGAAAATATAGAAAAATGGGAGAAAAAGTGGATAAAAAAAAAAAACACCAGTGACACAAAGAACACTAAATATTGTTTTATTCAATATCAATTACTTATTTGAGATAGAAAATGGTGTATTTAGTACAAAACCAAAGACATTAAGTCAAATAACTTTAGTTATTTATATATATTTATTTTATATATATATTATATAAATATATATTTATATAATTTATATTTATATTTAGTTGTGATCATGAAATGAGTACTAATACGTTATATTGTATGCATAACAACTTCTTTAAAAGCTTTTACTAAAGCTTATTTACACAAGATAGTCACTGGTGTTACTGGTCATCACTGGTGTTACCATGAAGAGCAGTAACACCAGTGACGGTAACACCAGTGACCATTTTCATGAAATCTGTATTTTACAAAATGGCAGCTACAGTACCTCAAACCACATGTTGCTAATCATGCTAAACTCACTAAAATATGTAATTTAATCAATTTGTATTGATTATTGAGTATTGATATCTTCTAAAATTTCAGAATAGGGATTTTTGTTAAGCGGTAACACCAGTGACATGACACCAGGGGACAGCTATTTCCATTATATTATTTATAATATTTAGTTGGTATTTAAATTTTTTTTATGTTAGCCACTTCATACATGTGATAGTGGTGTATACATTCTTGCATTTAAAATGGGAGAGAAATATATTTGTAAACTCTAAATATGCCCCTAAACCTCAATACATGACATTGGGGACAAGCACTTTTCTTGTACTTGGAATTTCATATAATTGATTAAAAACAAATATTGCCCAATTCTTGCCTCAAATAAGTATAATTGTTCAAAGAACATTTTACATTATTCAAATATATAAATTAAATAACTGACTACAAAGTCTGTTTAAAGTGTATGCTTTCTGCAAAGGCTGGGGACAGAAAAGTGTGCGTTTCTGTAGAATGACTTGTGTATGTATGTACAGTATGTATGTGTATTTGTGTGTGTATGTGTATATGGATGTGTAGGTGTGTATGTACGTGTGTGTATGTGTATGTGTTTATGTACGTGTTTGTGTGTATGTGTGTGTGTGTGAGTGTGTGTATGTGTGTATATGTGTGTGTCTGTGTGTGTGTGTGTCTGTCAGGGCATGTGAGCGGCACGGGGAGCGGAGCGGGCGGTTTTGACGTGAGCGGCGGAGTGGGTTTTAAAATGGGTCGGCGCGACTTCCGGAGCGAGAGTTCTCCTCCGCTCCAATCCGCTCCGGGCCGCTCACACAGTGGTTTAACACTGATGTAATATACATGTAGTACAATGCCAAAGCAACAGGTGGCGATGTACAAACATGAAGGCCATTTTCAACCAATGAGAAGGGTGAATCGTCACTAACATCCTGTAGACCAAAGTATATTCCGCCATTGTTGTTGATGTTAGCTTACATGCTAACGTGAATGGCAGCGACCATTGTGGCTAGGCTAGCTACCATCGCTTAGTAGAGCTAGTTGAATGGATATTACGTTATTTAACATTGCAGAATGGGTACAATTACAATACGGCTCAATACAAACAATTGTTAAGGGGCCCAGGGGGTGTAGACTGTTGTAGTTTGGTCAAATCAATGCTTAAAATTCTGCAGAGCGAGCTGTGAGCGATGTGGAGTGGGGAGCGCTTGATTCGTAAATGAAGGTGAGCGGTGAGCGAGCAGAGAGCGACTTGGGGGCGGGGTCAACATGAGCAATTAGCGGAGCGGAACAAGCCGTCTAGAGCGAAGAGCGGATTTCTCGCCCGCGCCGATCCGCTCACATGCACTGGTGTCTGTGTATGTGTGTGTGTCTCTGTGTGTGTGTATGTGTGTTGTGTGTGTTACCAGGGTGATACTGATTCCGGTCAGTTTCTCCACCGTCTCTGGGAGGCGTGTCATGATGTCTAGCACCTCCCCTGTCAGCTTGGCCGCGCCCACCTCCCCGCCGCAGGAAACCATGGTAATCTTGTGGGCCGCTGACAAAGGCTTGCTGATCTCCTCTGCCATCTAGTGGAATAGAGTGGAACTTCATCAAGAACAAGATAAAGCCTTTTATACAACAGGTAGTCACAACCACGCATTTGTGATTGGTCGAGAGCATTCTAAACAGTGAGTATATTCATGATACACTCACGGTTAAATCACCATGAATATACCACAGCGCTGGCTTTAGAATGTTGTAGAAAGTTTCAACTGCCATCAGTGGCGGCCGGTCCAATGCACTTTTGGGTGGGCGCACGGGGTAGGGGGAGGGGGGGGGGGTGAATTTTGCAATAGTCACTTTTGGTGAGTTGTTCTACATTTAGGTTAAACATTAATGAACAAAGGGACAGCTACAGTATGTAAATTGTAAAGCAATTTTTTTTTATTCCAGTCGATCATAATGTAATGATCATGAATCAATGCGCGTACTGCGTGTGAGAGAGAGAGAGAGAGAGAGAGAGATATCGCGGCCAGCCCACCCTACCCTCATTTCACTGCACGCCTTGTGATTGTATGCGACAAATAAACCTCTTGAATCTTGACTTGCCATATTCAAATCAGTTTCAGTAACTACAGAACAGTACATATTGTTAGACTCACTTGTTGTTTTGTTGGAACGAGCCTCGAGCCGTCGCGTTAACCCTTCGAGAAGCTTTTGTGGTCCGGGCTTGAACTTTCCATGATAAAGTGTGTGTCCATATAAATCCAAATACAACACTGTCTGAATGTACAGTATCTCGTGATGATCTCTCCAACTCCTGAGAATACACTTCTTATTACCGAACCACAAGCCTAGCTAAGCTAACTCACGATCCGAAATGAAAATACTACTGGCTCCTCCTCGCATTCTTTTCTGTCTGATGACTGACGACGTGACGAGTACAGTGGCGCAGAGCTTGCTTCGAGTGCTAGAAAACGCGCCCAGAGACATGATATTTGAAGACCCTGATAGGCGAAATGTATTTGCTTGACCTATTTACATTGGCTGCGACGATACAGTGACGCACGTTAAGTCTATGCGCCCAGCTTTGGAGGTATACTCTCTATCAGGAGAGAGAGAGTGACGTCATGTGAATCACGCACAAAAAATAATTTATATTTGATATATTATTGTGCATTTGAAACACAAACACTTAAAATGAGTTATTATTCATTTTAAACATGTTTAGTTTATTTTTAGTGGTCCAAAAATCTAAAATCAAAAAACACTTTCTTCTTCTCTTTCTCTCTTCACCAGGGGGGGCGGCGCCCCAGCGCCCTCTATCGGCCGGCCGCCACTGACTGCCATTCATCAAACGGAAACTGTGTCAACGTGACCTACTCCGTGGACAACGTTACGTTTGATTTAACATACCCGTTACCCATAAACGAGTGGATAGATTAAGAGGATGGGCCTACATCTACCGGTATTAAGAAAAACAGTATTATTAGACCCTAGTAGGTAGTGGGTAGGAGGTAGTGGGTAGGAGGTAGGAGGTAGTGGGTAGGAGGTAGTGGGTAGGAGGTAGTGGGTAGGAGGTAGGAGGTAGTGGGTAGGAGGTAGTGGGTAGGAGGTAGGACTTAGTGGGTAGGAGGTAGTGGGTAGGAGGTAGTGGGTAGGATGTAGTGGGTAGGAGGTAGTGGGTAGGATGTAGTGGGTAGGAGGTAGGAGGTAGTGGGTAGGAGGCAGGGGGTAGGAGGTAGTGGGTAGGAGGCAGTGGGTAGGATGTAGTGGGTAGGAGGTAGGAGGTAGTGGGTAGTAGTGGGTAGGATGTAGTGGGTAGGAGGTAGAATGTAGTGGGTAGGAGGTAGGAGGTAGTGGGTAGGAGGTAGTGGATAGGAGGTAGTGGGTAGGAGGCAGGAGGTAGGGGATAGGAGGCAGGAGATAGTGGGTAGAAGGCAGGAGGTAGTGGGTAGGGGGTAGTGGGTAGGAGGTAGTGGGTAGGAGGTAGTGGGTAGGAGGCAGGAGGTAGTGGGTAGGAGGTAGTGGGTAGGAGGTAGTGGGTAGGAGGCAGGAGGTAGTGGGTAGTGGGTAGGAGGTAGTGGGTAGGAGGTAGTGGGTAGGAGGTAGTGGGTAGGAGGCAGGAGGTAGGGGGTAGGAGGTAGTGGGTAGGATGTAGTGGGTAGGAGGTAGTGGGTAGGAGGTAGTGGGTAGAAGGTAGGAGGTAGTGGGTAGGAGGTAGTAGGTAGGAGGTAGTAGGTAGGAGGTAGTGGATAGAAGGCAGGAGGTAGTGGGTAGGAGGTAGTGGGTAGTGGGTAGGAGGTAGGAGGTAGTGGGTAGGAGGCAGGAGGTAGTGGGTAGGAGGTAGTGGGTAGGAGGTAGGAGGTAGTGGGTAGGAGGTAGTGGGTAGGAGGTAGTGGGTAGGAGGTAGTGGGTAGGAGGTAGTGGGTAGTGGGTAGGAGGTAGTGGGTAGGAGGTAGTGGGTAGAAGGTAGTGGGTAGGAGGTAGTGGGTAGGAAGTAGTGGGTAGTAGGTAGGAAGTAGTGGGTAGTGGGTAGGAAGTAGTGGGTAGTGGGTAGTGGGTAGGAAGTAGTGGGTAGTGGGTAGGAAGTAGTGGGTAGTAGGTAGGAAGTAGTGGGTAGTGGGTAGGAGGTAGTGGGTAGGAGGTAGTGGGTAGGAGGCAGGAGGTAGTGGGTAGGGGGTAGTGGGTAGGAGGTAGTGGGTAGGAGGTAGGAGGCAGGAGATAGTGGGTAGAAGGCAGGAGGTAGTGGGTAGGGGGTAGTGGGTAGGAGGTAGTGGGTAGGAGGTAGTAGGTAGGAGGCAGGAGGTAGTGGGTAGGAGGTAGTGGGTAGGAGGCAGGAGGTAGTGGGTAGTGGGTAGGAGGCAGGAGGTAGTGGGTAGGAGGTAGTGGGTAGGAGGTAGTGGGTAGGAGGTAGTGGGTAGGAGGTAGTGGATAGAAGGTAGGAGGTAGTGGGTAGGAGGTAGTAGGTAGGAGGTAGTGGGTAGGAGGTAGTAGGTAGGAGGTAGTGGATAGAAGGCAGGAGGTAGTGGGTAGGAGGTAGTGGGTAGTGGGTAGGAGGTAGTGGGTAGGAGGTAGGAGGTAGGAGGTAGTGGGTAGGAGGTAGTGGGTAGGAGGTAGGAGGTAGTGGGTAGGAGGTAGTGGGTAGTGGGTAGGAGGTAGTGGGTAGGAGGTAGTGGGTAGGAGGTAGGAGGTAGTGGGTAGGAGGTAGTGGGTAGGAGGTAGTGGGTAGGAGGTAGTGGGTAGTGGGTAGGAGGTAGTGGGTAGGAGGTAGTGGGTAGGAGGTAGTGGGTAGAAGGTAGTGGGTAGGAAGTAGTGGGTAGGAAGTAGTGGGTAGTAGGTAGGAAGTAGTGGGTAGTGGGTAGGAAGTAGTGGGTAGTGGGTAGTGGGTAGGAGGTAGTGGGTAGGAAGTAGTGGGTAGTGGGTAGGAAGTAGTGGGTAGTAGGTAGGAAGTAGTGGGTAGTGGGTAGGAGGTAGTGGGTAGGAAGTAGTGGGTAGTGGGTAGGAGGTAGGAGGTAGTGGGTAGGAGGTAGTGGGTAGGAAGTAGTGGGTAGTGGGTAGGAGGTAGTGGGTAGGAAGTAGTGGGTAGGAGGTAGGAGGTAGTGGGTAGGAGGTAGTGGGTAGGAAGTAGTGGGTAGGAGGTAGTGGGTAGGAAGTAGTGGGTAGGAGGTAGTGGGTAGGAGGTAGGAGGTAGTGGGTAGGAGGTAGTGGGTAGGAAGTAGTGGGTAGTGGGTAGGAGGTAGTGGGTAGGAGGTAGGAGGTAGTGGGTAGGAGGTAGGAGGTAGTGGGTAGTGGGTAGTGGGTAGGAGGTAGTGGTTAGGAGGTAGTGGGTAGTGGGTAGGAGGTAGGGGGTAGTGGGTAGGAGGTAGTGGTTAGGAGGCAGGAGGTAGTGGTTAGGAGGTAGGAGGTAGTGGGTAGTGGGTAGGAAGTAGTGGGTAGTGGGTAGTGGGTAGGAGGTAGGAGGTAGTGGGTAGGAGGTAGTGGGTAGGAGGTAGTGGGTAGTGGGTAGTGGGTAGGAGGTAGTGGTTAGGAGGTAGGAGGTAGTGGGTAGTGGGTAGTGGGTAGGAAGTAGTGGGTAGTGGGTAGTGGGTAGGAGGTAGGAGGTAGTGGGTAGGAGGTAGTGGGTAGGAAGTAGTGGGTAGTGGGTAGGAGGTAGTGGTTAGGAGGCAGGAGGTAGTGGGTAGGAGGTAGGAGGCAGCAGGTCTCACCAGAGGCAGCTTCTCCAGCAGCATGTCCACCATGGCCCCCTCCCCGTACTGCTGGAAGGCCTCTGCCTTCTTGGTCATCTGCTCCGCCTCGGCGCGACCCTTGGCCTCCACGGCAAACGCCTCTGCATCGCCCCGCATCTATGACATCATCACAATACGGTGGTATATAAATCCCACAACAGTCATTCATTCATGTGTCTAGTATTGATTAAAAAAAAAGAAATCTATGAAAGTCATCCATGATTGATGATCGTGGCATATCATAGAATAAAACAACTTTTATTTGTCCAGTATTCTTCCTTATGTATGTATTGTGGTTGCAGTAGAAAGGATGGAGGGGAGTTTGCAGAGATCTTTGACTCACTCTGATGGACTCAGCCTCAGCTTCAGCCTCCATGATCATCTGCGAACTGGACAGACAGACAGACAGACAGACAGACCAGTGTCAGAGCAAAGAGTGAAACCAAATTATGCTGGTTTCAGCTGTCCAGACTGTGGTGGTTTCAGCTGTCCTGACTGTGGTGGTTTCAGCTGTCTGTCCTGACTGTGATGGTTTCAGCTGTCCTGACTGTGGTGGTTTCAGCTGTCTGTCCTGACTGTGATGGTTTCAGCTGTCCTGACTGTGATGGTTTCAGCTGTCTGTTCTGACTGTGGGGGTTTCAGCTGTCTGTCCTGACTGTGGTGGTTTCAGCTGTCCCGACTGATGGTTTCAGCTGTCTGTCCTGACTGTGGTGGTTTCAGCTGTCCTGACTGTGGTGGTTTCATCTGTCCTGACTGTGATGGTTTCAGCTGTCCTGACTGATGGTTTCAGCTGTCTGTCCTGACTGTGATGGTTTAATCTGTCCTGACTGTGGTGGTTTCAGCTGTCCTGACTGATGGTTTAATCTGTCCTGACTGTGATGGTTTCAGCTGTCTGTCCTGACTGTGGTGGTTTCAGCTGTCCTGACTGTGATGGTTTCAGCTGTCCTGACTGTGGTGGTTTCAGCTGTCTGTCCTGACTGTGATGGTTTCACCTGTCTGTCCTGACTGTGGTGGTTTCAGCTGTCTGTCCTGACTGTGATGGTTTCAGCTGTCTGTCCTGACTGTGATGGTTTCAGCTGTCTGTCCTGACTGTGATTGTCAAGTTTGTTCTTATTTTCCCCACTTGAAGGGCTCAGGCAACGTGATCAAGGATGGATATAACTCTGTGACTTCTTTGACCTTTGTTTGTCATTTATTTGGTTGACAAATGGTTGTCTCAATAGCAGTCACAATAGCAGGTTATAAACCTGAAAGGGTATGAAAGGAAATGTTTCAACATCAACATAAATACATAGGCTATAATAATACCATAAATTATAGTTAACATTAATACATTTGGGCATAGTTAACATTAAGAACATTCATTCAGCATTTACCAATACATTTGACATTTTGTATTATTCTTATTATATATATACCATATAACATATTATATATATATATTTATCTATTTATTTATTATTTATTTATATATTTATCTATTTATTTATTATTTATTTATATATATATATACCACATATAACCTTTAATATATATATATATACAACATACCATATAAAACCTATATTATATATATAGTATTTACTTATTTATTTATTACACCAATCAACATTGTTCTTTAAACTTAACCATGTCATGAATGTCATGCATCAAAATGTTCAAACAATATATTCAAAAACTGCCAGACATTACAGGCCTACAGAAACACCATTTCCCAGGGTGCACTGGGGCCGCATGTCAAACATAGCATGGTGAGCAGAGCTAACATGCTACAAACATTTCATGTTGAGCAGAGCTAACATGCTAACACAAGCAAAGCACATGAACAGAGCTAACATGCTACAAACATTTCATGTTGAGCAGAGCTAACATGCTACAAACATTTCATGTTGAGCAGAGATAACATGCTACGAACATTTCATGTTGAGCAAAGCTAACATGCTAGTTAATATGCTAGGGAGCTAACAGCTAACACAAGCAAAGCACATGAACAGAGCTAACAGAGCATATATCATAAAGCAAGCAGGGCACATGCACATTTAAGCAAGCAGGGCACATGCACATCTAAGCAAGCAGGGAAGGTAAAAGTGAACATACCATTGGGTCATCACGTTCCTGGTTTGATTGCAGCTTAACTCATTTAGCACAATGAGCTGACTCAATGACTCTGAATCATGGACTGCAATGAGCAAGTCCTCTGGGCTGCCCCCATATATGCCAGATGGTAAACCAGTCAAGCCCTCCCATGCTGCCCACATAGATGCCTGATGTAAATTATTCTCTTTTTACCCTTAAATTTCATTTAATTTCTGGTTTACCTTGAAAATAGTTGCAAGGAGTACATTTGATCATTTAGGGGACATTTAAATTGTACCATTTGTTTTGGATAAATAATATATGTAATTTTTAGTCAATAAAATACATTTGGCTCTCTTTTCTCCTAAAGAGTTCAACAGTGATGGTTTCAGCTGTCTGTCCTGACTGTGATGGTTTCAGCTGTCTGTCCTGACTGTGATGGTTTCACCTGTCTGTCCTGACTGTGATGGTTTCACCTGTCTGTCCTGACTGTGATGGTTTCACCTGTCTGTCCTGACTGTGGTGGTTTCACCTGTCTGTCCTGATTGTGATGGTTTCAGCTGTCTGTCCTGACTGTGATGGTTTCAGCTGTCTGTCCTGACTGTGATGGTTTCAGCTGTCTGTCCTGACTGTGATGGTTTAATCTGTCCTGACTGTGATGGTTTCAGCTGTCATGACTGTGTTGGTTTCATCTGTCCTGACTGTGATGGTTTCAGCTGTCTGTCCTGACTGTGATGGTTTCAGCTCCTGACTGTGGTGGTTTCAGCTCCTGACTGTGATGGTTTCAGCTGTCTGTCCTGACTGTGATGGTTTAATCTGTCCTGACTGTGATGGTTTCATCTGTCCTGACTGTGATGGTTTCATCTGTCCTGACTGTGGTGGTTTAATCTGTCCTGACTGTGGTGGTTTAATCTGTCCTGACTGTGGTGGTTTCAGCTGTCCTGTCTCCCCCCCCCTCACCGCTGGGCCTCAGCCAGTTTCTCCAGACGGTATTTCTCTGCCTCTGCCGGCTTCTTGACCTTGGCCTCCAGCTCCATCTCCTTGCGGGTGATCTCCTGCTCCTGGAGCATGATCTGCTGAGAGCGCTCCACCACCTTCACCTGCATCCTCTCCTCCTCGATGCGCTGCTTGGTCTTCGCCACCTGGGAGAGGAATCATGGAAATCACGTGGAAAATCAATGTACTGCTCAGATAGTCCTAACAGTGTTTATTAACACTTTGGATGCCAGCGTTTGTCGTTTGTTCATGCCGACCTTTGAATGCCACCAACTCTATATAGCGTTTGTTTGTCGTATTTTTTTTTATTGGCGATTTGAATTCATATTTCATCAATCGAGCCTCAGGTTAGTGTTGCAGACTCTCTGAGCTCAATTGGGAAGATACCGCCCCCTATCGTCTCTCCCTGTGTAACTGCACCCCATTAGTTTAGACTGATGGGGGGGGGCGGGCCAGCCTCCTCATGTTACTTTTCCGTCAAGCCAACTTGTAGCGGCCTCTGCTTGGGTCCGCTTCCAATGGCAGTCGGGGAGTGATTCTGTACGCGCTCCATCCAAATAATCGTCTCCACACCTTGAGTTCCGTTATCAGATACCGACGTGATATCCGATTTATTTAGAAAATGTATGGGTTACATGGGAGAGGTGATCAAAGCGATCCTATTTCCTATAATGGTTCAGAGCCTATCTAAAATGTTCTAAACGATCCTAAGCGTCCTAAAGCGGTCAGAAAATTCTATGCTTTCCCCGTCGGCTACCAACCCACAGCTGATCCCTATCACCCATTTAATGATCTCCGCCGTGCCGTGGGCTGATCCACCTGACAGGTGCAGGTGATCCGCCCACAGTACAACAGAGTCCACCCAACTGGTTACACAGATAATCATAACATTCCCATAAATCATATCCTTCTATTGGAAATAATAATAACAATAATGATAATAATAATACTAATAATAATAATAATAATAATCTATAACAAAAAACACTCATTCGGCCTTTACACAACTGAAGAGACCAAGTGACCGTCGGCCCGGAAAACGCGTGGAATATATATTTACAGTACCCAATGCTGAATCAATAAACACGATCGATATTTGGAATGGCGATCAGTAATTGGAATAATTTTTTTGGAGAACATCTGATCTGAGGTAAGGAATCTATTTTACCAGTCTTGGGATAATCAGAGCTTTTTTCACAGATATATCAACGTATCCCATATGTGTGTGTGTGTGCGCGCCGCTGATCAGGCAATGAGAGAATCTATATTTCAGCCCGCTTCTATAGCGTGCATAAGAACACATATACTATCGATAATCTAGCGTTTATTTGAAAACGATTCATAAATAGGCCGAAAAATTACAATGTTTTTGTGTATTCCAGAATATTCCAGTAAAGGGCGATTATCACAGAATCTATATATTTTCCTGAAAAACGAGGGCTTTTCAAAATGCTATAAAACGGAAATGAACCGATTAAAAAAAACAATCCGTTTCGACAATGTTGACTGCAAACAAGTCATTGATAAGCGACGGGCAGATTAGACACATAGCCATAATTTAAGACAGAGATTATGCGTTCACAACGTTATCATTGAAGTGGGTGGTGGCATTTAACCACGTTTTACCATGTTCACCAGTGGTAATCAAAGTGTTAAGAGTCAGAATAAACAGTGTTTATTATGAAAAATCAGATAGTCCTAACAGTTCTCAAGTTCTCCAGCCGTTAGTTCTCCAGCACATGGCAGCAGTCTGTGCCCACGGTTGTGGCGCCTGATGGCTACTGGCAGGAAGAACTGGCTGAGGCTGAGTTTGTGGTGAGTCGTGGGGGGATGAGTCTATGGCTGAACGTGCTCCTCATCCTGGTAAATATAAATATATATATCACACTATGAATACAGGTTTAACCCTTTCACTACCACACTACAGAAGGTTAACCCTTTACTATCACACTACAGATGGAACCGTCTGTAGTGTGATAATGATAACCCACTACAGATGGAACCGTCTAGTAGTGTCGCAGTGAACGGGTTAACTGTACCTGTAGCTGGTAGGCCATCTCAGACTCTGCCTTCTTGGTGTTGACCTCGATGTCGTAGGCTGCCTTCTTCAGCTCGTAGTCTCTCTGGGCCTTGGCCATCTCTATCTCATTCTTATACTGAGCCGAGATCTTCTCCTGCATCGCACGAGCCTCCTGCAGAGAGGGAGAGAGGGAGTGGGAGAGAGAGAGAGGGAGAGAGGGAGAGAGAGAGAGAGAGGGATGATGAGAGAGGGAGTGGGAGAGAGGGAGTGGGAGAGAGAGAGAGGGAGGGAGGAGAGAGAGAGGGAGAGAGGGAGAGAGAGAGGGAGAGAGGGAGAGAGAGAGAGAGAGAGAGGGAGGGGGAGAGAGAGAGAGGGAGAGAGAGAGAGATGATGACAGAGAGAGAGAGAGATGATGAGAGAGAGGGATGGGGAGAGAGAGAGAGGGAGAGAGAGAGGGAGGGATGATGAGGGAGGGATGATGAGAGAGAGAGAGAGGGATGAGGAGAGAGAGGGATGAAGAGAGAGAGGGATGAGAGAGGGGGAGACGAAGAGAGAGAGAGGGATGATGAGAGAGAGAAAGAGAGGGATGGTGAGAGAGAGAGGGAGACGAAGAGAGAGAGGGATGATGAGAGAAAGAGAGGGACAAAGAGAGAGAGGGATGAGGAGAGAGAGAGGGACAAAGAGAGAGAGGGATGAGGAGAGAGAGAGGGAGACGGAGAGGGATGATGAGAGAGAAAGAGGGATGAAGAGAGAGAGAGGGGATGAGGAGAGAGAAAGATAGGGATGAAGAGAAAGGGATGATGAGAGAGAGAAAGAGAGGGATGGTGAGAGAGAGAGGGAGACGAAGAGAGAGAGGGATGATGAGAGAAAGAGAGGGACAAAGAGAGAGAGGGATGAGGAGAGAGAGAGGGACAAAGAGAGAGAGGGATGAGGAGAGAGAGAGGGAGACGGAGAGGGATGATGAGAGAGAAAGAGGGATGAAGAGAGAGAGAGGGGATGAGGAGAGAGAAAGATAGGGATGAAGAGAAAGGGATGATGAGAGAGAGAAAGAGAGGGATGGTGAGAGAGAGAGGGAGACGAAGAGAGAGAGGGATGATGAGAGAAAGAGAGGGACAAAGAGAGAGAGGGATGAGGAGAGAGAGAGGGACAAAGAGAGAGAGGGATGAAGAGAGAGAGGGATGAGAGAGAAAGATACGGATGAAGAGAGAGGGAGACGAAGAGAGAGAGAGGGATGATGAGAGAGAGAAAGAGAGGGATGGTGAGAGAGAGAGAGGGAGACGAAGAGAGAGAGGGATGATGAGAGAAAGAGGGACAAAGAGAGAGAGAGAGGGATGAGGAGAGAGAGAGGGATGATGAGAGAGAAAGAGGGATGAAGAGAGAGAGAGAGAGAGAGAGAGGGGGGATGAGGAGAGAGAAAGATAGGGATGAAGAGAAAGGGATGAGGAGAGAGAGAGACAAAGAGAGAGGGAGAGAGAGAGAGAGGGATGAGGAGAGAGAGAGATAGAGAGGGAGACGAAGAGAGAGAGAGAGAGAGAGAGGAGGAGAGGTGCGTCACCCTGATGACAGCGTCCCTCTTGTTCTGAGCCTCTCCGATGCGGGCGTCCTTCTGCACCTGTGCGGTGCGGGCCTTCCCCAGGGAGTGGAGGTAGTCCTGGAGACAGAGAGGAACACACTTCAGACTCTAACCCTAACCCTTCCCCAGGGAGTGGAGGTAGTCCTGGAGACAGAGAGGAACACACTTCAGATTCTAACTAGGGCTGGGCGATATGGCCCCTAAAGGATATTGCGATACACGATATTGCGATATTCCTCAAAAGCACTTAAAAATGCTTGATTTAACCCTTTGATGCATAGTCACGCCAATATGATGATTATAATAGTCCCTGCAACATATGCGTTAATCCATGAAGATGCTTTCAAAAATAATTTAATGAAAAGTTAAAAAAAATAAAGGGTTAACCTTCTGTAGTGTGGTAGTGAAAGGGTTAACCCTTTGCCGTGTGGCAGTGAAAGGGCTAACTTTCCGTATTGTCACAGTGAAAGGGTTAAACCATTTGGCAGTGAAAGGGTTAACCGCGTATGAGAGTGCATCATCATCACCTGGTCATCGTGGAAGTCTTTGAGCGTGTAGCTGACCACACTGATCCCCATGTTGAGCAGGTCTGACGAGGCCACCTTGAACACCTCCTCCGAGAACTTCTTACGGTCCTTATAGATCTCCTGCAAGAGGTGGGGATGTGAGGTGGGGATGTGAAGATGTGGGGATGTGAGGTGGGGATGTGGGGATGTGAGGATGTGGGGATGTGGGGATGTGAAGATGTGGGGATGTGGGGATGTGGGGATGTGAAGATGTGGGGATGTGAAGATGTGGGGATGTGGGGATGTGGGGATGTGAAGATGTGGGGATGTGAGGTGAGGATGTGAAGATGTGGGGATGTGAAGATGTGGGGATGTGAAGATGTGGGGATGTGGGGATGTGAAGATGTGGGGATGTGAAGATGTGGGGATGTGAAGATGTGGGGATGTGGGGATGTGGGGATGTGAAGATGTGGGGATGTGAAGATGTGGGGATGTGAAGATGTGGGGATGTGAGGATGTGGGGATGTGGGGATGTGAAGATGTGGGGATGTGGGGATGTGGGGATGTGAAGATGTGGGGATGTGGGGATGTGAGGATGTGGGGATGTGGGGATGTGGGGATGTGGGGATGTGAAGATGTGAGGATGTGGGGATGTGAAGATGTGGGGATGTGAAGATGTGAGGATGTGGGGATGTGAAGATGTGAGGATGTGGGGATGTGAGGATGTGGGGATGTGGGGATGTGGGGATGTGAAGATGTGGGGATGTGGGGATGTGAGGATGTGGGGATGTGAGGATGTGAAGATGTGGGGATGTGAGGTGAGGATGTGAAGATGTGGGGATGTGAAGATGTGGGGATGTGAAGATGTGAGGATGTGGGGATGTGAAGATGTGAGGATGTGGGGATGTGAGGATGTGGGGATGTGAGGATGTGGGGATGTGGGGATGTGGGGATGTGAAGATGTGGGGATGTGAAGATGTGGGGATGTGGGGATGTGGGGATGTGGGGATGTGAAGATGTGGGGATGTGGGGATGTGGGGATGTGGGGATGTGAAGATGTGGGGATGTGAGGATGTGGGGATGTGAGGTGAGGATGTGAAGATGTGGGGATGTGGGGATGTGGGGATGTGGGGATGTGAAGATGTGGGGATGTGGGGATGTGGGGATGTGAAGATGTGGGGATGTGGGGATGTGGGGATGTGAAGATGTGGGGATGTGGGGATGTGGGGATGTGAAGATGTGGGGATGTGGGGATGTGAAGATGTGGGGATGTGGGGATGTGAAGATGTGAGGATGTGGGGATGTGGGGATGTGGGGATGTGGGGATGTGAGGATGTGAAGATGTGGGGATGTGGGGATGTGGGGATGTGGGGATGTGAAGATGTGGGGATGTGGGGATGTGGGGATGTGAAGATGTGGGGATGTGGGGATGTGAAGATGTGGGGATGTGGGGATGTGAAGATGTGGGGATGTGAGGATGTGGGGATGTGAAGATGTGGGGATGTGGGGATGTGGGGATGTGGGGATGTGAAGATGTGGGGATGTGGGGATGTGGGGATGTGAGGTGAGGATGTGAAGATGTGAAGATGTGGGGATGTGAAGATGTGGGGATGTGAAGATGTGAGGTGGGGATGTGAAGATGTGGGGATGTGGGGATGTGAAGATGTGGGGATGTGAGGTGAGGATGTGAAGATGTGAAGATGTGGGGATGTGAAGATGTGGGGATGTGAAGATGTGGGGATGTGAGGTGAGGATGTGAAGATGTGGGGATGTGAGGTGGGGATGTGGGGATGTGAGGATGTGAAGATGTGGGGATGTGAAGATGTGGGGATGTGAGGTGGGGATGTGGGGATGTGAGGATGTGAAGATGTGGGGATGTGAAGATGTGGGGATGTGAGGTGGGGATGTGGGGATGTGAGGATGTGAAGATGTGGGGATGTGAAGATGTGAGGATGTGAAGATGTGGGGATGTGAGGTGAGGATGTGGGGATGTGGGGATGTGAAGATGTGGGGATGTGAAGATGTGAGGTGAGGATGTGAAGATGTGGGGATGTGAGGTGGGGATGTGAAGATGTGGGGATGTGAAGATGTGGGGATGTGAGGTGGGGATGTGAGGATGTGAGGATGTGAGGTGGGGATGTGAGGATGTGAAGATGTGAGGTGGGGATGTGAAGATGTGGGGATGTGAAGATGTGGGGATGTGAGGTGGGGATGTGGGGATGTGAAGATGTGGGGATGTGAGGTGGGGATGTGGGGATGTGAAGATGTGAGGTGGGGATGTGAGGATGTGAAGATGTGAGGTGGGGATGTGAGGATGTGAAGTGGGGATGTGGGGATGTGAGGATGTGAAGTGGGGATGTGGGGATGTGGGGATGTGAGTGAGGATGCACATTTAGCCAAAATATGTTGCCAGAACAAACTAAAAAAAGAATCACCCCCAGACCGCGTCTATGCTTTCTACAACGCCACTCGGTTTCCGCGTTGCCGTTTTGCGCTCTGATTGGCCGAGCACGCGCATGCGCATGAGCCGCGACAAGCTCCTCTATCTAAACTCTGCTTAAGCTCCAGGAGAGAGGAGAGAGGCTGAAAAGCCGCAGTTCTTGCCCGACTGATGGGAGCCGAATCCCGGATCCGATTTTTCTGATGAATACCCCCAAAACATGGAGGTCCTGAACGCAATTTATACAAATGGAAGTATTGATTACGCCGTAACGAATCATTAAAAAAATATACCGTTAACTGGAATATGTTGTGTGTGCCTTTACGCATATGTTGGATTATGTAATTGGTTTGTCATGACAAACTAATAAAAAATCACATCGCCGGCTTCGCGGCTGCGTTGCCGGTCCGCGACAAGACCGCTTGCTCCAGCGGACACCAGAGCTCGGGTCTCCTCTCTCCTGGAGCTTAAGCGGAGTTTAGATAGAGGAGCTTGTCGCGGCTCATGCGCATGCGCGGCTTGCGCGTGCTCGGCCAATCAGAGCGCAAAACGGCAACGCGGAAACCGAGTGGCGTTGTAGAAAGCATAGACGCCCCCAGACCACCATTACCTCCACAGTCAGGTTTCAGTTTCAACTGTATTTGAACAGGGACAGCACACACATTAATGAACATAAATATAAATGTGTGAGACAGTGTTAGCCAAAGCTAATTTTCAACTGTTGTCCCTGGGCCTGGTGTTAAAAGGCCGCTAAAAAAGAAAGCATAACATATATGGCATACAGGTAAGAGAACAGGTTAAAAACACATCATGCCAAATATTTACATCATCAGACATGTACAGGTGGGCTACGATGGTTCTCTGATGGACCGTTCACCCCCAGACAACCAGTTGTTCCAAACTAGAGAGAGCCGGTATAGACTTAGGGGCACTTGTGTTTAATCAATATCGCAAAGGCAAGGACAAAGATAAAAAGTCGATGTATATCTGTTAAAGGGGCAAAACTATGGAATAACTTTGACAAAGAAGTAAAAATGTGTAGTTCGCTACATACTTTTAAGAAATTACTCAAATATAAGGTGATACATAAATATAAAACCTCATTATTAATTTATCCTAATTATATTTGATCTATGACATAACTGTATTCAAATAGTGACAAAGGGGGGGGGAAAAAGAAAAAGAAAAAAACATATATATAAAAAAAGAAAACATAAATAAATGTGTATACATTTTCTACATAAAACTATGAAACGTTTGTAACCTTTGCTAAATGATGTACTGAATTATGTTTTTTTTTTGTATTTTTTTGTGTGTGTAAATAGTGTAATGTAACAAGGGTAGGCAATTATAAGCCTCGGCTTCAGCTTACACCTAAAAAAAAATAAAAAAAATTTAATGTTCTACTACTATGCTTTGTAAAAGTAGACAAAAAAATAAATCATTCATTCATTCATTCATTACCTCCACAGTCAGGTGGGCTATGATGGCCCTCTGGTGGCCTTCCAGAGTCTCCAGGGCGATGTGAGCGATCTCCGCTTCAGACTTCCCCATAAACATCTGACAGGCTGCGGCCAGCATCTGTTTATTCTGCCCCTGGATCTTCATCTACGGCACAAGATAAGATAAGATAAGACAAGATGAATGAATGAATGAATGAAAACTTTATTTAGCTTCTTCCCCCAGGCCATCAGAACACTGAACTCTCACACACAAGTACACATGAGCACGCACGCACACACACAGACAGACAGACAGACAGACAGACAGACTTTAATTGTCACTTTAATTTAAACAAAATGGAAAGGTCACTTTAAAGGAATGAGGAATATAAAGGTCACTTTAAGGAAAGAACCGATGTGGTTCTTGTATAGTATAGTTTAGATATAGTAAGTATAGCATAATGACAGAGTTAAAACTGTCTATTGTATAGTAGTGTACATAGGACCCAGTGCCTTCTCAGGAATTTAGCATGTCTAATTTTATCATGCATCATCTTATGTCTTCTTATTACCTTTTTTTTTTTTTTACGTCTATTTTATTATTAGTATTATTGCACAATCGATGCAGGCATGACCACCCGCATTTCACTGTATGCCCTGGTATGTATGTGACAAATAAACCTCTTGAATCTTGATATGGGACCACCCAGACCTGGGCTATCCCTGTGACAGAGATGACTGTATAGTGGGACACAGACCTGGGCTATCCCTGTGACAGAGATTACTGTAGTGGGACACAGACCTGAGCTATCCCCGTGACAGAGATGACTATATAGTGGGACACAGACCTGGGCTATCCCTGTGACAGAGATGACTATATAGTGGGACACAGACCTGGGCTATCCCTGTGACAGAGATTACTGTAGTGGGACACAGACCTGGGCTATCCCCGTGACAGAGATGACTGTAGTGGGACACAGACCTGGGCTATCCCTGTGACAGAGATGACTATATAGTGGGACACAGACCTGGGCTATCCCCGTGACAGAGATGACTATATAGTGGGACACAGACCTGGGCTATCCCTGTGACAGAGATGACTGTATAGTGGGACACAGACCTGGGCTATCCCTGTGACAGAGATGACTATATAGTGGGACACAGACCTGGGCTATCCCTGTGACAGAGATGACTGTATAGTGGGACACAGACCTGGGCTATCCCTGTGACAGAGATGACTATATAGTGGGACACAGACCTGGGCTATCCCTGTGACAGAGATTACTGTAGTGGGACACAGACCTGAGCTATCCCCGTGACAGAGATGACTATATAGTGGGACACAGACCTGGGCTATCCCTGTGACAGAGATGACTGTATAGTGGGACACAGACCTGGGCTATCCCTGTGACAGAGATGACTATATAGTGGGACACAGACCTGGGCTATCCCTGTGACAGAGATGACTGTATAGTGGGACACAGACCTGGGCTATCCCTGTGACAGAGATTACTGTAGTGGGACACAGACCTGAGCTATCCCCGTGACAGAGATGACTATATAGTGGGACACAGACCTGGGCTATCCCCGTGACAGAGATGACTATATAGTGGGACACAGACCTGGGCTATCCCTGTGACAGAGATGACTGTATAGTGGGACACAGACCTGGGCTATCCCCGTGACAGAGATGACTATATAGTGGGACAGAGCCCTGGGCTATCCCCGTGACAGAGATGACTATATAGTGGGACACAGACCTGGGCTATCCCTGTGACAGAGATGACTGTATAGTGGGACACAGACCTGGGCTATCCCTGTGACAGAGATGACTATATAGTGGGACACAGACCTGGGCTATCCCTGTGACAGAGATGACTATATAGTGGGACACAGACCTGGGCTATCCCTGTGACAGAGATGACTATATAGTGGGACACAGACCTGGGCTATCCCTGTGACAGAGATGACTATATAGTGGGACACAGACCTGGGCTATCCCTGTGACAGAGATGACTATATAGTGGGACACAGACCTGGGCTATCCCTGTGACAGAGATGACTATATAGTGGGACACAGACCTGGGCTATCCCTGTGACAGAGATGACTATATAGTGGGACACAGACCTGGGCTATCCCTGTGACAGAGATGACTATATAGTGGGACACAGACCTGGGCTATCCCTGTGACAGAGATGACTATATAGTGGGACACAGACCTGGGCTATCCCTGTGACAGAGATGACTATATAGTGGGACACAGACCTGAGCTATCCCTGTGACAGAGATGACTATATAGTGGGACACAGACCTGAGCTATCCCTGTGACAGAGATGACTATATAGTGGGACACAGACCTGGGCTATCCCTGTGACAGAGATTACTGTAGTGGGACACAGACCTGGGCTATCCCTGTGACAGAGATGACTATATAGTGGGACACAGACCTGGGCTATCCCTGTGACAGAGATGACTATATAGTGGGACACAGACCTGAGCTATCCCTGTGACAGAGATGACTATATAGTGGGACACAGACCTGGGCTATCCCTGTGACAGAGATTACTGTAGTGGGACACAGACCTGGGCTATCCCTGTGACAGAGATGACTATATAGTGGGACACAGACCTGGGCTATCCCTGTGACAGAGATGACTATATAGTGGGACACAGACCTGAGCTATCCCTGTGACAGAGATGACTATATAGTGGGACACAGACCTGGGCTATCCCTGTGACAGAGATGACTATATAGTGGGACACAGACCTGGGCTATCCCTGTGACAGAGATTACTGTAGTGGGACACAGACCTGGGCTATCCCTGTGACAGAGATTACTGTAGTGGGACACAGACCTGGGCTATCCCCGTGACAGAGATGACTGTAGTGGGACACAGACCTGGGCTATCCCTGTGACAGAGATGGGAACTCCATGACGGGTGTAGACCTTGTCACTCTTCACATTCAGAGTCAGGGTGTTCAGAGAGATCCTAGAGAGAGAGAGAGAGAGAGAGAGGGGGGAAGGAGAAAGAGAGAAGTGAGGATGGGGAGAAGAGAGGGGTGGTTCAGTTGAGACGCCGCCCCCCTCAGGACCACCTCCTAGTTGAGACTCCGCCCCCCTCAGGACCACCCCCTAGTTGAGACTCCGCCCCCCCCTCAGGACCACCTCCTAGTTGAGACTCCGCCCCCCTCAGGACCACCCCCTAGTTGAGACGCCGCCCCCCTCAGGACCACCTCCTAGTTGAGACTCCGCCCCCCTCAGGACCACCCCCTAGTTGAGACTCCGCCCCCCTCAGGACCACCCCCTAGTCGAGACGCCGCCCCCCTCAGGACCACCCCCTAGTTGAGACGCCGCCCCCCTCAGGACCACCTCCTAGTTGAGACTCCGCCCCCCTCAGGACCACCCCCTAGTTGAGACTCCGCCCCCCTCAGGACCACCCCCTAGTCGAGACTCCGCCCCCCTCAGGACCACCTCCTAGTTGAGACTCCGCCCCCCCTCAGGACCACCCCCTAGTTGAGACTCCGCCCCCCTCAGGACCACCCCCTAGTTGAGACTCTGGATGATTTGACGGCAGACTGACCTCTGGAGCCTCTGGATGCAGGGAATCACGAACACAGTGCCGCCCGCTATCATCAGGGGAGGAGAGCGACCGACCCCTGGAAGAGAACGGGAGGGAGGTCGTCACTCTGGGCTCAGACGACAAGAGTTTTCACATCCGGTTGAATCACACACGTAATAACACGGTAGGCCGAGAGCCTTGGATGCTGGTCTAGCAAGCTGGAATTTTGGCAACAGTAGACAGTGTTCTAACCGTTAGACAGTGTTCTAACCGTATTCTGCATGTAAATTATAGGTTAAATTCTTGTTTTGGCATTTTTAAAGTTAATATTTTAAACAGCATTTAGAGTTTGGATGTTAAGTTGTGAGCGACGCACTGCTCTGTTGTTCTATTAGGTAGTTTAGAGCTGTACTTTGTAAAGAAACTCAAAGTATTAATAGCGATACACTGCTCTGTTATATATTTTTTATTGAAAGATTTTATCACACTTTTTACTGTCTGTTCTATTTTATAATTTTTAGCCTATTTTTTAACTGAATCAAGCCACACTTTTCTACTCTATCTAATCTATTCTATTTTATTATTTGTATTACTGAAAAGGTGTGATTTATCTTACCTTGCTACCTCTCTATCTTATTTTTTTTATAAAAATGTTTATGCTTGCTTATGCCTGTACTTTTTACTGTTGTGAAGCACTTTGAACTGCAATTTCTGTATGAAAAGTGCTATACAAATAAAGTTATTATTATTATTAACTGTTTGACCCAACAGGTAATCCATATGCTCCACGATACATCTAGGAATATGTAGAGATTTTTTTTTTTTTTTTTATCCACTTTTTCTCCCATTTTCTATTTTTCTCCCATCCCAATTTCGTATTATCCAATTCTACCCTCCCCTGTCTTGAACGTTGCTAGACTATGCCTCCCACTGGTCGGCTGTAGTGAGGATAGAAGCCTTGCATCACGTGTCCCCTCCGGTACACGAGGAGGCAGCCTGTCGCATCTTTTCACCGCAACAGCTCGAACTCTCAGTGGCGAGGAGTTACGCGTGAGAGGCTCACGCTGCCCCTGCTACTTCCTGCTTCCGCCGCACCGGCGTCACCAAACCGACCTGTAGGAGTCGCTGTCCACAACGTCCAATCCCCACCCACCGGCTTTCCCACCCTCTAACACTTGCCAATTGTGTTAGTATGTTTGGTAAACATTGCACTTAGTCTATCAGTGTAGTGTATGTGTGTAGGGGCGGGGACAAATAAGAATTTTCTTCTTCCTGTTCCTTTCGGACATGGAATTTAGTGGAGCATATTAATATGTACTGTTGGACTGTAATAATGCTAATAATGTACAAATAGATAAAAATGAAATGAAATATTCCTCTTCTCAGTATAATCAGAATGTTCTCATGAAACAGAGAGTGATTACCTGACACCACCATCGCCTCGTTGGGGCCACAGGTGTAGAACATGGCCACTGATTCTACCTGAAGACTGTAGGAAATAATAACAAAGGTTATTAGGTTTATCCTGGGTTCCACACGACATGCACATCACACTACACCTCATTATTACAGTACATAGCATATATTAATTACATTTGTGTAGAACAATGAATACAGTCTAGTGAGGAACTGGTTTTGGTGGTTAAGAGTGAGACACACTTAGTGGTTAAGAGAGTCAGTCACACTTAGTGGTTAAGAGTCAGACACGTATCTATCACCTCACCACAGTGTATCTATCAGAGTATCTATCACCACAGTGTATCTATCACCACAGTGTATCTATCAGAGTATCTATCACCACAGTGTATCTATCACCACAGTGTATCTATCAGTGTATCTATCAGTGTCTTATCAAGCGGGCAGAAAAGTGGCAATTTTTTTACTTGAGCTTGAGGACTGCATACTTTTTTTGCAAACCAAAACAACATACTTTATACTTATAGCACATGCATGAGCCTGGTCTCTTTTGAAAGATGACATTCTGAAGTTTCCGATTCCGAAAATTCACTTTTAGTGCTAACGTAATAGAGTGACATAGGTCTGAACTTGAGTTGTAGACAAACTTGTTACTCAAGTTTTTCTCTAGTAGTTAGTAGTCCAGAGGTAGTATTTCCCCAGAAGGTGGTATGGCTTATAAATCCATACGGACCCATAGCCTGAAGCCTTATGTAGTACATGTCCAAATTTCATAAAGATCCATTCAGAAATGAGTGATTAGGAGTGATTTTGGTAAACTGTGTACAAAAGAAAAACTGAGTTTTCTCATAGACTTCAATTCATTTGGCTGTTTTTCTCTTCCTGTTTTCACTCGTTCGTTTTTTGTTTGTTTTTTAGATTCATACATCCCCACATGGTGTTTCATTGGTAAGCCACACTCATTGGCTACAACGATCCACTATCATTTTCGAGATCGGATCTAGATTGACGGAGCTACTGCGCCAAGAGTCGGGAGTGGTATTTTGCGCAATACCGTGTACTTTGCACAAGCCTCAAATACCGGCATGTAACTCGAGAACCGCTGAACGGATTTTGTCGCTATCGACAGGCAACAAATAAGCCTTCAATTCGATATATATATATTGTATTACAAAATAGGCACACCCGAGCCACTAGGGGTCACCAAAGTGCCGGTGGGCAAATCGTCCTAAAATGCTAAGAGGTTAAGAGTCAGACACACTTATCTATCACCACAGTGTATCTATCAGTGTATCTATCACCACAGTGTATCTATCACCACAGTGTATCTATCAGTGTATCTATCACCACAGTGTATCTATCACCACAGTGTATCTATCAGTGTATCTATCACCAACCCCCTGTTGTCTCACAGACTAGCAACAATGTAGCCATTAGGGGTGTAAAGTTACACGTATCCGTACCGAACCGTTTCAGTATGTACCGTACCGTGCCGTACGGCTGTGTACCGAACGAATACAACGGTACGTTAACAACTAACGACGACCGCCCACCGGGGGCTGTTTTTTTCACAATCTAATATAATTATTATATATATATTTTTTTACAAGTCGATTATTCATTTCAATATAGAATATTCGTTGACAGGGGCGGCGCAGCGGAGATTGCGCTTGTCACCAATGCAAGAGACTCCGGTCTCGAATCCGGGTGTCAGCATTGCCTCCGGCTTGGGCCGGCCGTCATACTGGCTCCATTGGCAGAGTCAGCGGGTGGAAGTCGATGGGTGGTAATCTGGACGTTGTGGACAGCGACTCCTACAGGTCGGTCAGGGCGCCTGCACAGCAGAGACCGGGAATAGCGGGGGTAGCGTGAGCCTCCCACACGTTACACCTCGCCAATGAGAGTCCGCGCTGGCAGGTGAAAAGATGACAGGCTGCCTCCTCGTGTACCGGAGGGGACACGTGATGCAAGGCTTCTATCCTCCCTACAACCGACGAGTGGGGGGCATATGCGAGCAACGTTCAAGACAGGGGAGGGGAGAATTGGAAACACGAAATTGGGATGGGAGAAAAATAGAATAAGGAGAAAAAGTGGATACAAAAAAGAATATTCGTTGACAGCCCTACAAGTAAGTACAATTAGTTACTGCACACTACATCACCCCTGCACAGAAAATGACTCAGTTTGAGTCAAATGTACTCAGTTTGAGTAAAATTTACTCTGCTAAATGTACTGTGCCAAGTGGAACATGGAAAGCCAAACTTTCCCCCACTGTACCGAAAACCCGTACCGAACCTTGACTTCAAAACCGAGGTACGTACCGTACCGTGGTTTTTGTGTACCGTTAGTGTTACACCCCTACCAACCACCTGTTCTATGACAGACTAGCAACAGTGTATCATTCTATCACCAACCACCTGACCACCGTTGTGTGACTAGCAACAACTAGGACTCCAGCAAGCTGAACAAGCTGGTGAAGAAGGCTACAGTAGCTCAGTAGTGGGTGGTGAGCTGGATAACCTAGAGGTGGTGGCTGAGAGGAGGATGAGGAAAAAAGCTAGAAGCCATCCTGGAGAACCCCTCAGGCTCTCACCCCCTCTACGAGGAGCTAGCCAGAATGAAGAGCACGTTCAGTCAAAGACTCATCCCCCCCCCCCCCCCCGACACACCACAAACCGCCTGGGCCGGCCCTTTATACCGGCAGCCATCAGGCTCTACAACAAAGGGCTCGGACGGCCGGCCGGCTCTGCTGCCAGAACTATCGCTGTCAGAACTCTGGACTTGAGAACTAGAGAGTGAGAGTGGATACTGGACCGTATAGGACTGTGAAACTCTGTATCCCCCCCCCCACCCCCCTGTACCCCCCCCCCCCCATGCTGCTTTGACACCCGAATTTCCCCAAGGGGATTAATAAAGGATCATCTTATCTTATCTTAACAGACTATGTATGTGTTTATGTGTGCATGTTTTCTTTTGCCTTGCTTTGTAAGGATGTATTGTTGTTGATGTGATGGTGCAGGGTACCTTAGTCATCTCTGACCTGTATTGCTATCGTTGTCTTATAGGCTACCCCCAGAAAAGGTATACTATTGTTTTTTTTTATATACTTTCTTTTATACCGTTTGTTTATATATAGGATATATAGTTATATTTGAGCTTCTCTCCTGGTCTTTCCTTACTTTTCCTCCCTGTATCCTAAAAGCTAAAAGCCTCATTAAGCAGATCATTATAAATATGTTTTAAATACTAGTCATAGTGATGCATCATGCAACTGCAGAATATACCAGTGAATTTACATTTTAGGACGCATGACTTGTACATACGTATTTTATTTTAACAATTGTCAAATAAACTAAACTAAATACCACGATGCGGCCCAACCCTATATGACCCGACAGATATATAGACATAGATGATATGTCAAATCAATAACACTGTACATTGTCATCAAACCTTCTCTACCCTATATCCAGGGTCACTATAGTCTAGGATATTTGAATGGCTTGAGTAATATTCAAACAAATTGTATATGCAGCTGCTTCGATGAATTGAAAATGGGGGACCCTGATGTAAACAAGACGAAAGTCTCTCTCTGGTCTGCATGCATCCCCTTAATAAAGTGTTCAATCAATCAATTCAAAACCACACTACCCCAATAATTCAATGAATAACCTTTATTATTATTATTATTATTATTATTTAAATAATAAGGGGTGGGGTGCTGCTGCCCGCCCCAGACAGACAGACCCATACAGGCCAACGCACAGACTGCAGCAGTAATTCCACTAAGAGCTACTCGGAGAAATAGGAGGCGAGACCGACATTATTATTATAACGGTGCAATTACAGCAAGAGAAACGACAGGTTATCTCTCGATTCCAAACCAGCAGACGCCTACATACACGTCAGTGATGGATAGAACCAGCAGACATGTCAATAAATGAAGAGCAGACCCCCATGTTAATGTTATTAGGGACGTTATCCTGCAGGTGGATAACATAATAAACGATATATATAAACTATAGCTCAGCCACACTTACCAGTTAGCTGCAGGGGCTTGCTCTTCAGAAATGCACGTTCATCAAATTCTGTATTGAAATTGTTTTGTGCCTTTGATCATGAGCTACTAGCCACTCTCTTATTATTATTCCTGCTGACGTATTATGTTCCCGTTGTAGCTGCTGGCGAGAGAGCACAGCTGCTAAATGTAGCATCGTACACGCCCATCATACAACACACCGTGTGTCGCCATCTAGTGGTGTTGTGATGAACTACTGTAAACAAGCCCACATTTTGAACCTGGACCTTTTTGTGTTGATGTTTAGATTAGATTAGATTAGATTAGATTAGATAAATGTGTAATAGTCATATACAATGTACAGGTGATTCTACTGGGTACAAAATATATACATTAGTACTCCTGAGTAATAGTGCTAATCAGATGTACATGTACAGTGTTGTATAAAGACACTATGGTAGTAAATCATACTGGCCAGCAGTGTAACTAGTAAGAGTAGGTAGGGATATGTACAGATACAGTATAGATATAGTATCTACATATATGTAAAAGGGAATATATATATATACATCATTATTGTACATGCTATCATACAGAGTTATATGGGTCATATGCAGATGTATAAGTAGGTATATAGAAGGATTATATGCAGGTATATTCAGACAGAGATATATATATGGTAAATATATTTGTATATACAGCAGTATTGTACATGCTATCATACAGAGTTATATGGGAGGTAGACTATAGTATGAGGTAGATAGTTGTGATTATTATGACTAACTATATTAGAATAAAAGGATTACAGTGTAGATGTAGAGAGTTGTAGACAGTGAAAGCAGTAGGTAGGTATACGTATACATTCAGAATAGGCAACAGACCTACAGTATGACCTAGGGTGTATAGGCAATGGAGTTCAGAGAGATGACCGTTGTCATCATAGGATTAGACATGTAGTAGTTATGTTACAGTATTACTATTAAATGACCAATTGGAAGTAGAGAAGGTAACCACTGCGCTCAGACAGGTGCGTAGTCCAAAAATAGTAAGTCACAAGTAGACAAAAAAGGGTAGAGGGACCACACTCAAGGAATATCGTTTGTTTTAATACGCACAAAACGTTTTCGACCGTCCGGCCTTCATCAGTGTGTGTAACGGAGGTACCGCAGTATATCTACAGTCACGAGGTACAAGTCGTGAAGTGGCTGTGGATGTTAAGCGGTACTGCAAGTAAACTCACTCCCCAGAGGCATCCAGACCCGGAAGCAAGAAGTGAATTCACTTCTTGCTTAGTGGTCTGTGATGCCGCCCGCGACGCCGGCGTCCGGGGTTCAACTCCCACTCAGGGCGATCCCTTAACAGGGGTCGAATCGACTTTAAACACAACGCAGACAAGATCACACCGGCTACACGTGGTGCCGTTTGACCTCGGACAACGGACAACGCTCGCCTGTCCACCGGGGACGCTGTCTGCACGCCGCTTCTTCATTCAACTGGCTGTGCTGAGTACAACGTCGAACGTTAACGTGTGCGCATAGGATAAGCGCATATGTGATATTGGTTGTTTTTGTTTGATAATAATATGCTATTGATTGTAATTGTAAATATTATTGTAATGATACAGTAATTGGAGACGACACTAGTTGTACAAGACCATTGTATTTTTTTTTCTTTTTCTTTCATCTGTTATGTATTGTGAATAGATAGCCTATGGTCTAATGTTCAAAGTTTGAGCAGTAACAAGTGTTGCTATCTAACACATGCCCACTGTAAATATAATTAGGAACTAATTTGTTTATATGGTTGGCTGGTAATGAGATATATATATATATATATTATAATTTTTTTCCCCCCCATCTGTTCTGGTAAATTGTGAATGGATAGCCATACAGTAGCCTACATGTATTCGTGTGTAGTCTAGTGTTTAAAGTCTGAGCAGTAACAAGCGGCCATTTAACACATTCACACATACTTTTCTTTTGTTTATAGCCCTCTAAAGCATTTTTATTTTTTATTCTTGAACATGTCTAAAGCAGGACCACCAGACCTGGAGATGGTGGGTATGATGCCTGTATATGGCAGGGGTCAGTCAGCTCTTATGTGTGGGAGGGGAAGACCTGTGGAACTGAGTCAGTCTACAGTTCGCCAGTCAGTGTTTGAAGCAGTGGGGCCAGTGGCCACATCTACTCCAATCACGCATGGCAATGATGCAGCCCCGCAACTCGCTAGGTCAGAGGATTTAGGCAGCCTCGTCACAGACCTTGCCATACAGATAGGAGAACAAATTGCATCTACTCTGCATGCCATGCACCAGACCAGTTATCAGCCCCAGGTCCCCGCCCCTGAGCCCCAGGTCCCCGCACCCCAACCACAATGTTTTTCTGGGTGTGCAGACATGTCAAGGATGAAAGTAATAGTGCAGGCGGAGACTAAACCACCTCCGTTCTTCAGAGGTGATCGCACTGAGCCAGTCTCCATACATGAGTGGGAAGACATGATGCTAGTGTATCTGTCTAGAGCGAGTTGTAAAACCGACAGGGAATTGTGTGATCTAGTGATGGGCAGGTTGACTGGTAAAGCTAGAGACATAGTGAAGGTGTCACTGCGTAGCCGGCCTGAGTTGTCTGCCAATATGACCCCTGCAGCTGTGTTTGACATTTTAAAGCGTAACTTCAGCGAGCTGACATACTCCAGTATGCCCATGGCCGACTTCTATGCCATGGTTCCCAGGCCTAGTGAGGGAGTGATGGATTACTGGGTCCGGCTGAATAAAGCAATCGATGTTGCAGATGAGTGTCTACGTCGCCGGGGTCGGTGTGTTGATGATGCGAGCGCCGAGGTCGTGATGATGTTGATCACGCACTGCCCAGATCCCAGTCTAGCTATGTCCTTCCAGCTGAAGCCTGTGGAGCAGTGGACTGCAGCTGAGGTCCAGGAGCGTCTAGATGGTTACCAGAGAGACCAAAGGAGATCCAGTTCACGGGCACAGCAGATTAACATCTCGGCATGCAGTCAGAGCCCCATGGCTGGTGGCCCATCCCCTCCTGTCCTGTATGGTGGGGCCCAGCAGTCTTCTGTTGTTGTGCAGTCACAGCAGCCTCCCTCCTTTGGCTCTTCTCATGAACAGCTTGGTGAGCCCCACAGGGTCTTAGCCGCAGCGCAGGCCCTCAGCCCTCCTACACCCATCTTAATGACTCCTGCCCCGGCGTGTCCCCCCTCTGTAGACCCTGGCCTTCATCAGGTGGTTGACTTGTTAGACCGTGTGCTCTCACTGTGTTCGGCCTCGCTGGCCCCAGCAGTACAGGCTCAGCCTGGTCAGCCGTCTCGCTCCCACATCCAGCCAAGTAATGGGCAGACGTACCACTCACGCAACCAGGCCAGACCGAGTCAGCAGAGTTACTCGCGCAACCAGGCCAGACCGAGTCAGCAGGGTTATTCGCGCAACCAGGCCAGACCGAATCAGCAGAGTTACCCGCACAACCAGCACGACCCATGCGAAGTGTGTCAAGACAGCAGGCATAACACTTATCAACACTGTATGCTCTATCGGCTGTGCCACCGCTGTTTCCGCCCTGGTCACTATGAGGACTCATGCCCTGGCATCTCCCAGCCATCAGCTGGATCAGCATCTCCCTCCAACAGACCCGCTCAGACCCATCCTGTCAATGCTGCCCCTTTAAACTAGCCAGCCCATGCAATGAGAGGGATAGTATGGGCAAAGTGAATGAAACCCTCGAGAGAGAACCAGACTTAGAAGCCATCTATGTAAACAGCTGCAGATTACTTCCAGAAAACGAAACAGCCATCTTTGTTGGGTCACAGAGAGTGAACGGAGCTAGTGAACTGTTTTATGCTCCAGTGTTAGTCAGTGACAAGTACACATTGAGGGGGATGTTGGATTCTGGTAGTATGTCATGCACGCTCAGTGAGGAAGGTGAACAAAAGTTACAAACCGCTGGTGTTCTCCCTCGTGTCCAGCCGGCACCTGTGAATGTGGTGCTGGTTGGTTGTGGTGGCTTGACTACTCGACCAAAGTGTGTCTATGATTTGGAGATTGAAGTTTGTGGGTCAAAATTTGTGGTTCCTACGTTGGTTGTGCCAGGTCAGAGAGACGAGTTTATAATTGGCACTAATGTAATCAAGTCCGTTCTCCAAAGGCTGAAGTCGACTGAAAAGTACTGGGAGCTTGTGTCCTGCAGAAACAGAGACCCTGAGTGTGAGAAGTTCCTTGAGCTCTTAAGCTGCACCTCCCGCTGGTCGGGCCCAGACCCGCCCGGGGTGATAGGCACAGTGAAGCTATGCCAGGCGGTTACCCTCCTCCCTCAGCAGGAGTATCTAGTGTGGGGGAAGCTACCAGCCAGTGCACATGTGTCTCCTGGGAGTACAGTCATTGTGGAGCCCACCTCAGCGAGGTCGGCCCCTCGCAACATCATAGTGGGGAGAGTGGTGACTCCCATGTGGGGCGACCGCTGGGTCCCCATGAAGGTCTTGAACCCGACACAGAGCCCCATCACGCTCCGTCGTAATGCCAAACTGGCTGATGTCTCACCTTGTCTTGCTGTTGAAGATCTGTCCATCACTCAGGGCCTGTGTCAGCAGCAGTCTGGTGTCTCCAGCTCCTCCGCCTCTCCTGGCTCCTCGTTAGATGCTGAGCAGATGTTGGCCGACTGTGGACTGGAGGACGTGAACATCAAGTCATGTGAGGTGTCTCCTGATGGGAAGAAGAGGCTAGCTGACCTACTGGTGACGTATCAAGATGTCTTCTCCAAGGACAAGCTGGACTGTGGAAAGGTCAAAGACTTTGTGCACCGTATCCACCTCTCGGACGACCGTCCGTTCCGCCTGCCCTTTAGGCGTGTCCCCCCAGCTGACTATCACAAACTGAGAGAGGTGTTGACTGAGATGGAGGTGAAGGGGATAATCTCCAAGTCGATGAGCGAGTATGCCTCACCTCTGGTCATGGTGTGGAAGAAGAATGGAGACCTCAGGATCTGTACGGATTTCCGCTGGCTCAACGCAAAGACCGTCAAAGATGCTCATCCGTTGCCCCATCAGTCCGACTGCCTTGCTGCCCTTGGTGGGAACGCTTTCTTTAGCACCATGGATCTGACCTCAGGGTTCTACAACGTCCCTCTCCATGTGTCTGACCGGCGGTACACTGCCTTCACAACACCACTGGGCTTGTACGAGTACAACAGACTCCCGCAAGGCCTGTGCAACAGTCCGGCATCTTTCATGCGTATGATGCTCGGCATCTTTGGCGACCTCAACTACTCCAGCCTCTTGTGCTACTTGGACGACCTGCTGGTGTTTGCGCCGTCTGAGGAGGAGGCGTTGAAGCGATTGGAGGTGGTCTTCTGCAGACTCAGAGTGAACAACCTCAAGCTCGCACAGAAGAAATGCAACTTCTTACAGAGGTCGGTCAGGTTCCTGGGTCATGTGGTCGATGCCAGTGGAGTCTCTGTCGACCAAGAGAAGGTCTCCGTCATCTCTGGCTTCCAGAGAGAGGATCTGATGGAGTCGGATGGCCGCACTCCCGCTCAGAAGAGAGTGAGATCCTTCCTCGGCATGGTGTTGTATTACCAAAATTTCATACATGGCTGCTCCAGTATAGCCAAGCCCCTCTTCGCCTTGACAGCTGGCCAGAAGAGAAAAGGGAAGACCAGTGCTGGTCGTACGAGAGCCGGTACGTTCCGGAAGCTGACTCCTGAGGACTGGACTCCCGCCTGTGAGACTGCGTTTGAGGAGCTCAAGAGGGCGCTCGTCGAATGTGTAGTGCTGGCTCACCCGGACTTTGAGAGGCCGTTTATCCTCTCCACTGACGCGTCGTTGGACGGTATTGGAGCAGTGCTCTCTCAAGTCCCTGTCGGGGAGGAGAAGGCCAGACCAATCGCCTTTGCGAGCAAGTCGCTCAGCCGCAGTCAAGCGAACTATCCTGCCCACAGACTGGAGTTCCTGGCCCTCAAATGGTCAGTGTGTGACAAATTCAGTCACTGGCTCAAGGGTCACAAGTTCACTGTGTGGACTGATAATAATCCACTCACGTACATCATGACCAAGCCTAAACTTGACGCATGCGAGCAGCGCTGGGTGTCCAAGCTGGCCCCTTACTGCTTCGACATCAAGCATGTGCCTGGGAGGCTGAATACAGTGGCCGATGCGCTGAGCAGAGATCCCTTCGTGAGGCCGCTCAGCCGGCGTCTCTTGACCGAGCCTTACTCCGCTCTTCTGGAGCAGGTGTGTGATGTGGAGAACAGGGGGGTGCAGGATATCTTCCGTCTGACATGCCAGCCCCAAGCTCTAGTGACCCCTTCTGGATGTGCGGTTGCTGATGTGTCCATGTCGGCGGATGAGACCTCCACGGTGCTTTCCTCCCAGGAAGACTGGGACTCTGCGCCAAGACACAGGGCAGTATCTATGGCGGGTCACCTGTCCACTGTTGTCACTGCCGACCACGATGCAGTCTCCTCCTTGTCGTTGGCCGATCTGCAGGCCCGCCAGCGAAAAGACGCCATCGTCTCCAGAGTCATCTTTTACGTTGAAAGGGGCCGCAGACCCTCCAGACGCGAGCGCTGCTATGAAGATCAGCCCGCCTTGAGGATGCTGAAGCAGTGGGAGAGGCTCGCTATGCAGAACGGCATATTGTACAGGGTTACGAAGGACCACATGACCAGGCACAAGAGGTTCCAGTATGTTCTGCCTGAGTCCTTGAAGTCGGAGGCGCTGTCTGGAGTGCATGACTTGGCTGGTCACCAAGGTCAACCTAGAACGCTGTCTCTCGTACGTCAGCGTTTCTACTGGTATGACATGGAGAAGGATGTGCGGGGCCATGTGAGGAACTGTCCCAGATGCGTACTCAGCAAGACTCCAGAGCCGGCGGCCAGAGCCCCTCTGGAGAGCATAATAACCTCTGCACCACTGGAGCTGGTGTGCATCGACTTCTGGTCAGCTGAGGATAATAACAACAAGTCTGTGGATGTTCTGGTCATAACTGACCACTTTACAAAGCTGGCCCACGCCTTCCCCTGCAAAGACCAAACCGCGAAGAAGGTTGCTAAGAAGCTGTGGGACAACTATTTCTGTGTGTATGGCTTCCCACAGCGCCTGCATTCGGACCAAGGAGCGAACTTCCAGAGTGAGTTGATGGCGGAGCTGCTGGAGTTAGCAGGGGTCACGCAGTCCCGGACCACTCCGTATCACCCTATGGGGAATGGTGGCACTGAGAGATTCAATCGGACCCTGGGTGGAATGCTGCGCTCCCTGCCATCGGAGTCTAAGCACAGATGGCCCCAGATGGTCCAGAGCCTGACCTTCGCCTACAATTGTACACAGCATGAGACGACTGGCTTTGCCCCCTTTTACCTGATGTTCGGGAGGGTCCCGCGTCTGCCAGTTGATCTGCTGTTTAAGAATGTGCTCCAGGACGAGGTGGTCTGTGACTATGATGCCTATGTGAAGTCCCTGGCGGCCGATCTCCAGTCTGCTATGCTGTTGGCCCAGAGGCACACCTCAGTGGAACAGGGGCATCAGGCTGACCAGTACAACAAAAAGATGAAGGGCTTGCCCCTCTCGGTGGGTGATCGGGTCCTGGTGGCGAACAAGGGCGCCAGAGGGAAGCGGAAGCTGGCGGACAAATGGGAGCCGGACGTCTACACCGTCATCGCTTCCAGACCACAGTGCCACATATATCGGATCAGAGACCGGACTGGGCGGGAGAAGACAGTCCACAGGAACCTCCTGCTTCAGGTCAACTTCCTCCCCTTGGACGGGTCATTTGATGATGAGGGTCTAGCCGCGGACAGCGACACCTGTGCGCCTGGTGAAGCCTCCCTCTCAGTCATGCCTGAAGCTAGTGCCTCAGACGCGGACAGTGTGGCGGCAGAGCCTTCCATGGGAGATGGACCTTCCATGGGAGATGGACCTGATGGGGATCGCACCGCGTCATGGGTGCAGGAGCAGTCTTCAGTGGAGAGTGAGGATGAAGGGCTACGTCCGTATTCCCCCCAGGGGATGTCCCCTGCTCTGAGTGAGCTTCCAGTGGCAAGTGCCGCCAGTCCCCCACTGTTGCTTGCTCCACCGAGTTCCCCCCCTGCTGTAGTCCAGCATGATGACAGTGTTGTGTCCACACAACCAGGGCGTACTCCTGAGCTAATGAGTGTCAGTGTGCCTGGTCAGAGCCAGGGTCCACAGACCACTGAACACTACACGTCCAGGTTCGGTAGGGTCATCAAGCCAGTCTTTCGGCTGATAGAGACAATGGTCCAACTTGAGAGTATGATGGGCTTCGAGCCACAAGCCTCTATCAAACGTGTGTGAGGTTAGCTGCAGTGTTGTGTATAGCGCTTACAGCCTGATACAGTGTCCTTTGTGGTGATAAGGAGTAACAGTTTTATTTATGTGTATGTGCCCTCGTCATGGTATGGTCAAGTGTAGCTGGATGGTGTATAAGGCACCGTCGTTATCCCTGGAGGTATGGTGGGAGTTGGCCACTCCTAGTGCCCTCCTGGCCTTTTATTAGGTGACAGGTATCGTTGGATTGTTCCGCAGTGTGTGGTTCTCATAGTAAGCTTGTGACTAGTGTGACACAAGGTAGGCACAATTTTTTATTCGATGTAGGTGTAATTCTGTGGGGTGAATGTAACAAGTGCCTTGTTGCCTTGTATAGATAATTACACCCCATCACAAAATACACTTTAATACATAACACTAATACTCCTAAACGTTTTATTTTATTGATTTGAGTTGATTTCATTCCTTTCGTTTTGTTTTATTGCACTTTTGGGAGTTAAGGCTTTTATTTTGAGATCGACACACTTACATTTCCGGTCCTCCGGGACACGCATCTTGCCTGCTTTCCGGTGGTGAGTTAGTTCCACCTGGAGGTCCGTGGAGTGAGTACTACTCCTTATGTTCAGTGAAAGACTTCGGTCTAAAAGTTGTTAAATATTGTATGTTACATTCCTAAAACTGTGAAACGAGTTTGTAATGTAACTACTGTTGTTAATATGTACCTGTGCAGTTGTTTTGTGGGAGGTTTGACTGGGTAAAATGCACTTTAATAGCATGTAGGAAGTTTGCACACACGTGCGCTGCTGTTAACATGTAGTTAATGCAGTCACGTCTTTTCTCAACCATAGCTCGTGCTGCAGATGTCGTGTTCCTAATGCTGCTGCATATTGTTGCCTTTGTAACCTAACAGGTATGTGTGTACAGTAGCTCCCATGTGTCCGTTTTGTATTCAATTGTGTATATTTTTCCAATGTAATTGTATATTAAAATGTGTCATTCTTATGAGCCAGTTCCACCTGGAGGTCCGTGGACTCGTGCTGCAGATGTCGTGTTCCTAATGCTGCTGCATATTGTTGCCTTTGTAACCTAACAGGAGGGAAATAAAGTCTGTCAACAGTCATCCATGTCTGTCGTCCTTAACACAACGCCGTCAGAGAGTACACCCGACTACACCGGTCACATGTGGTGCCGTTAGACCCGGATGCCCTGGGTGGAGTGAGTTTAGAGGGGTGAGTGTAACGGAGGTACCGCAGTATATCTACAGTCACGAGGTACAAGTCGTGAAGTGGCTGTGGATGTTAAGCGGTACTGCAAGTAAACTCACTCCCCAGAGGCATCCAGACCCGGAAGCAAGAAGTGAATTCACTTCTTGCTTAGTGGTCTGTGATGCCGCCCACGACGCCGGCGTCCGGGGTTCAACTCCCACTCAGGGCGATCCCTTAACAGGGGTCGAATCGACTTTAAACACAACGCAGACAAGATCACACCGGCTACATGTGCAATGAAGAATGGTTGCAACAAACAAGCCTTAACTAGGCTGTGATCGACATCATGACAGGTGGATCCAATTAACTGCGGTCAAGTGAGCCGTCTTTTGCTTTTGCGTGGTCAAGTGAGCCGCTCTTGTTTTTCGAGTGCGCGATTAGTTCCAGGTTTACGGTAATGCATTCAAACAAGCCTGGGACGCTGTTGTAATGAACCAACGTGACTTTTGAACACAGTCTCACAAGTAGATCTTACAGAAATACTTAATATGACATTGAATGCGCATCGAATCAATAGGACGTTTAGTCTAATCAATAGGACGTTTCGTATGTGCAGTATTATTGAACATCGAATCAATAGGACGCGCAGTATATTCGATCACTAAACTAAAGCTACAGACAATTCCACAGAGGAACACTTCCGGTGAGGATTTCAAAGTAAAGGATGGCATGTGGTTCATTTCTATTATTTCATAAGTAGTTTATTACACTGCCATGTTTGTACTTAATACTTCTCAAGACTACTTGCACAAATAATATTAACTACTTTTACTGTGTACTTTGAGTAATTTGAGTTTCAAAGTCCTTTTTATAGAACAATGAGTATTTTCGACTAACTTTGATGTGGGATAAAAAAAGATTTTCCCATAAGCACTTTATGAAACTGCCATGGTTGTACTTAGTACCTCTTAGACTACCTGTACAAATTATATGAAATATTTTTACTGTGTACTTTTTGAGTAATTTGAGTTTCAAAGTCCCCAGAATCAGCATTTTCGACTAACTTTGATGTGGGATAAAAAAAGATTTTCCCATAAGCACTTTATGAAACTGCCATGGTTGTACTTAGTACCTCTTAGACTACTTGTACAAATTATATGAAATATTTTTACTGTGTACTTTTTGAGTAATTTCAGTTTTAAAGTCCTCAGAATCAGCATTTTCGACTAACTTTGATGTGGGATAAAAAAAGATTTTCCCATAAGCACTTTATGAAACTGCCATGGTTGTACTTAGTACCTCTTAGACTACTTGTACAAATTATATGAAATATTTTTACCGTGTACTTTTTGAGTAATTTGAGTTTCAAAGTCCTCAGAATCAGCATTTTCGACTAACTTTGATGTGGTATAAAAAAAGATTTTCCCATAAGCACTTTATGAAACTGCCATGGTTGTACTTAGTACCTCTTAGACTACTTGTACAAATTATATGAAATATTTTTACTGTGTACTTTTTGAGTAATTTGAGTTTCAAAGTCCTCAGAATCAGCATTTTCGACTAACTTTGATGTGGTATAAAAAAAGATTTTCCCATAAGCACTTTATGAAACTTCCATGGTTGTACTTAGTACCTCTTAGACTACTTGTACAAATTATATGAAATATTTTTACTGTGTACTTTTTGAGTAATTTCAGTTTTAAAGTCCTCAGAATCAGCATTTTCGACTAACTTTGATGTGGGATAAAAAAAGATTTTCCCATAAGCACTTTATGAAACTGCCATGGTTGTACTTAGTACCTCTTAGACTACTTGTACAAATTATATGAAATATTTTTACTGTGTACTTTTTGAGTAATTTGAGTTTCAAAGTCCTCAGAATCAGCATTTTCGACTAACTTTGATGTGGGATAAAAAAAGATTTTCCCATAAGCACTTTATGAAACTGCCATGGTTGTACTTAGTACCTCTTAGACTACTTGTACAAATTATATGAAATATTTTTACTGTGTACTTTTTGAGTAATTTGAGTTTCAAAGTCCCCAGAATCAGCATTTTCGACTAACTTTGATGTTGGATAAAAACAATTCTTCCCATAAGCACTTTATGAAACTGCCATGGTTGTACTTAGTACCTCTTAGACTACTTGTACAAATTATATGAAATATTTTTACTGTGTACTTTTTGAGTAATTTCAGTTTTAAAGTCCTCAGAATCAGCATTTTCGACTAACTTTGATGTGGGATAAAAAAAGATTTTCCCATAAGCACTTTATGAAACTGCCATGGTTGTACTTAGTACCTCTTAGACTACCTGTACAAATTATATGAAATATTTTTACTGTGTACTTTTTGAGTAATTTGAGTTTCAAAGTCCCCAGAATCAGCATTTTCGACTAACTTTGATGTGGTATAAAAAAAGATTTTCCCATAAGCACTTTATGAAACTTCCATGGTTGTACTTAGTACCTCTTAGACTACTTGTACAAATTATATGAAATATTTTTACTGTGTACTTTTTGAGTAATTTCAGTTTTAAAGTCCTCAGAATCAGCATTTTCGACTAACTTTGATGTGGGATAAAAAAAGATTTTCCCATAAGCACTTTATGAAACTGCCATGGTTGTACTTAGTACCTCTTAGACTACTTGTACAAATTATATGAAATATTTTTACTGTGTACTTTTTGAGTAATTTGAGTTTCAAAGTCCTCAGAATCAGCATTTTCGACTAACTTTGATGTTGGATAAAAACAATTCTTCCCATAAGCACTTTATGAAACTGCCATGGTTGTACTTAGTACCTCTTAGACTACCTGTACAAATTATATGAAATATTTTTACTGTGTACTTTTTGAGTAATTTGAGTTTCAAAGTCCCCAGAATCAGCATTTTCGACTAACTTTGATGTGGTATAAAAAAAGATTTTCCCATAAGCACTTTATGAAACTTCCATGGTTGTACTTAGTACCTCTTAGACTACTTGTACAAATTATATGAAATATTTTTACTGTGTACTTTTTGAGTAATTTCAGTTTTAAAGTCCTCAGAATCAGCATTTTCGACTAACTTTGATGTGGGATAAAAAAAGATTTTCCCATAAGCACTTTATGAAACTGCCATGGTTGTACTTAGTACCTCTTAGACTACTTGTACAAATTATATGAAATATTTTTACTGTGTACTTTTTGAGTAATTTGAGTTTCAAAGTCCTCAGAATCAGCATTTTCGACTAACTTTGATGTTGGATAAAAACAATTCTTCCCATAAGCACTTTATGAAACTGCCATGGTTGTACTTAGTACCTCTTAGACTACCTGTACAAATTATATGAAATATTTTTACTGTGTACTTTTTGAGTAATTTGAGTTTCAAAGTCCCCAGAATCAGCATTTTCGACTAACTTTGATGTGGTATAAAAAAAGATTTTCCCATAAGCACTTTATGAAACTGCCATGGTTGTACTTAGTACCTCTTAGACTACTTGTACAAATTATATGAAATATTTTGACTGTGTACTTTTTGAGTAATTGGAGTTTCAAAGTCCTCAGAATCAGCATTTTCGACTAACTTTGATGTGGTATAAAAAAAGATTTTCCCATAAGCACTTTATGAAACTGCCATGGTTGTACTTAGTACCTCTTAGACTACTTGTACAAATTATATGAAATATTTTTACTGTGTACTTTTTGAGTAATTTCAGTTTCAAAGTCCCCAGAATCAGCATTTTCGACTAACTTTGATGTTGGATAAAAACAATTCTTCCCATAAGCACTTTATGAAACTGCCATGGTTGTACTTAGTACCTCTTAGACTACCTGTACAAATTATATGAAATATTTTTACTGTGTACTTTTTGAGTAATTTGAGTTTCAAAGTCCCCAGAATCAGCATTTTCGACTAACTTTGATGTGGTATAAAAAAAGATTTTCCCATAAGCACTTTATGAAACTTCCATGGTTGTACTTAGTACCTCTTAGACTACTTGTACAAATTATATGAAATATTTTTACTGTGTACTTTTTGAGTAATTTGAGTTTCAAAGTCCTCAGAATCAGCATTTTCTACTAACTTTGATGTGGTATAAAAAAAGATTTTCCCATAAGCACTTTATGAAACTGCCATGGTTGTACTTAGTACCTCTTAGACTACTTGTACAAATTATATGAAATATTTTTACTGTGTACTTTTTGAGTAATTTGAGTTTCAAAGTCCTCAGAATCAGCATTTTCGACTAACTTTGATGTGGTATAAAAAAAGATTTTCCCATAAGCACTTTATGAAACTGCCATGGTTGTACTTAGTACCTCTTAGACTACTTGTACAAATTATATGAAATATTTTTACTGTGTACTTTTTGAGTAATTTCAGTTTTAAAGTCCTCAGAATCAGCATTTTCGACTAACTTTGATGTGGGATAAAAAAAGATTTTCCCATAAGCACTTTATGAAACTGCCATGGTTGTACTTAGTACCTCTTAGACTACTTGTACAAATTATATGAAATATTTTTACTGTGTACTTTTTGAGTAATTTCAGTTTTAAAGTCCTCAGAATCAGCATTTTCGACTAACTTTGATGTTGGATAAAAACAATTCTTCCCATAAGCACTTTATGAAACTGCCATGGTTGTACTTAGTACCTCTTAGACTACTACTAGGCGTGGGGGAAACATAAAAAGAAAAAGAAAAACAGGTACACCAGAATTTGCAGATAAAAAAATACAGTACTGTTGAGTCCAGAAAAGAGAGTATATACATTTGACGTAAAAAAGACGTACATTGGAGGAGGTTGGGTAGGTGGGGTGGAGTCGTGGGGGGGGGGGGGGGGGTTTGGTTAGGCGGGGTGGGTGGGGAACACTACAAGCAAAACTGTACATTGGTAAGTATTACTGGTGAGATAAATCAAACACATTTTTAAAAGAAAATGACAATCAAATGGGAAATAAGATGAAATATAATGCAGTGCCTTTATAGCCCTATACGCTCTATACAAGCCCACTTTATATCGAACTGTTCACCTTGCAACCTGATCAGATGAGTCATCCTCTCCATGTCCTGAATTTCTTTAACTTTGTTTAGCCATTGGTTATGTGTTGGGGGACTGGGCTTCAACCAATTAATTGTGATAATTTTCTTGGCAGCAGTTAACAGTATTTGAAGAAGATACACACTTTTCCTTCCCTCAATGCCCTCCGTTATGACTCCGAGGATGGCAGTTTTGAAATCTTGTGGGATGTCCATGTCGAATACTTTTTTTTACATCCCTGAATGCAAAAAGTCCAAAAGCAGGACAACAGTAAGATTTTGGTGGGACAAAGTGGGACAGATAGATAATGTAAATTTTTGTATTAGAATAACTCGTCTTCACCGAATAGATTAAGGTTAAATCAAAATAAATACAAATTAAATACAGAATTATATCTCTCCACATTCATCTTGGCACTGGCAGCCGGCTTGTTACCACCTAACATCTGTTTTAAATATTCAAACTTTATCACTTGACAGGAATGTCTTGTGTTCGATTTTTGCTTCGAAAAGAGGGACATCCTCTCAATACGTGGGACGCGGTCTCAAATGGTGGAAACAGTACAACCAAAAGGGGGACACCTGGTCACCGTACCCAGAAGTGACATAATTTTGGGCATGTCCAGAAAATGTATGGTTAATTTGTTCACCACATCCCCTCCAGCATTGGCTTGTGGGAGTTGTACCTGCTTTAGCAGTCAATAAGGGGGTCTTGAAAAACATACTAATGACCTTCCATATATATTCTCTCCAGGAGTTAGAATTAGTCACCTTATGTAATTCAGTACAAACATCGAACCACTCCTCTTCTTGTGAGATCTCCTGTTGGAGCTCAGCCTCCCACTTCAACTTAATGTATAGCGAGTCGTTGGGGTTCATTGATATTAGGTTTTGATATAATTTAGAACGAATTTTTTGTTTTGAAGCATCAATTTGTATATTAGCTATAAAGCGTTCTATTGGAGAAGGGTGTCGAATTTTTTGTCCCAATCTTCCTGGTTTTCAAAAAAATGCCTTAATTGGAGACATCTGAAAAAGTCAGTACTAGGAAGGCTAAACTCCACTCTGAGTTGTTGGAAGGATTTAAGCTGGCCGGAGTGAATAAATTGGTAAACAAATTTCAGACCCTTTGTCCTCCATCCACTGAATCCTGCATCCAGAGTTGATGGTGTAAAGTCCCCAATGAAACCAATTGAGGTCAGGCCCGATGTTAAAGGCAAACTGAACTCTTTCTGGACCGCTCTCCATATTTGTATCGTAAATCTCGACCATGCTTGGCCAGCTGTAATGTTTTAAAACGCACTAGGTAATTTCCCCTGCCATATTAAACGTGAGAGTAATTGATTTAGTAAATTTAGTAAAAGTGTGGTTATCAATTGGGATGGCCAGCATTAGAAACGGATACAGTAGTCTAGGGAGTATGTTCATTCTGATTATTTCCACCCTCCCTATCAAGGAAAGAGGCAGAACAGTCCATCTATCCACGTCCTCTCTGATCTTATCGATAAGCCTCGTGTACTTGGCTTTATACAAATTGGTCAAATGTGGGTGTTATGGTATGCCTAAATATTTAATACCAGTACTTGGCCATTTAAAAGGGAAGAGGGATATGGCCTGTTGAGAAATGTTCCCCCCAATAGCCAGTGCCTCTGTTTTGTCTATGTTAATTTTATATCCAGAGTAATAACCAAATGTTAAAATTTTACTCATACGGCATGGAATCGACCTCGAAATAGAAATGTTAATTAAAAGGAAAAAGGAAAAATCTAAACCCAAGTACTAAGTACAACCATGGCAGTTTCATAAAGTGCTTATGGGAAAATCTTTTTTTATCCCACATCAAAGTTAGTCGAAAATGCTGATTCTGAGGACTTTAAAACTGAAATTACTCAAAAAGTACACAGTAAAAATATTTCATATAATTTGTACAAGTAGTCTAAGAGGTACTAAGTACAACCATGGCAGTTTCATAAAGTGCTTATGGGAAAATCTTTTTTTATCCCACATCAAAGTTAGTCGAAAATGCTGATTCTGAGGACTTTGAAACTCAAATTACTCAAAAAGTACACAGTAAAGATATTTCATATAATTTGTACAAGTAGTCTAAGAGGTACTAAGTACAACCATGGCAGTTTCATAAAGTGCTTATGGGAAAATCTTTTTTTATCCCACATCAAAGTTAGTCGAAAATGCTGATTCTGAGGACTTTGAAACTCAAATTACTCAAAAAGTACACAGTAAAAATATTTCATATAATTTGTACAGGTAGTCTAAGAGGTACTAAGTACAACCATGGCAGTTTCATAAAGTGCTTATGGGAAAATCTTTTTTTATCCCACATCAAAGTTAGTCGAAAATGCTGATTCTGAGGACTTTGAAACTCAAATTACTCAAAAAGTACACAGTAAAAATATTTCATATAATTTGTACAAGTAGTCTAAGAGGTACTAAGTACAACCATGGCAGTTTCATAAAGTGCTTATGGGAAAATCTTTTTTTATCCCACATCAAAGTTAGTCGAAAATGCTGATTCTGAGGACTTTAAAACTGAAATTACTCAAAAAGTACACAGTAAAAATATTTCATATAATTTGTACAAGTAGTCTAAGAGGTACTAAGTACAACCATGGCAGTTTCATAAAGTGCTTATGGGAAAATCTTTTTTTATCCCACATCAAAGTTAGTCGAAAATGCTGATTCTGGGGACTTTGAAACTCAAATTACTCAAAAAGTACACAGTAAAAATATTTCATATAATTTGTACAAGTAGTCTAAGAGGTACCAAGTACAACCATGGCAGTTTCATAAAGTGCTTATGGGAAAATCTTTTTTTATCCCACATCAAAGTTAGTCGAAAATGCTGATTCTGAGGACTTTAAAACTGAAATTACTCAAAAAGTACACAGTAAAAATATTTCATATAATTTGTACAGGTAGTCTAAGAGGTACTAAGTACAACAATGGCAGTTTCATAAAGTGCTTATGGGAAGAATTGTTTTTATCCAACATCAAAGTTAGTCAAAAATGCTGATTCTGAGGACTTTAAAACTCAAATTACTCAAAAAGTACACAGTAAAAATATTTCATATAATTTGTACAGGTAGTCTAAGAGGTACTAAGTACAACCATGGCAGTTTCATAAAGTGCTTATGTGAAAATCTTTTTTTATCCCACATCAAAGTTAGTCGAAAATGCTGATTCTGAGGACTTTAAAACTGAAATTACTCAAAAAGTACACAGTAAAAATATTTCATATAATTTGTACAGGTAGTCTAAGAGGTACTAAGTACAACAATGGCAGTTTCATAAAGTGCTTATGGGAAGAATTGTTTTTATCCAACATCAAAGTTAGTCGAAAATGCTGATTCTGAGGACTTTAAAACTGAAATTACTCAAAAAGTACACAGTAAAAATATTTCATATAATTTGTACAAGTAGTCTAAGAGGTACTAAGTACAACCATGGCAGTTTCATAAAGTGCTTATGGGAAAATCTTTTTTTATCCCACATCAAAGTTAGTCGAAAATGCTGATTCTGAGGACTTTGAAACTCAAATTACTCAAAAAGTACACAGTAAAAATATTTCATATAATTTGTACAAGTAGTCTAAGAGGTACTAAGTACAACCATGGCAGTTTCATAAAGTGCTTATGGGAAAATCTTTTTTTATCCCACATCAAAGTTAGTCGAAAATGCTGATTCTGAGGACTTTAAAACTGAAATTACTCAAAAAGTACACAGTAAAAATATTTCATATAATTTGTACAGGTAGTCTAAGAGGTACTAAGTACAACCATGGCAGTTTCATAAAGTGCTTATGGGAAAATCTTTTTTTATCCCACATCAAAGTTAGTCGAAAATGCTGATTCTGAGGACTTTAAAACTGAAATTACTCAAAAAGTACACAGTAAAAATATTTCATATAATTTGTACAAGTAGTCTAAGAGGTACTAAGTACAACCATGGCAGTTTCATAAAGTGCTTATGGGAAAATCTTTTTTTATCCCACATCAAAGTTAGTCGAAAATGCTGATTCTTAGGACTTTGAAACTCAAATTACTCAAAAAGTACACAGTAAAAATATTTCATATAATTTGTACAAGTAGTCTAAGAGGTACTAAGTACAACCATGGCAGTTTCATAAAGTGCTTATGGGAAAATCTTTTTTTTATCCCACATCAAAGTTAGTCGAAAATGCTGATTCTGAGGACTTTGAAACTCAAATTACTCAAAAAGTACACAGTAAAAATATTTCATATAATTTGTACAAGTAGTCTAAGAGGTACTAAGTACAACCATGGCAGTTTCATAAAGTGCTTATGGGAAAATCTTTTTTTATCCCACATCAAAGTTAGTCGAAAATGCTGATTCTGAGGACTTTGAAACTCAAATTACTCAAAAAGTACACAGTAAAAATATTTCATATAATTTGTACAGGTAGTCTAAGAGGTACTAAGTACAACCATGGCAGTTTCATAAAGTGCTTATGGGAAAATCTTTTTTTATCCCACATCAAAGTTAGTCGAAAAATGCTGATTCTGGGGACTTTGAAACTCAAATTACTCAAAAAGTACACAGTAAAAATATTTCATATAATTTGTACAGGTAGTCTAAGAGGTACTAAGTACAACCATGGCAGTTTCATAAAGTGCTTATGGGAAAATCTTTTTTTATCCCACATCAAAGTTAGTCGAAAATGCTGATTCTGAGGACTTTGAAACTCAAATTACTCAAAAAGTACACAGTAAAAATATTTCATATAATTTGTACAAGTAGTCTAAGAGGTACTAAGTACAACCATGGCAGTTTCATAAAGTGCTTATGGGAAAATCTTTTTTTATCCCACATCAAAGTTAGTCGAAAATGCTGATTCTGAGGACTTTAAAACTGAAATTACTCAAAAAGTACACAGTAAAAATATTTCATATAATTTGTACAAGTAGTCTAAGAGGTACTAAGTACAACCATGGCAGTTTCATAAAGTGCTTATGGGAAAATCTTTTTTTATCCCACATCAAAGTTAGTCGAAAATGCTGATTCTGGAGACTTTGAAACTCAAATTACTCAAAAAGTACACAGTAAAAATATTTCATATAATTTGTACAGGTAGTCTAAGAGGTACTAAGTACAACCATGGCAGTTTCATAAAGTGCTTATGGGAAAATCTTTTTTTATCCCACATCAAAGTTAGTCGAAAATGCTGATTCTGAGGACTTTAAAACTGAAATTACTCAAAAAGTACACAGTAAAAATATTTCATATAATTTGTACAGGTAGTCTAAGAGGTACTAAGTACAACAATGGCAGTTTCATAAAGTGCTTATGGGAAGAATTGTTTTTATCCAACATCAAAGTTAGTCGAAAATGCTGATTCTGAGGACTTTAAAACTGAAATTACTCAAAAAGTACACAGTAAAAATATTTCATATAATTTGTACAAGTAGTCTAAGAGGTACTAAGTACAACCATGGCAGTTTCATAAAGTGCTTATGGGAAAATCTTTTTTTATCCCACATCAAAGTTAGTCGAAAATGCTGATTCTGAGGACTTTAAAACTGAAATTACTCAAAAAGTACACAGTAAAAATATTTCATATAATTTGTACAAGTAGTCTAAGAGGTACTAAGTACAACCATGGCAGTTTCATAAAGTGCTTATGGGAAAATCTTTTTTTATCCCACATCAAAGTTAGTCGAAAATGCTGATTCTGGGGACTTTGAAACTCAAATTACTCAAAAAGTACACAGTAAAAATATTTCATATAATTTGTACAAGTAGTCTAAGAGGTACTAAGTACAACCATGGCAGTTTCATAAAGTGCTTATGGGAAAATCTTTTTTTATCCCACATCAAAGTTAGTCGAAAATGCTGATTCTGAGGACTTTAAAACTGAAATTACTCAAAAAGTACACAGTAAAAATATTTCATATAATTTGTACAGGTAGTCTAAGAGGTACTAAGTACAACAATGGCAGTTTCATAAAGTGCTTATGGGAAGAATTGTTTTTATCCAACATCAAAGTTAGTCGAAAATGCTGATTCTGAGGACTTTAAAACTGAAATTACTCAAAAAGTACACAGTAAAAATATTTCATATAATTTGTACAAGTAGTCTAAGAGGTACTAAGTACAACCATGGCAGTTTCATAAAGTGCTTATGGGAAAATCTTTTTTTATCCCACATCAAAGTTAGTCGAAAATGCTGATTCTGAGGACTTTGAAACTCAAATTACTCAAAAAGTACACAGTAAAAATATTTCATATAATTTGTACAGGTAGTCTAAGAGGTACTAAGTACAACCATGGCAGTTTCATAAAGTGCTTATGGGAAAATCTTTTTTTATCCCACATCAAAGTTAGTCGAAAATGCTGATTCTGGGGACTTTGAAACTCAAATTACTCAAAAAGTACACAGTAAAAATATTTCATATAATTTGTACAGGTAGTCTAAGAGGTACTAAGTACAACCATGGCAGTTTCATAAAGTGCTTATGGGAAAATCTTTTTTTATCCCACATCAAAGTTAGTCGAAAATGCTGATTCTGAGGACTTTGAAACTCAAATTACTCAAAAAGTACACAGTAAAAATATTTCATATAATTTGTACAAGTAGTCTAAGAGGTACTAAGTACAACCATGGCAGTTTCATAAAGTGCTTATGGGAAAATCTTTTTTTATCCCACATCAAAGTTAGTCGAAAATGCTGATTCTGAGGACTTTAAAACTGAAATTACTCAAAAAGTACACAGTAAAAATATTTCATATAATTTGTACAAGTAGTCTAAGAGGTACTAAGTACAACCATGGCAGTTTCATAAAGTGCTTATGGGAAAATCTTTTTTTATCCCACATCAAAGTTAGTCGAAAATGCTGATTCTGGAGACTTTGAAACTCAAATTACTCAAAAAGTACACAGTAAAAATATTTCATATAATTTGTACAGGTAGTCTAAGAGGTACTAAGTACAACCATGGCAGTTTCATAAAGTGCTTATGGGAAAATCTTTTTTTATCCCACATCAAAGTTAGTCGAAAATGCTGATTCTGAGGACTTTAAAACTGAAATTACTCAAAAAGTACACAGTAAAAATATTTCATATAATTTGTACAGGTAGTCTAAGAGGTACTAAGTACAACAATGGCAGTTTCATAAAGTGCTTATGGGAAGAATTGTTTTTATCCAACATCAAAGTTAGTCGAAAATGCTGATTCTGAGGACTTTAAAACTGAAATTACTCAAAAAGTACACAGTAAAAATATTTCATATAATTTGTACAAGTAGTCTAAGAGGTACTAAGTACAACCATGGCAGTTTCATAAAGTGCTTATGGGAAAATCTTTTTTTATCCCACATCAAAGTTAGTCGAAAATGCTGATTCTGAGGACTTTAAAACTGAAATTACTCAAAAAGTACACAGTAAAAATATTTCATATAATTTGTACAAGTAGTCTAAGAGGTACTAAGTACAACCATGGCAGTTTCATAAAGTGCTTATGGGAAAATCTTTTTTTATCCCACATCAAAGTTAGTCGAAAATGCTGATTCTGGGGACTTTGAAACTCAAATTACTCAAAAAGTACACAGTAAAAATATTTCATATAATTTGTACAAGTAGTCTAAGAGGTACTAAGTACAACCATGGCAGTTTCATAAAGTGCTTATGGGAAAATCTTTTTTTATCCCACATCAAAGTTAGTCGAAAATGCTGATTCTGAGGACTTTAAAACTGAAATTACTCAAAAAGTACACAGTAAAAATATTTCATATAATTTGTACAGGTAGTCTAAGAGGTACTAAGTACAACAATGGCAGTTTCATAAAGTGCTTATGGGAAGAATTGTTTTTATCCAACATCAAAGTTAGTCGAAAATGCTGATTCTGAGGACTTTAAAACTGAAATTACTCAAAAAGTACACAGTAAAAATATTTCATATAATTTGTACAAGTAGTCTAAGAGGTACTAAGTACAACCATGGCAGTTTCATAAAGTGCTTATGGGAAAATCTTTTTTTATCCCACATCAAAGTTAGTCGAAAATGCTGATTCTGGGGACTTTGAAACTCAAATTACTCAAAAAGTACACAGTAAAAATATTTCATATAATTTGTACAGGTAGTCTAAGAGGTACTAAGTACAACCATGGCAGTTTCATAAAGTGCTTATGTGAAAATCTTTTTTTATCCCACATCAAAGTTAGTCGAAAATGCTGATTCTGAGGACTTTAAAACTGAAATTACTCAAAAAGTACACAGTAAAAATATTTCATATAATTTGTACAGGTAGTCTAAGAGGTACTAAGTACAACAATGGCAGTTTCATAAAGTGCTTATGGGAAGAATTGTTTTTATCCAACATCAAAGTTAGTCGAAAATGCTGATTCTGAGGACTTTAAAACTGAAATTACTCAAAAAGTACACAGTAAAAATATTTCATATAATTTGTACAAGTAGTCTAAGAGGTACTAAGTACAACCATGGCAGTTTCATAAAGTGCTTATGGGAAAATCTTTTTTTATCCCACATCAAAGTTAGTCGAAAATGCTGATTCTGAGGACTTTAAAACTGAAATTACTCAAAAAGTACACAGTAAAAATATTTCATATAATTTGTACAAGTAGTCTAAGAGGTACTAAGTACAACCATGGCAGTTTCATAAAGTGCTTATGGGAAAATCTTTTTTTATCCCACATCAAAGTTAGTCGAAAATGCTGATTCTGAGGACTTTGAAACTCAAATTACTCAAAAAGTACACAGTAAAAATATTTCATATAATTTGTACAAGTAGTCTAAGAGGTACTAAGTACAACCATGGCAGTTTCATAAAGTGCTTATGGGAAAATCTTTTTTTATCCCACATCAAAGTTAGTCGAAAATGCTGATTCTGAGGACTTTAAAACTGAAATTACTCAAAAAGTACACAGTAAAAATATTTCATATAATTTGTACAGGTAGTCTAAGAGGTACTAAGTACAACCATGGCAGTTTCATAAAGTGCTTATGGGAAAATCTTTTTTTATCCCACATCAAAGTTAGTCGAAAATGCTGATTCTGAGGACTTTAAAACTGAAATTACTCAAAAAGTACACAGTAAAAATATTTCATATAATTTGTACAAGTAGTCTAAGAGGTACTAAGTACAACCATGGCAGTTTCATAAAGTGCTTATGGGAAAATCTTTTTTTATCCCACATCAAAGTTAGTCGAAAATGCTGATTCTGAGGACTTTGAAACTCAAATTACTCAAAAAGTACACAGTAAAAATATTTCATATAATTTGTACAAGTAGTCTAAGAGGTACTAAGTACAACCATGGCAGTTTCATAAAGTGCTTATGGGAAAATCTTTTTTTATCCCACATCAAAGTTAGTCGAAAATGCTGATTCTGAGGACTTTGAAACTCAAATTACTCAAAAAGTACACAGTAAAAATATTTCATATAATTTGTACAAGTAGTCTAAGAGGTACTAAGTACAACCATGGCAGTTTCATAAAGTGCTTATGGGAAAATCTTTTTTTATCCCACATCAAAGTTAGTCGAAAATGCTGATTCTGAGGACTTTGAAACTCAAATTACTCAAAAAGTACACAGTAAAAATATTTCATATAATTTGTACAGGTAGTCTAAGAGGTACTAAGTACAACCATGGCAGTTTCATAAAGTGCTTATGGGAAAATCTTTTTTTATCCCACATCAAAGTTAGTCGAAAATGCTGATTCTGGGGACTTTGAAACTCAAATTACTCAAAAAGTACACAGTAAAAATATTTCATATAATTTGTACAGGTAGTCTAAGAGGTACTAAGTACAACCATGGCAGTTTCATAAAGTGCTTATGGGAAAATCTTTTTTTATCCCACATCAAAGTTAGTCGAAAATGCTGATTCTGAGGACTTTGAAACTCAAATTACTCAAAAAGTACACAGTAAAAATATTTCATATAATTTGTACAAGTAGTCTAAGAGGTACTAAGTACAACCATGGCAGTTTCATAAAGTGCTTATGGGAAAATCTTTTTTTATCCCACATCAAAGTTAGTCGAAAATGCTGATTCTGGGGACTTTGAAACTCAAATTACTCAAAAAGTACACAGTAAAAATATTTCATATAATTTGTACAGGTAGTCTAAGAGGTACTAAGTACAACAATGGCAGTTTCATAAAGTGCTTATGGGAAGAATTGTTTTTATCCAACATCAAAGTTAGTCGAAAATGCTGATTCTGAGGACTTTAAAACTGAAATTACTCAAAAAGTACACAGTAAAAATATTTCATATAATTTGTACAAGTAGTCTAAGAGGTACTAAGTACAACCATGGCAGTTTCATAAAGTGCTTATGGGAAAATCTTTTTTTATCCCACATCAAAGTTAGTCGAAAATGCTGATTCTGAGGACTTTAAAACTGAAATTACTCAAAAAGTACACAGTAAAAATATTTCATATAATTTGTACAAGTAGTCTAAGAGGTACTAAGTACAACCATGGCAGTTTCATAAAGTGCTTATGGGAAAATCTTTTTTTATCCCACATCAAAGTTAGTCGAAAATGCTGATTCTGAGGACTTTGAAACTCAAATTACTCAAAAAGTACACAGTAAAAATATTTCATATAATTTGTACAAGTAGTCTAAGAGGTACTAAGTACAACCATGGCAGTTTCATAAAGTGCTTATGGGAAAATCTTTTTTTATCCCACATCAAAGTTAGTCGAAAATGCTGATTCTGGGGACTTTGAAACTCAAATTACTCAAAAAGTACACAGTAAAAATATTTCATATAATTTGCACAGGTAGTCTAAGAGGTACTAAGTACAACCATGGCAGTTTCATAAAGTGCTTATGGGAAGAATTGTTTTTATCCAACATCAAAGTTAGTCGAAAATGCTGATTCTGAGGACTTTAAAACTGAAATTACTCAAAAAGTACACAGTAAAAATATTTCATATAATTTGTACAAGTAGTCTAAGAGGTACTAAGTACAACCATGGAAGTTTCATAAAGTGCTTATGGGGAAATCTTTTTTTATACCACATCAAAGTTAGTCGAAAATGCTGATTCTGAGGACTTTGAAACTCAAATTACTCAAAAAGTACACAGTAAAAATATTTCATATAATTTGTACAAGTAGTCTAAGAGGTACTAAGTACAACCATGGCAGTTTCATAAAGTGCTTATGGGAAAATCTTTTTTTATCCCACATCAAAGTTAGTCGAAAATACTCATTGTTCTATAAAAAGGACTTTGAAACTCAAATTACTCAAAGTACACAGTAAAAGTAGTTAATATTATTTGTGCAAGTAGTCTTGAGAAGTATTAAGTACAAACATGGCAGTGTAATAAACTACTTATGAAATAATAGAAATGAACCACATGCCATCCTTTACTTTGAAATCCTCACCGGAAGTGTTCCTCTGTGGAATTGTCTGTAGCTTTAGTTTAGTGATCGAATATACTGCGCGTCCTATTGATTCGATGTTCAATAATACTGCACATACGAAACGTCCTATTGATTAGACTAAACGTCCTATTGATTCGATGCGCATTCAATGTCATATTAAGTATTTCTGTAAGATCTACTTGTGAGACTGTGTTCAAAAGTCACGTCGGTTCATTACAACAGCGTCCCAGGCTTGTTTTAATGCATTACCGTAAACCTGGAACTAATCGCGCACTCGAAAAACAAGAGCGGCTCACTTGACCACGCAAAAGCAAAAGACGGCTCACTTGACCGCAGTTGCTTCCATTCAGTTCCATTCACACCTGGGAGCTGCCCAGTATAACCACAGTCTGACACTGTTGGCCACTGAGCAACTCCACTGGAGCAGTTGGGGGTTAAATGTCTTGCTCAAGGGCACTTCAGCGGTTGGTGTAGGGCAGGGGTTCTCAAACTTTTTTATACCACGACCCGGACCCATTTTATTTAGGATTTTTTTTGGCGACCCCACACTTAATGTATCGTGTAATTTCAATGTGGAAATAAGGAATATCAAAATAAAAGCACACATTGTTTAGAAAATGAAATTACAGCACTATGTTATCAATTAAATGAATGAATATTATCAACAAAAGCAATGGAATTGTTTCTGTATACACATTTATGAAACAAGGCATATTTAGCCAAAATATGTTGCCAGAACATGAAAAGAAATTGCGTTCACGTGCGCTTTGGCAGAGATCCGCTTCTACTCTGAAAATCCGCCCTCAGAGGTATGTTGATGCGAAGGAGACACGCTTTATCAGCGCAGCATTACACAACACTTGGTACTCGTTCCGGACTGATATCCAGAACTTTGCGAGGGCCTGTCCAGTGAACTTGACTTTCAGTAGCTCGTCGCACGAAAGACCATTGAGCACCTCCTGGCTGCATTCTGTTCCTACAAAAAGCCATCAAGCTGAGTAAATACCCCCAAATCTCCGCTGATTATCCTGGAGTGCCACTAACGGAGTTTCCAGCACATTATCAGCAAATTTCTCTGCAAAAATCTGCGCTTCTTCTCAAACAAAGGCGAATAGTTACTCTCCCTCGAGATCAGAGGCAGAGCAGAGCCCATTTCATCACGGCCAACCAGCACCGCTTCTGACAACAAACCTATTAATTGCGAGTCTGGGTTACACACAAAAGACCAGACCCCCCTCCCGCGATTATAAATGCGCAGGGTGTAGTGAGATGTGTATTGGAATACGTGTGTCGGCCTCCATTGATGAAGGGGCGAGAGTCGCGAGACATGGCAAATACACACAGCTGCCGGGTGGAAAACTCGATCAGAGTTTTTTTTTGCCAATGCGCGACCCCACTGTCACCTACCCGCAACCTAACTTTGGGTCGCGACCCGTAGTTTGAGAACCGCTGGTGTAGGGTATGGGAGAGAGTTATTAATTTGCTTCCCCAGCCCAGATTTTTCCTGCCGGTCCGGGGGATCGAACCGGCGACCTTTCCGGTCACAAACCCGCTTCTCTAACCTTTAGGCCACCGCTGCCCCTGGTACCGGTATTGCTTCAAATGTGAACGGTGCCCAACCCTAGTAATAGTCTAAAGACATAGGCCTGCCCTAAGTATAGTCGATAGAATTTGATCTGAATATAAAAATATGAGAACAAATTTACAGTGTAAACAAATGTGTTAGATGAGGGTCTGTATGCCCTATCGGTTATATTATACATTACAATAAATATAGACAATAAAGAATTTGAATCTGAATATATAGCCTGCTATGAGTAAGAGTAAAGTAAACAATATACACAAGGTGCAGTATACCTCTGCAGTCTGCACTCACTAAGTATTGCCCGTGAAAACGCAGTATGGGACAAAATGGACTCTACATCCTAGACTTCTAGAAAGTATATTGTCACTTTGACTTTTAATATCACTTTGTTGCTCGTCTGTAAATGTCTTATCTGTTGTCATTTATATGTTATGTGTGGACCCCAGGAAGAGTAGCTGACGTTTTGCATCAGCTAATGGGGATCCTAATAAAATCATAAATTCTATGTCAACCAGCTGAATGATGGCACGCTAAATAATAAATTGTTTTTATCTCTCTTTCTCTCTCTGTTGTGTATATCTCTTTCTCTCTAGTTCTCTCTCACACCTCTTTACACCTCTTTCTCTCTCGCTCGCTTTCTATGTCTATCCATCTATCTATCTTTCTCTCTCCCTCTCTCTCACCTATTGATCCCCTCCAATGCCAGCTCTGTCTGTCAACAACCCTCCCTCCCGTCTTCCTCCGGCGGTATGTCCCCTGGCTAAGAGGTGTCCTCGGAGCTCTCGCTCATTAGCGTCCTCCCCTATGTAGTGCCAGGACCGAGGAGTGGGCAGGGACCAGCACTTCAGCAGCAATTAACCCCTGTGCCGGTCCCCAGGGCGCCCTGCGTCAGTCACTCGCTAACACACTGTAAAGGAGAGGGGGGGGGGGCTGATCAATGGCCGACGCAGGGGGTCCACTTCTCCCACACACACAGCAGGCAAAGTAGATGGGGGGTCTTCTTCTGCAGTGTGTGTCTGGTCTGAGGTAGGGTTGCCACGGTGATGTGAAATTTCCCATGAAATAGGTATACGTATAGAAGATATATAGTAGGTATATAGAAGAATTATATGCAGGTATATATATATAATATATTCTGTAAATATAAATATATATATATGGTATATACAGCACTATTATGCTATCATACAGTTATATGGGTAGACTGGTAGTACTGTGTGAGGTAGGTAGTTATGACTTATGATTATTAAAAGGGGGGTGCCACCCATTTTAAGACTCATATATGTGAAGTCAGGACAGTTCAGACAATTATCTTATGTTAATGAGCTCCCTGTCTTTCCTCTAGAAATCAGAGAAAACCATTGAATTGTGATGTCACGTGGATGTAAAATCTGAGGCTCCTCCATGGACAAATGAATGGGACAGTGACTTTGAGGAGCCATAACACGGTTAAAGTTCTCACATTCAAAATATGTTTTATACTATTGCTTACATAAATCTGAATCCGAAATCTGAATCATTGGGTGTAAGAGAGCACATGTAAACATGTTATGGGCCCACTCACAGACCCATCATCTGTGGAACAGCCCTGGATTACATCCAGGTGACATCACGATTTGAAGGGTGCTCTCTCTCTGATTAGAGTGGTGCGTGTTTTCAAATAGCAAACAAACTGTCCTCATTGGGCACAAGAATAATGTGAATTGTGGGGCGGCTAGGTGGCGCAGTGGGCAAGGCGCTCGCCACCAACGCAGGATATGCTGGGTTCGAGCCCAGCTCTCGGCGTTGCTACCAGCTTGGCTGGTCGTTCACTTCATACTAATACAATTGGCAGTATTAGGGGGTGGGAAGCTGGTGGGTGGGGATCGGACGCTGTGGACAGCGACTCCTACAGGTCGGTTGGTGCGCCTGCGCAGTAGAATCAGGAAGCGACGAGGGCGGAGAGATCGCGCTGTGCAGGTGAAAAGATGCGACGGCTGCCTCCTCGAGTACCGGAGGGGACACGTGATGCAAGGCTTCGTCCACATTGCAGCCGGCTTGTGGGAGGCATGGCCTAACAACGTTCGAGACAGGGGAGGGTAGAATTGGACAATACGAAATTGGGGATGGGAGAAAAATAGAAAAATGGGGAGAAAAAGTAGATAAAAATAAAAAGAATAACGTGAATTCACATGAACGCTTCCAAGTGATCTGAGAAAATAACGTTGAGTTGTGAACATGGTGTAAGTAAGTGTTATATTTCATATCTGACATCGCGTCTCGCTCTGCCATATTGAGATATCATCTCCACGCCTACTCCTGTGTGGACTACAAAACACAGGAAGTGGTCACGTTTACACGCTTCTTCGTCTTTTTCCAAGCGTGAGACTGTTCACATGCAACTTCAACCAGTGGAACGTTATTATGAAGCGAAGGGAGAAATTAAACAATGTTGGACTTTCGCCGGAGGTTCGCCAGCCCCCGGACCCTCCTCGGCGCGTCCAGACATAACAGCGGCCCTATTCTGGTCTGTCCTCGATTCTTGGCAGTGGACCGATGGACTTCGCTTGGCGGTCGAGCCACGCCGCGCACAGGTAGGGCCGACACCGGCAGGTTTTGGTACTAGCGTTTTCACTACTGCTCGTTGTCCCGTGAGAGGACCGGGCGGTGTGACGGTGCGGGGGGCTGTGTATTTGGATGAATGTGGTCAACATGACACGTTGTTAAATGTTTTTCCAATTATCATGGCGCGCGCAGCTACTGCTAATTCTTATGCTTTCGGGACTCCGCTCCCATGCGTTCCGCGGGGACTGTGTCCAGTGACTAAGACGGGGAGGACGTGACCCTCTTTGCGCCGCCCCTGTGCCTCAAATAGATCCGCTATCAGCTCTATCTTTAATCTTTCAAAATGTTCAGTTGCTATCGCTATTTGCTTTATCTTTAATTTTTCAAAATGTTCAGTTGCTATTGCATGCACTCATCTGTGTTTCACTACACACATGAGTGCATGCTTACCAACTGTCCGGCTGCAACACTACTATCACCAACATCTAAGAAGGGAGATCCCCCCTTGAATGGCCCTTCTAAGGTTTCTCTCCTCCACACTGCCTGTGGAGCTTTTTTCCCTATTGTTAGGTTTTAGTGAGTTTTTCCTTACCTTCGCGTGGGGTATGTCTGGGAGTGCTTGCATTCTTTAATTTTTAATAAAAAAAATTTGCATTCATCTAAAAATGTTTGGACCTTATGGTGTTCTTGTTCGGTTCTTGACTTATTGTTATGTTTTCTTCTTTACTTATTTAAAGAAGACCTGTACGGCCCATGGGGACATTAACGTGTGTTGTCGGGCCTTATAAATAAATTTGATTTGATTTTCCCCCCCGCTTAACCATTACATTACTGAAGGTCAATCGGTGTCTAATGTTGGGGGTTTGGCTGAGGCTTATTTGCCCTTTACACGGGTGGACGGTCTGACGACGGGGCTCAGGACAGGTGTGCCAGGCTAAGAGAAGCAGGTGGCATCTGTCCTTTGCCCTGACATGGTAGAGCAATGTTCCGCCTGGAAGCCGATGCCAAGGGGCGAGTCGGCCCGGCAGGTGGCTGAGTGGGCTGATGAGGCTTATACCGCCGCAGTACAGAATTTAGCAGCCACTAATAACATTGCTCAATTGGCTGCTTTTCTGTCGAAAATGGTGTCGGGTGAGGGGGTCTTAGGTAGGGATGGGTACCTTTCACATTTGAACCGATACGGTACCTGTGAATCGATTCCGGTACCCAACGGTACCTTTTTTCGGTACTTTAGTCTCAAGAAATTAAATTTACCTACCTCAGTCATGAAAAAAAATCCAAACTTCAAATAACTACAGTTTTCGGCTTGCCATTGCTCCGACTGCTTTGTTGTTGAATCAAGTCAAATCCTAGGTAAGCATATATTGTGTGTGTGAACGTTGACATGAAAAGAAAAAAGGTAAAAAAAAATTAAAAATAAAGTAAAAAAAAAAAGAAAAAAACATCGTGATGCGTATCGTGTATCGCCGAAAGGTCAGAAAATATCGTGATATCATATTTAGGCCATATCGCCCAGCCCTAGCGATACTCTTATTTTGAAAATCCCATGTCTCGTATCCACTCGGCTCGGATCAACAGCACACAGCAGTAGCGTCTAGAGCAGGGGTAGGCAACCCTAGGCACGCGTGCCTGCATAGGCACGCGGGGGCATTTTCATAGGCACAGGGGGCAGCATTAAAAATATATGTAAAATAAAAATATAAAAAAAAATGTTGCTTTGAAATATTATAGTGAAATATTTTGCACTTTTGTCGCATTTATCTTGTTGAAATCCTCCCACAGGTTCTTTTTACTACCACATATTTAATTGAGACCCTTTATTTGTTTATTATTTCAATTTAGCTGGAAATACATTGCTACATCATTCAGTAACATTTGCAGAGCCTTATAACAAAAACATTATTGCGGTCACCATTGTGACCAGTGGGATTAATCAACAAATTTTATTATTTATTTTTCTATTTCATTGAACATTGCACATGTTAAAAGCAATTTTTTTTACTCAAAATGTGAGTATTACCAAGTCAACTTGTGTTCTTAAAACAATGACAATAAACATAGTTTTATTAGGTTGAAATAATGTGGTTGTGTACTTATTTTTGTTAACTTATTATGGATTGAAAACTGAAAACCTTAATGCACAGTAACTGAACTCAATATTTTTAAGTTCTGGTAACTTATTATTATAAATTTTTTTGCAGTGTAGTCTTGCGATCAATCAAAACTTATTTACACGATATACCTCACATTCACATCCTGGTGTTCTCCTGGTGTTCTGCATTTAGGCCTGTAGGTGGAGCTATAAGATTTTATTTTTTTGGCGTTTTATCGCTTTATTGCTACTGGGCAGTCCAGTAGAGAGAGACAGAGGAGGAATGGGAGACAGAGTGGGGGGAAGACATTCGGCAAATAACGACGGGTTCGGGAGTCGAACCCGGGTCGGCCGTGTCGCGGCTGAGCGCGCTATGTGGTTCGCCACTGGGGCGCCCCTGTAGGTGGAGCTATGACAGCACACGTACATGTGTCAAAAAAAATTGGCAAATGTGAGTGAAATGGTCGCACTGTATGGAGCTGTTTGTCTGCTTTGCTTTGCCCCCCCCCCCCCCCCCCAACTCAGATTTAGGGTTGATACAACCATCATAATAATATTGTTAATAATAACAATAACAATAATGTTGTAATAATGTAAAATGTATCATTAAAAAGACCCGATTATGAGAAAAATAATTTACGATGCATGGAATATTGTTGAGGCACACTAGTTACAACTATATTTCAAACAGGCACTCCATGTCAAAAAGGTTGCTGACCCCTGGTCTAGAGCGTCACTAGAGCAAGACTAGTGTGCCTATTCTGTGACCCAAAACATGTCCCTGCTGTTTTATTCCGCAACGAGTCCAATGCATCTAACCTGCAATCCTCGCCACTCCATTATGCCCACGTAGCGATAAAGATCAAAGATAACGTTACGTTAGCGTAAGCTAACAAGCTAACCCAGAGCCATAGGCAGAGAGAAGTGGGGACTGGGAAGGAGGGTTAGGGCTGGGCGATATGACGATATTATATAAATATCGGGTACAGTTCATTAACGATACACTTTTTAAACGTATCGTGGATATCGTGATGTTTTGCCCAAGAGGCTTGTGTTGCGTCAATCTGGTCCACACGTTGACACTTTTGAACAGCGCCGCCCCACACACACACTACTGCATCAAAAGTTACTACTTATGATAACAAAGGCATTCGTTTTGTGGCATTGACGTTATATAGTTACACTTTCAATAACATCAGCGTATTTACATAGCAACGACCGAGGTCGACCTAGATATAGCAAGCATTAGCCGTTCATATCTCAGCCCGTGCTGACTCCGTTGTGCCCATTCTGCGGTCTGTTAATAACGTTTTCAATCAGACAGATGTATGGAAAGGCTTTTATTATAACATCCGTTGCAGTAAAATCATTATGCCTCCAGTCGTTTAGTCATTCTGCAGAGCTAAAAGCTAAACGTCGGCCGCGGCGAGCTACCGCTGCCATTGTTGTTTTCATTGAGCTCTCCAATGGCGGAAGTAAAAAATGAATACGCGCTTGCCGATTGGTGCTAAGAACAGCAGGGCGGGTGCAAGCGATGTGACGTAATTGGCAGACGCGACTGTCAATCAAAATGATTCTGTTTGCCGACTGAATGAATATAAACGTTAACAGATTGCAGCATAGGTACAATACAGTACAGCTCAATACAACAACAGTCAACAGTAGAATGGAGGATGCAGACCAGAGAAAGACTTTCGTCTTGTTTACATCAGGGTCCCCCATTTTCAATTCATCATATTTCATATCTAAATCATATAATATCTCATTGCTAAATACAGGGGAGGAAATTAGGCCACTTTACTCGCCAAATGCGAGTATTTTTTACGTTTGGCGAGTGATTCATGAAGACCACTCGCCAGTCTGGCGAGTATACAAAAAAAAAAACATTCTGCAATCACTGCACTGGCAAACGGTGCGCGTCTTCTGAGTGCTCGCTTTAGTCGACAGTGCCACGAGAGCACTGCACAAGACCACCCGCGGACATATAATGTTTAATAAACGTTTGCGCAGTACTGGCCAACCCGCGGACATATAATGTTTAATAAACGTTTGCGCAGTACTGGCCAACCCGCGGACATATAATGATAAAAGTCCCGCGGTACTACTAGGCTAGCCATCAGGAGCACTCTCAAACGGATAACGTTAAACACAGCAGAAGATGGAAAACAGACAGACTGACCAACGGGGAACTGCATCCAACCCTAGTACAACCCTCGAGTATAAGTTACTAAGGACACATTTAAATCACAGAGGTGTAATGTTAGTCTACTGGAAATGTATACAGTGGTTAGCTTCTAGTTTTAGCGATAGCTGCTTGCTAGCTAACGTTAGCCCCGTGTGCTCAAAGCAGCCAGCTAGGTGTATCTGTTATGACTATAATGTTTCCAAAAAAGCACCGGACTACGACGTAAGGTTAGACATTTTATTTCATGCTCAAAAGCCCCTGGCTTGCACATCGCAGTCACGAAAGGGGCTAGCTAAGCTCAACCAGTGCACTGTGTACAACAGCACACCAACCCAACTGACGTTATCACAACACTTGACGGTACTGTCGTAAGACCACCGTGCTGTCTTAAAGGCACAGTGTGCCTACCCAGATGCATACACAACATTGACGAGGCTTGACAACCGAGGTTCAAAGTTAACTTGATTGATTGAAAACTTTATTAACAGATTGCAGAATGGGTACAATACAGTACGGCATTTTCAATTCATCATAACATATGACATACAGATAGACTACTGCTACATCTATATATTTCACATCTATCTATACACTTCACAACATACTTCGGTTTTTTTCTTTCACTGCCCAACCCAGTCCAACCCAGCATCTTTCACTGCCCAGTTCAGCCCAACCCAGTCCAGAATAGATACCTCTTTCATGTTAATATGTTTTATGCTAATATTGTGAAGAGTAGAGATTAATGTTTTATGCTAATACATATTTTAAAGAGTAGAGACACGGTGTGATTATTTTACTATGATTGAAAATCTATTTAGACGAAGACATACAAAGAAGTAATTATCACAATTAGCGATTTTTTTTGTCTGGTAAAAAATCTGTTTGGCTGGTAAAAAAAATCAGATACTCGCCAGTTGGCTGGTAAGCCAAAAAGTTAGTTTCCTCCCCTGCTAAATATATGCAATATATAATCTAATAATCCAATAATCCAATAATCTAAATCTAATATATAATATAAAAATGCTAAATGCATGGGTATTTTATTTTGTCTTTAATGTTAGCTTGCAAACTCAAATACTGTCTTGGTAAGCCTCATAATGAATTGTTTGGGGAAAAAAAGAAAAACATCGTGATGCGTATCGTGTATCGCCGAAAGGTCAGAAAATATCGTGATATCATATTTAGGCCATATCGCCCAGCCCTAAGGAGGGTGCATTCTCGGGATAGCCCGACTAACAGGATCTGGCCGGTAGCGCACCTTCGGACTCCCAATATGCCTTTTCCAGCCAAAATACAGCTCTGTGACAGTGAATAGGATATTAATATCGAAAAAAAAAAAAAAAAAAAACGAACCAAAAGCAATGAACAGGAGGTCTATTTGTATTAAAAACAATAGATTGTTTTTCATTTAAATGTCTGGAAGAGCTCAAAAATAAAAATGTCAAATGATATTTCCATTGCCTTTTTTTTTTTTTTTTTTTTTTATGTTACCGATTGTGTTAAATGGGCATATAATATCGTCTCATATCGATCGCAGGCACCTGAATCGAATCGTATCGTGGCAGACTAGGGCTGGGCGATATGGCCTAAATATGATATCACGATATTTTCTGACCTTTCGGCGATACACGATACACATCACAATGTTTTTCTTTTTTTCCCCAAACAATTCATTATGAGGCTTACCAAGACAGTATTTGAGTTTGCAAGCTAACATTAAAGACAAAATTAAATACCCATGCATTTAGCATTTTTATATTATATATTAGATTTAGATTATTGGATTATTAGATTATATATTGCATATATTTAGCAATGAGATATTATATGATTTAGATATCAAATGATTAATTGAAAATGGGGGACCCTGATGTAAACAAGACGAAAGTCTCTCTGGTCTGCATCCCCTTAACAATTGTATGTATTGAGCTGTACTGTACCCATTCTGCAATATGTTAATAAAGTTTTAAAATCAATCAATCAATAAATAGCATTTTAGCATTTTTATGAAACTACTGTATATTTGTATGTCTCTAAATGTTTTGATGAATTGAAAATGGAGGACCCTTGTGTAAAAAAGCCGAAAGTCTTTTTCTGGTCTTCATCCTCCAGTCCACTGTTGTTGTATTGAGCTGTACTGTATTGTACCTAGGGCTGGGCGATATGGAAAAAAATCATATCGCGATAACGATATGATAATTTTATTTTATTTCTCGATATCGATAATTATCGAATTGTTATAAGTATATAAAAAAAAAAAAAAAAAAAAAATTTAACAACAGATGTATGTTTATTTTGCAGCAATTCTTTGTCATTGCCGCCATCTTTAGTGTTACATCCCCTCACACTCCAGTTCTCAGGCTGCAGCTGGTTTAAAAGCTAAAGTAAACCGGCTTCTCTGCTGGCTGTGGCTCCAGAGTAGAGCCATATGAAATCCGTTTTATTTTTTTCCAAATTCCATTTTATTTTTTTCCAAATTCCGTTTTTTCCGTTTTAATATTTCAGAATTCTGTATTTTGCTTTGTACGCTCATTTTACCATCAGAAATAGTGTCTAATAAGTGGGAATGAATAAATGTCCACAATTTAATAAGATATAACAGTCCATTTAATAGGGCTGTCTTAAATACTTCGAAGCTTCATTCATTTATTTCATTCGAATATGAAAATAAAATTCGATTATTAAAAAAAATAAAAAGGTATATATATTTTTGCAAAATCAACTCTGCCTCTCTTTGTTAACTACAACAAGCAATGCAGTTTGTTATTTAAGATGAGGTCGGACTCGGCACTGACAGATTTGTGTTCATTGTGCTGCTTTTATGAAGCCTCAAATGACTGCTTACAATATTTCATGAAAGCAAAGTGTTTTGTTTGTCTAAGATTTAAAAAGGTTTAAACTTTACAGCACTGACAAAGTTGAACAAAGTGCTGTACAAGTCCCACAACATAAAAAAAAAAAAAGGAAAAAAAAAAAAAAAAGGAAAAAAAATTTATAATTTTTTTTTTTTAGTTGATTCCATTTTTATTGCTCAATTCCGCGATTCCGTCCGCGATTCCGTGATCGCGGATTCCATATGGCTCTACTCCAGAGGAGTTGAACAGTTCTGGCTCTGCTAGTTTATTTTCGATCTTTTGGCGCTTTTTTGGTGGACAAACCACTGCACATGTGCACTGTGACTCGTGACTGGAGTCTAGTTCTGCTAGCACACATAGCCTACTGTGTACAGACGGTTTCAAAATGTATTTTAAATTAGAAAGCAAACAAAATAAATGGACAAGAGAAAAAGAAATCTGAATTTGGTCAGTATTGTCATTTGGACAAGCAAAGCCATTACTTTAAGTTGCAGGCAAGAAAGACAAGTCTGTTCACTGTCTCTGGTTTTAAAGCTGCCCTGTTGCAGGTAAAAAAAATAAAATAAAAAAAAAAAACGATTTTTCGATTTTTTTTTTAATTTCGATATTCGATATCGATTAAAATGTATCGCGATATTTATCGTTATAGTTATATCGCCCCCAGCCCTAATTGTACCCATTCTGCAATCGTTAATAACGTAAATCATTCAGCCGGCAACAGAATAATTTTGATTGACAGTCGAGTCTGCCAATTACGTCACACCGCTTGCACCCGCCCTGCTGTTCTTAGCACCAATCGGCAAGCGCTATGCGTTTTTTACTTTCCTGAAAGTCCTCCATTGATTTTGACGAGAGCTCAGCTCAACGACAACAACAACAACAGCTCCCCGCGGCCGACAAGTGATTACCAGCGCACCGCAGCATGACTAAACGAGGCATAATGATTTTACTGCAACGAATGTTATAATAAAAGCCTTTCCATACATCCGTCTGATTGAAAACTTTATTAACAGACCGCAGCACGGGCTGAGATATGAACAGTAATGCTTGCTATCTATGTCGTCATCGGACGTTGCTATGTTTGGGTAAATACGCTGATGTTATTGAACGTGTAACTATATAACGTTAATGCCACAAAACGAATGCCTTTGTTAATAATAAGTAGGACTTTGATGCAGTAGTGTGTGTGTGGGGGCGGCGTTGTTCAAAAGTTTGAACGGGTGTGGACCAGATTGACGCGACACAATACTCTTGGGCAAAACATCACGATATCCACGATACGTTAAAAAAGTGTATCGTTAATGAACTGTACCCGATATCTATATAATATCGTCATATCGCCCAGCCCTATGGCAGACTGTGTGATATCGGATAATATCGTATCGTTGTCCAAATAATCGATATCGTATCGTGATGAAACTGGTGATTCCCACCCCTAGTGCGTTCTAGGGTGACATCCCTTTTTCGCACGTTGGTTGTAGTTGACTGCCTCCCCCCCCTCGTTAGTACGGGCGGGTGGACGGGACTCCCCTCCCCCTGGTCAGAGGCTTATGGGCCCTCAGGGGGTGCATTTGACGTGGCCACGCGTCCGCTCTGCCCCTTTTGATCTCAATATGGCAGAGCGAGACGCGATGTCAGATATGAAATATAACGAAGGTTATTCTATAACCCTAGTTATATGAATACTGACAGAGCGTCCCAGCGCCCTGAGGACCCTTGGATGTTTTTCATGCATATAATTCAGACTTGGAAGGGTGTAAACGTGACCACTTCCTGTGTTTTGTAGGAACACACAGGAGTAGGCGTGGTCACATGCAAGTGACGTGCATGTGTCAACTTTTTCACGTGCACAATATGTGCATGGAGATGATATCTCAATATGGCAGAGCGTGACGCTCTGTCAGTATTCATATAACTAGGGTTATAGAATAACCTTCATTTCAAATGCTAAGAAACAAGACCAGGGCGTTGAATGAATGAAAACTTTATTTGACAGATTGCAGAATGGGTACAAACAGTACGGCTCAATACACACAATTGTTAAGGGGATGCAGACCAGAGAAAGACTTTCGTCTTGTTTACATCAGGGCCCCCCATTTTCAATTCATTAGAGTGGACAGGGCGAGTTTTCAAGTGTGTAAAACGCAGTGTTTGTTTACTAATTCATAATATTATTATGATGACGTCTCCCCTAATAATATGGCGATATTACCGAGATACCATGAACACGGTTGTCATGGTATCTATGGATCTGTTATTTGATTACAAGCGTGTGTTACAACTTGTTTGCCTACCAAGATGTCAGCCCTGTGCTCAACTAAAATAAATAAATACAAACGGGTAACGAGACACGGAGCATTGCACATTATTTCCCACCACAATCTAGAATCAATTACGAAAGCAGTGAATTACCATACCAATCAAAGCAAGTTAAAACCAGACGGGGGTGACAACGTTGCAACACACACGTCGTGAAACTGTAGCCTAATCATCACAAATCAAGCCGATATATCGACGACTAATTTTTTTCTTATCAAGTGTAGCCTAACAGTCCTATGAAGGACAACATGTATGGAGCTAAACAAAAATAAATAAACAATGTACTTACGAGTAAAGTTTTAAGTAAACCTTGAGGCGACGTCTTCTTTTCGAAATTTAACCAAGGCGCTCTTTTTCAGTCTATCTCCCTTTCTTCCGGGTTGTACTCTCGAGTGTGATTGGCTTCTCCAGATCCCAGGGGGACGAGACCCGCCCTGCTAGCGCCCTGTCAATCACACATTCCAACTACTCCCCGCCCCGCCCGCGTCGGCCTGTTTGATTACAAGCAGCAAACATACAGGTACACATTACAGTGAATGAATGAATGAATGAAAACTTTATTAACAGATTGCAGAATGGGTACAGTGCAGTACAGCTCAATACATACAATTGTTAAGGGGATGCAGACCAGAGAAAGACTTTCGTCTTGTTTCCACCAGGGTCCCCCATTTCCAATTCATCGTAACATATATGACATACATGACATAAAGATAGACAGTACTGCTACATCTATACATTTATGACATACCAGATTTGCAATTACAGTACTGTATTTGTGATACAAAAAGAGTCCAGAAAGAAAAGAGTATATACATTAGGCGTAGAAACTGTACATTGGATTGGGTAGGTGGGGGTGGGACTGTACATTGGAGGTGGTTGGGGGGGGGGGGGGGGGGGGGGGGGGTAGGGGGGGGGGGGGGGTGTTGGCGGGGGTTGTGTTCGGACATTTACAGGGGCCAGTTTCGAGTTGCAGTCTCCCTTAGGTGTTTTTTGAGAGTGTTTTTGAAAGTGGGTAGTGATTCACATTCCTTTACAGCTTTGGGTAGGGCGTTCCACATTGATGTGGCATAATTGCGAAACGTGTTTAGTCCCTTGTTTGAGCCGAATCTGGGTTTAACATGATTTGTGGAGCTCCCTCTGGTGTTGTGATCGTGGTATTCACTGACCTTTGGGAAGTATTTAGTCATGTACATGGGTACCTTGGTCGTGTAGTGTATCTTGTAGACCAGGCCCATTGCAAGTTGCTGTACTCTGTCGTCTACTCTAAGCCATCCTAGGTTGTCAAAGTGGGCAGGGGTGAGGTGGGTTCTAGGAGTAAGGTCAAGCAGTAGTCTGACCAGTTTGTTTTGAGATGTTTGTAATTTTGTTTTTAGCGCCTTTGAGGTGCTTTGGTACCATGAGGTGCAAGCATAGTCGTAGTACCCTTGAATGAGTGCTCCAGGTAGAGTCTTCAGGGTATTCTTGTTTACCAGTGAGGAGATCCGGTACAAGAAACGAGTTCGTTGGTTGACTTTTTTTATTACATTGGATGCCATTTTGTCACAGGAAAGATTTGCCTCTAGGATGGAACCCAGGTAGGTAATATCTTCTTTCCTTGTGACAATATTGTCACCCACTGTAACTGAGAAGCCGTCGGTCTTGCTGAGTTTGTTATTTGAACCGAAGAGAATGGACTCTGTTTTGCCCATGTGTAATGATAGTTTGTTATCAGCGAGCCATATGCAGATTTTGCTTAGTTCTGAGCTGAGGGTTTTTTTGTGACATGCTTGGTTCTGTATGAGCCCCTGAGATTGTGCTTCATACAGTAAAAAAGAATAAAGTCCAAACACTATACAAAATATGCAATATACAAACTAAATTACAACCTTAAGTACAAAATGCAAACGTTTTAAGATGCTAAAAGGCAAAAGTGTGAAGTCAAGTTAATAATAACATCACATGTACATGGTTACAGGCTTACAGCACAACATCCCCGATATTTTGTACGCCAGCGCAATTAAAATAGATTTAGGCTTAGTTAGGATACTTTTTAGGAACTTAATTAGCAACAAGTGCTGGGAATTCGTGCACAGGGTGATGCCTCTTTGAAAAAGAAAACGCGTCAGCACATTTCAACTAATTATGGATCTTTGTGGATTGTGGGTAAGATGAAAGTGATGCCCTCAGTAATCAGGCACTGAAGTAGAAGGCTGTAGCGTGAAATCCACGAGGAGTGCGGATTTAAAAGCAAAAAATAGGTTGCCTTTTTATGAATATTATATCTCAATGCACACCGAGCCTGTAAACATGGGCACTGGACAGAATGGCTTGCAGCCCACAGTAGTGAGAAACACTGACATCTAGTGTTGCCAGTGTGCCTGTTTAGATTCTCAATAAAAACACACAACGGTGATCACAGACACATGTAGCATGCAAATTATATATTGTGACTATTGTGTCCTTACCGTGGTGTTTTCAGTTCTACCCTGGTACCGGCCATCGCATGAGTCATTTACCGTAGTACAGCCGTGGTAAAAGTCACAGATCGCCATGGTACCACTTTTGTATGTTATTCCATAATCATTTTAAACCATGATATGATTAGATTATATTCAAATGTATTGTCATTATACAGCACAAGTACAGTACAACGAAAATAGGTTTAGCATCCAACCAGAGTGCAAATGTAACAGTAAAGTGCAATAGTAATATACAATGTACAGGTGATTAAACTGGGTATAAAATATATAATGTTGTACTACTGAGTAATCAGATGTACTGTACAGAGTTGTAGTATTAATATGTACAGTGATACAGGTATAAAGACACTATGGTAATAATAAGTCATACTGGCCAGCAGTGTAGGTAAGGGATAAGTACAGATATATAGTATCTACAGATATGTAAAAGGGATTATTTGCAGGTATGTACAGACAGATGTGATATATATATATATATATATATATATATATATATATATATATATATATATATATATACAGTAAGAATAAATATATATACTGTATTTACAGCATTATTGTAAATGCTATCATACAGAGTTATATGGGTTATATGCAGGTGTATAAGTAGGTATATAGAAGGATTATATGCCGGTATATTCAGACAGATATATATATATATCTGTATATATATGTATATATGGTATATATAGCACTATTGTACATGCTATCATACAGAGTTATACGGTAGACTAAAGTATGAGGTAGTTGTGATGACTATGATTACAGTGTAGGGCAGTTGTAGAGAGTTAAAGTAGTTAGGTATAAATTTAGTATATAGGCATGATGCAGGTTACTGGAACATATGGTTGCACGATACACCAATATAGAAGTATTGCAATACCCAACTGTTAAAAAACGGTCCAATATTCCATTTGATTAGTATAGTATCGATACTTTTTAGAATAATAGCCTGAGGCTGTATTTTCTATGAGTTGAGTGGATGTGTGACTGGAGCAGTGAGTGAGAGAGAGAGAGAGAGAGAGAGAGAGAGAGAGAGAGAGAGAGAGAGAGAGAGAGAGAGAGAGAGAGAGAGAGAGAGAGAGAGCACGCTTTGCGTAGTGGGCGTGTCAACAGTGTCAGCACTGTTTATAAACAATTTTCCATGTTCTGTCATCTAATATTATGTTCCATTAATTTTCCTGATATTTTAGGTTTTTGCCATGGTATAGTTTTAGAATCGGTATCGTGATACTCAGGCTGGTATCGCTATGGAAGTCAAAATCTTGGTATCGTGACAACACTACTGGGACATTTATTGATTGATTGATTGATTGATTGATTGATTGATTGATTGATTGATTGATTGATGATTGAAAACTTTATTAACAGATTGCAGAATGGGTACAATATACAGCTCAATACACACAATTGTTAAGGGGATGCAGACCAGAGAAAGACTTTCGTCTTGTTTACATCAGGGTCCCCCATTTTCAATTCATCATAACATGACATACACGATGACATGGCTTTTATTTTCTTGATGGTCGTGACCAAAAGAAAACGATGGAGCTACCATGATGATATACATGATGATGTACTGTGTGTGTCCAGCTGTAGTAGTCCATGCATGATTACTGAAATTCATTCAGAATGTTTCTCACTAATGCGACTTCGGGTTATTGAGAAGCGCTTTATAAAATAAATCAATTATTATTATTATTAATGCATGCCAGTCATACCTAGTGGGCAGTCAGCAGAAACCCGGTTAGATGAGCTGCGAAGATGAAATTCCACACGCACTCACTGCCTGCTGATTGATTGAGTGATTGATTGATTGATTGATTGATTGATTGATTGATTGATTGATTGATTGCTTGATTGATTGATTGATTGAAAACGGTATTAACAGATTGCAGAATGGGTACAATACAGTACGGCTCAATACAAACAATTGTTAAGGGGATGCAGACCAGAGAAAGACTTTCGTCTTGTTTACATCAGAGTCCCCCATTTTCAACTCATCATGAAAATGCTCACATTGTCTTAGTTCAGACTGCAGCCAAAAGTGACCCAAATCAGATCTGAAATCTTGTGTGACACAGATCTGTTTTTTTTAAACAGCACAAATCACATGGAATCTGATCTTTTCGATTCTGATTAGCACCACTTTCATAATATGTGGTTCTAAATCAGATAGTTTCAAGTTCAAGTTTCTTTATTAGTTGTCATACAGAAATACAGAATACTTTTGCATGAAATGCTTCTTTCTGTTTTGCTCCTGAGAGTGTGCTAGATAAAATAACAAGATAGTATAAAATAGTATAATATAAGTATAAAATAGAAAGTCAAGTACGTAAACAAGTGTAAAAAAAAATAAAAAATCAATATACATATATACAGTGTACAGTCTATACAATGCAGATACAGTACAGTGTAGAAATGGTGAGGTATTAATAGCTTAGCTTGTACAGGCTAGATACAGGTGTGATTTGTTTTAATTAGCTGGCCTCCACTACATTCAACTTATAAAGTAAACCATGATCAACTGTGAGTTCAGTGTCCTCCATGTTTACGTCCGTCATCGTTATTGTTAACCCTTTCACTACCACACTACAGAAGGTTAACCCTTTACTTTTTATTTTATTTTATTTTAATTTATTTTGTATGTATGTGGGGACGAGTAGGGATGGATATTGTATGTATACTATGGATGGATGGATAGGTTTACCAGTCCAGGATCAGTAACATCTATACTGGTACTCACTCTTTTGTTTATGTGTTTTTGTTTTTGTATGGGTGATGGGTAAAAAAAAAAGTGTCAAGATTTACAATATACGTATGTACATTTGTGTGTGTATGTACGTGTATGTATGCATGTATGTGTGACTATGTGTGTGTACTCTAAATGTAGAGTGACTGTATTGACATAATAATGTATAAAAAAAAAGTAAAGGGTTAACCTTTTGTAGTGTGGTAGTGAAAGGGTTAACCCTTTGTTGTGTGGCAGTGAAAGGGTTAATATGTGCATGTGTGTCAGCTCAAGAGCGTGACCAGTTCACACTGGAATCTGATATTGACATTTCAAGATTCAAGATTCAAGAGGTTTATTTGTCACATACATACCACCAGGGCGTATACAAATGCGGGTGGTCATCCCCGCATCGATTGTGCAATAATACAATAATAAAAATAGGCATAAAAAACAGGTAATAAGAAGGCATAAGATGTGCAAAATAGACATGCTAAATTCCTGAGAAGGCACTGGTTCCTATGTACACTACTATACAATATACAATTTTAACTCCGTCATTGTGCTATATTTACTATATCTAAACTATACTATACAAGAGCCACATCCTTTCTTTCCTTAAAGTGGCTTTTATATTCCTCATTCCTTTAAAGTGACTTTATTAAAATCTCTCAGAATTGATGCAGTGTGAACATACTGTAGTACTGTAATAGTAGTTGGGGATATTTACTATCGGCTTTACATAAAAGTACGCTAAATATGCTCCCTGCTTCATCTCATTTGTCTGAAGGTGGACCACTGAGTAATAGTAGGGTCATCTGTGGCACTTCCGTGACCGTGTAGAGGGAAGGTCCGTTTCTCAATGGTTTTGTCATCTAGGAGGGTTAATAAAAAAAATTAGCCGGGGTGTATTTTTTTAAAAGGCGGGGAAAATTTGTGAGAGACCAAAATCCAAAATGGCTGCCGTGGAAATTAACTTTCTAATGGTTTGACCTACAATGATGCACAATACATGGTTTCAGAGCTTATTTTGATCAAGGAATACATATTTGGTGTTCATATAATGATTTGACCTATTGTTGACCTTCAAATGCAAGATGGATGCCAATTTTGAGGTCCAAAATGGATTTTTTTCAAAATCGTCACAGAGCCTTTATATTAGGCTCTAATGAAAGCTATGTTCATGATGAGTTGAATAATATACAGTATACATACACAGAAGTAATCTCTGAGGTCAATAAAGTCAATGTTTGTGTGTAAACAACAGTTACTGATTTGCGGTTTTCCATTAAATAGGGTAGGCTACTGAGAATATGGTGTCCAGTTCATACCATCACATTTTCATAATGAACCAAAAATGATTTTGCACTATAGCCTAACATAAAATAGTATTCTGCTTGCAAAGCTAGCAAGGTTAGTTGCTTGAGCCGAATTTAACCCTTGTGCGCTACTTATTTATTTATCTTACTTTGGTGTTAACAAAAACTCTGGGTCCGAATGTACCACCTCATTGGACAGCGCACTACCACTGCTATCAACCTGGGCGTAAATGTCCATGGCATGACAAGGAGTAAAGATCTGGTAGACACTCTGCACAAGAGTGGTGTCTGCATCAGCTATGCAGATACACTGCTCCTCTATGACCACTGGGCTCTGATGGATGTGGAGCAGAAGTGTGCAGAACTGACAACGGTTTGCCAGTACAGATGCCCCCCTGGTAGCAAGAGTGAGCCACCTGCTCGTCCCAGGGTAGATCCACCAGTGGATGGGTCAGCTCCGCAGCATGCTCGCTCTGTGATACATGCACTGTCTCGTGTAGACAATCATGGTACAAGACCACCACCTGAAGAGCAGCGTGTTCCAGGATACAGTGGTGCCCAGTCCTGCTGTCATCCACCACCCAACAAGAGCAAGCCTTACTACCACACAACATACAATGAACCTCCAAGCAAGTCAGTGGTGAATGACATCATGGTGAAACATGTGGAGGCCATGCGGCTGAAGAATATTCCATTCTCCTTTCTTGTTGGTGACCTGCCCACCTACAAGACGATCACTCAGCTCAAGGCAGAGAATCCAGAAATGTTCAAGGACATCATCCCAATCCTCGGAGCTTTCCACCAGCTGATGTCCTACATCTACAAGAGATTCAAGGGCTCTGGAATGGCAGACACTCTGGTTACAGCAGGGGTAGTAGTGGAGGGGTCGGTAGACCAAGCACTATGAGGAAAGCACTACAGACGGGGCGTGCAGTGCATCCTGCTCTTGAGAGAGGTTCTTATCCCAAATCAACTGTCAAAGATTCTTGAGCACAAAGAACTATCGGAAGACATCAAGGAGAACCTCAACATTCTGCGGAATGCACTGACTGAAACTCAAGAGGCTCTACAGACAGCTTACTGTGATCTTGAGAATGATGGCGACATGAAGGAGCTGATCAACAGAGTTTATGAGAAGCCTGGCACAGACATGGGGGACTTTTGGGTCTCGTTCTTGGAGATGTCTGACCCACTTGTACAATGTCTTGATGCATGTCATGCAAGAAATGGCTCTGAGTACCAATCGTCAACCTACAACATGCTGCCAGGACTGATGGCATACAACAACCATGACTATGGGAGGTGGTTGCCAGACTACTGGGCAATGCTCTCTTCACTGTCAGATGAACAAATGGAGTTCTTCAACAATCACTTTACCCAGTCGATGACAGGGCTACCCTACTCCTGCCAGCCCCTCAATCTTTGGATAGAAACAACTATGAATCTGAACTCAAAGCTAAAGCAAGGATGGACTCAGCTTTTAAAGAATGAGAAACAACTGTTCTCAACAACAAGGAATGCAAACAACGTTGCACGGGTGAAGTGTGAAGCGGGGCCTCCAGTGCCAGCGTCGTCACAGGAAGCATGTCGAATGCCAGCCAGCGAGGATGCAGAAGGATGAGCAAGCAGTTCAGGACCTGCAGGCATGCATGAGGGATTTTGAAGCTGATCCATTTGACATCTCCTCACCTACACTGAGGTCACTACAGTCTGGCCTTGTCGCCTCACCAGAGTTACTGCATGACCTTAAGACTGCAATTCCAGATGGCCAAGCTCAGGTTGAGACTTTTCTGCAAGAGCAGGTGTTCACCAAGATCAAGCCTCTTACTGCAACCATCCACAGGAATAAGAGATGTAATTTTGCAAGTGAAAAGAGCTGCGCACCTTCTGGTGCTCATATACAGGTGGCCCATATGGAGAGATCAGGACTAGCGGCCCTGGTGGACCTAGCAGAGGGATCTGGTATGATACAACTTGAATCATCCCTTGAGAGAAGAGTGACAGAGGAGTGCCTTTCACTCTTCAATGTGGATGGGTCAATGCGCAAGACTGTGAAGAGCAAGTTGTTAGAGCTTTTCACCCTAGAACCAGTTCCTGAGGAACCGCAGAACTACGTGAGCCTTGTAGACATGGGTCTGATATGGCGGCTTGCCACCCCCACACCTGAGGACCGAGAGGCTAGGAAGCGGGATGGTTCTACTTGCATAAAATCTGTGCAATAATCTTCTCACGCCATGCCAATGCTTACCTCATCATTCTCATCAACGACAAGTATGACCTTCCCTTCAGCATCAAGGATGATGAGCATGATGATGAGCAAAACATCCACACGTCCCAAATGTTTTCCTGAAACCCGAAGACAGGTTCCCAGGTGCTGCTGAATTCAGTGAACTCATGGTCAACTCAGGAAACAAGGTCAGATTGCAAAAACTTGTGAAAGAACAGCTGAAAACACAAGTTGGTCAAGTGCAGGGTGATATCATATACTGTGAGGGAGAAGTGTCAACCAACCTCAGCACTGGCATCGCTAATGGAGAGTATGTCTTCAAACATCCAGAGGCAGATACAATGCTGCTCTCCGCCTATGCAAAGGTGAGGACCACCAACTACACTGGACCTGTTGTTCTAGACTACGGAGACACAGACGTGTTTGTCCAAGCAGCTTATGTCTCGCAACAAATCAGAGGTGATCTGCTGATCAAGCGCAAGAATGCATGTATCAACTGCCGTGCAATGCTCTCTGAAGAGGTTGCAGACATCATTATACCTCTCTGTGGCAGTGACCACACCTCAGGCTTCTATGGGCATGGAAAGAAAAAGGTGTTGGAGAAGGTGATGGTTGTTCCTGAGGCAAGAGAGCTCCTGGGACGAGTGGGTGATAGTCTGGAGTTGAAAGATGAAGTGAGAGAAGATATGAAAGCATTTGTCCTCTCAATTGTTTACACTGAGAGTGCAGATGTTACGTGTGGCCAGGCCAGAGCTTCCAAGTGGCACAAATTGAAGAAGAAGTGTACGATTCGTCTCCCACCTGATGAGGACTCCTTGGATCTTCATGTGGAAAGGACAAACTACATTACATATTGCCAGCTCCATTACAACCTTCAAGAACATCCTTCCCCCATTGGTCACGGCTGGGAACTAGTGAATGGGAAGTGCCGGCCAGTGTGTCATACCCTTCCCCCCTTGCCCCAGCAGCTCACATCTCATGACTGCTCAGATGAGAGTAGCAGTGATGATGAATGAAGTCAGTGTGGAGAATCAACGGATTCTGATGAAGAATAGTGATTCTGTCTCCCGTTCTCATCATCCATCAACAACAAGGTGTTACATTATATCATCTGCTTAGCTTATTTTATATCCATCCCTATTCTGTATTTTGTGTTTTCTATCAGCCTTTTCTCTCAACCGTTATTTCCTTTCTTTTTTAATATTGTGATGTGAACATTAGTGTGTTTTATTCTAACAATTATATTTTCAGTTGCTGTGTCAGCTAGAGGGAGATGCTGTTGCCTCCAAATCTGCCCTTAATTAGGCTACTAGTTGATCAATTATTATTTTGGAGTGCTATTTGTTGAAGCACCATAGTTATACAAAAGTTACAAAACATATATTTAAAAAAAAGAAAAAAAATCCCTTTTGACTGTTCACCTTGTCGTGATAAGGGAGCTTGAGTACCTCAGTGAACCCTGAGAGCTATGCCATGTAGGAGGAAAATCCTAGCAGGTTTTGCCAAACCGGACAGGTCTAGGTGAGAGGTCAGACAAAGCAGTCAGACAACCTTGTGGAAACAGCATCTGGGGCCAATAACCCACCCTGCTGAAGCAAACAGGGGTGATCATGTCTCCAACTTTCACAGATGGATGGAGTATGGTGGAAGATAGCCACATATCCCCTCTGTCCATAACTCAACTCATCATGAGCAGAGCTTTCATTAGAGCTAATATGAAGGCTCTGTGACGATTTTGAAAAAAATCCATCTTGGAGCTCAAAATTGCCAGCCATCTTGCATTTGAAGGTCAACAATAGGTCAAATCATTATATTTATTAGGGATCCCCATTAGCTGGTGCGATAGCAACCAGCTAGTCTTCCTGGGGTCCACACACAAAAAACATACAAAAACAATCACTATTGCAAAAAACAAAATTATTAAAAGTCAGTACACACAATGCATAATGAACCTACTGTAACAATTAATATAGCTATAATTACATCTGTGTAAAACAAAAACAAAAAATTACTTTACAGTGTTAAAAACAATTTAAAAACAATTTAAGATTATTTTTAAAAGTGAATCTACTGTAAATGCAGCAGAGGTTCCGAGGCAGGCCATTCCAAAGAGTTAATGCTCTAAAAATAAAAGATCTCCTTAAAGCGTTGGTTTTAGGACCTGGCAATTCAAGCTGCCCACTACTGGAACCTCTAGTGTAATGCTCGTGCACAGTATTACTAAAAACAATCTGATTATGTATAAAAACAGGAGTTTTACTGCTCATGACCAACTTGAACAGCACAAGTATATTAAAAGACAATCTATTTTCAACGTTAAGCCAAGAGAGGCGGCCAGGCGGGCATGCATACGGCTCACATTAGACCTTAGTGAGCAGCCCAGTACCAACCGTGCTGCCCTGTTCTGGACCACCTGGAGCTTCCTGAGGTCACCACTGGCAGCAGATGACCACATCGCAGAGCAATAGTCAAGATGACATAAAACTAAACTTTGCACTATCTGACATAAAAGGGGACGGGCAACAAAAGAAGCACATTTCCTGGAAATACCAATTGCTCTTCCCATTTTTAAAACAATATAATTAATATGCTGAGACCAAGACAGAGTGCAATCCAGCATCACTCCAAGGAGTTTAGTACTTTCAACTTGTTGAATTGCTGAATTACACAAGTTTAAATGAAGCTTTGGATTTGTAGATAACCTGTGCCTTGTTCCCAGCACAATACATTTAGTCTTGGAGATATTAAGGACAAGTCTATTACATACTACCCAGTCATGCACAACTTTAAGTTCTCTACTCAAAACTTCATTAAGTACATTGCATGATGGTGCAGCGTAATACAATGTTGAATCATCTGCATAAAGAACTGTTGTAGCACATTTGGTAGCCCAGGATAGGTCATTAGTAAATACAGAGAAGAGCAAAGGTCCTAGGCAACTTCCTTGCGGCACGCCACACTCTAGACCTCTGCTACTGGACAGGCTGCCATTTAGATACACCTTCTGTGATCTAGAGGACAAATAACTTAGTATCCACTTTAAAGCAGAAGAGTTAAAACCATAACATTTAAGTTAATCAACCAGTAGAGAATGGTCCAGCACATCAAATGCAGCACTAAAATCTAACAGCACAGCTCCCACCAACATAGAGTTATCTATAGCTTTAAGCCAGTCATCAGTCATCTGTATCAAGACAATACCAAATATGTATTCCTTGATCAAAATAAGCTCTGAAACCATGTATTGTGCATCATTATAGGTCAAACCATTAAAAAGTTCATTTCCACGGCAGCCATTTTGGATTTTGGTCTCTCACGAATTTCCCCCGCCTTTAAAAAAAATACACCCCGGCTAAATTTGTTTATTAACCCTCCTAGATGACAAATCCATTGAGAAACGGACCTTCGCTCTCCACGGTCATGGAAGTGCCACAGATGACCCTACTATAATGTTTACTGTGGACAGGGTGTCTCTGGAGTATTAAAAAGTCTTACATTCATAATTCTCAATGGCCTTAAAATGTATTACAAGTCTTACATTTTATTTGCACATGTATTACATTTTTCGTGGTTTGTCGGGAGATTAAATAATATAAAATATATGAGATGTTTTTGTATTGAAGTCGTTTTTCTTTTTTGCGGGGCTACTGGGAGCTTGGTGCGTCTGGCGAGAGCTTGTATGGAACGTGTGAGAATTAAAACTGGCAAGCACGTGTTGCAAGTGTAGCTGCCAGTTTAGTGTTGGTATGTTTTGTATTAAAAAGTCTTACATTTAACTTGCAGATACCCTGTGTGGACCAAGAAAGCTTATGGTAAGAAAACAGCCTGTAAGCATATCCTCGCTATCTAAACAACTTTTAACTAAAGCAAGACTCAAAACATGCCAAAATAAGGTTAAAACAAGGTCAAAATCGTTGTGTCTGACTCGTATACATTTTCCACACTTCGCCTTGGAGTAAATTGGCCATAATATCCCTGGTAATGTCTTTGGAGGGGAGAGAGAGAGTGAAGCAAAAAATGCTGCAAAATTGCCGAACAGAGAAAATGCATCTTTAATGAGCAGTTCATTAAAATGTATGATGATATTGGCTGGTCCACTCTTTTATTGTTTTCAATTTTATTGTGTTTCCAGTACATTTGGTATTGTAATAATTGGCCCCAAAACAGACCTGTGCAAATTAGGCCTATTTTGCCTCCAGGCTACTGAAGCGTGAAGCGTGCGAGAGACCACAGACAAAGGGCTTCCTTTTTTAACCTGAGGAGAGGAAAAAACCTTGTCTAAGTGTCAATAATCTACACAAGTAGATCAACTCTCTCAAGGTTTTTTTTGTTTATTTATGTTTTTGTCTTAGCCCTTCGGTGCATTATTCATACCAACTATCGCCAGCGGACTCCTAATTGACCCCTGCACCTATAGCGAGGAAGAAAAAATAATAACTCACAAGATGAAAGAATGCGATGTTTGGAAATTAAACTTTTGGGTCCCCCCCCCCCCTCCCCATCACCTCACTCCAAACCAATAGTATTGGATTTCAAGTCCAATGAATTATTCACCACGTGGGAGGCGAGGCTACCTTAGTTTAAAGACGTCATACGAAACGAGGCTGCAAGGAAAACCAAGATGCATCGAATGGTTTTCTTTTATTATCAAAAAAGATAAACAAATAAATAAATAAAGTAATAGCACATAAGGATAAGGATAAGGATAAGGATAAGGATGAACTTTATTAATCCCCTTGGGGAAACTTCCGCAAGTTACCGCCGCTAAACAACTAGAATAAAAACAACTCATTCTTCAGTGTTTATTGACGGAGAATACCATTATCTACCTTTAGCCGGAGAGGGTCATTATGTGTTTTAAATGCTTCAGTCGAGGCTCTTCAGTTAACTTAGGAGTTGCAATTGACAAATGTTTTTTTTGTCAAATGCTAAAATCACGGCGTCAAGTGTTGACACTCGAGCGGGAGCGGCTTCCGCGGCGCTCAGAAGTACATAATTGTAACATCGGTTAGTCTTAATTAGTGAAAATTGACACGCATTCGGGGGTAATCTTTCGCCGATTGTTTCGCAAACTCTCCTGGGTCGAGCTCTCCAAGTGGACCGAAACTCTCCAAAAGTGTGGCTCGCCGTCATCCTCACAGCAACTTTTTTTCCTCCTCGACCGCTTTCCAAAACTGTTCTAGGGCGGTGAAAACCCATAAATTAAGCCATCGAAAATGGCAAAAAAAGTTTGAACAGACAAATTAACAAAACAAAACAAAACGACAACAACAAACAACAAAAAAGGTTGAGGGCGGCGGTTGGACAATACAAATGGAGATTGACTGTGTGGCGGATTTTCAAAAGCAATTTGTGGTAATTGGCCATTGTTGGCCCATTGTCTACCTTCAGTGGCCCTGATTAAAGCTCTCAATCAGCCTTCGCAACCCGGCACTCCACTCTCCGCGCTGTTTTCGTGTGTGTGGGTTTTTTTTCTCTCAAAACGGTGAGCTCATTAAAGCGAAAAGACCATTTGGCCTTGGAAGAGGGGTAGAAAAGAAAAAAAATCATAATAATCACGTGGTAACAAACTGACACAACGACGACAACAACAACAACAACTATGGAGAGAAAAAAACGGAGTGACCCTCGAGTGTTCGGAGAGCCATCAGAACGGTGATGTGTTTGTAAAAACCCAGCGATTTCCGCGGATAATGATGAACTGTCATGCCCGCAATTACAGCGAGCGCAGCGGAGGCAGGGGGGGCTTTTCTTTATGCGTGTCAATGAGGTTGCCTCTCTAATTGACGGCCAGGGACGCTAAACTCACTCGAAAGCTGTCGCTCAAGCCCTCAAAGTGGCAAAACGGCGTATTGAATTTGCTAACCGCGCGGTCTGGAGCCTCGCTTTAATGGGGTCCTCGCGGTACCGCGGCCTCTCAACGTGCGGTATAGCCACAGCTACCAAGGAGGGCCCTGTTTTATGAGTGACTTCTGTAGAGAATTAGTGTAAAATATGTGTGTGTGTGTGTGGGGGGGGGGGGGGGGGGTCCTCCCAGGTGCCTGCTCAGATCCAGGAAGTACTAGAACAAAACGCTTGGCTGTCAGGCCCAATGATCCTTCCTCACCGTGTAATAGTCAACCCCCCCACCCCGTCCCCGAAAACCATCATTTAGAGGTGTCTTTGGAACGTCAAGGCTGATATTTAACCAATGCACGGACCTATGGAACCCCCCCCCCTGCCCCCCTTCCCTGTGCTTGAAGTCAAAAGCAAGACTATTTCAACAATGGTAATCGAGGACGAACAAACAAACGCTGCAACCCCCCTTTTCTTTTATTATTCTTATTTCTTTTATATAGTTACCTTATTTTTAGCTCTTTTTTATCTCATTATAATTGGTTTATTCTCCGGAGATGTTTTGTCTTTTTTATTTCAAAGCAAATCCTTATTTTTTTTTTTTATATATACTTATTTTTTTCATCCCATGCAACGGGGGCCCGAGCGCATCGCTCCCGCCGCCTGTTTCCCTCCAACGCATTATTAGCGGCGTGCCGTTCCTGGCGCGTCCGTTGTAATTACCGCGACTCGCCCGCCTTCAAAACGCATCCGACTCTCTCAACAATAGCCAATTACGTTATTTCAAATACGACGCTCGAGAAAGAGAAGAGAGAGAGAGAAAGAGAGAGGAAGAAGAAGGAGAAGAAGAAAAAAAAAACCTTCTGTTGTATAGTTCCACCTTTGCTCTTCATTATCTACTTTAGAGTAGCGGTTTTCATGTCCGCCGCCAGAACATTCCCGCCATCACGGACGACGGCTAATTATTCAATTACCAAAGCGGGGGAAGACACGAGCTCTCTGATACGTCCGCGTTACGTCTCTTTCCTTCATTCCTTTTCTCGATTCCCGCGGTACGACTGCCGTTACGGCGGCTACTGGAGAGGTTAAAGGTCGGTTTGATCACAGGGTTTAGCGGTGCCCCCCCCCCCCCCCCCCCCTCCCAGAGAGAGAGAGAGAGAGAGGAGAGAGAGGGGGGGGGGGAGGGAGAGAGAGAACGAGAGAGAAATGCGTCCCGGTGTCGTCTCTTTGCCCCCCCGGGGTCATCTGACCACGTCCTCCGCACTTTGTTTTAATAATTACATATGAGACAAATGCAGATGAATATTACAAGAGCTTGTTCATTTTTAATGGCCCCCGTGTGCTGCGGGGTACAGGCGCCGATAGAAACGCACCGGAGAAGTAGTTGTGACGCGCAGCGGCCATTAGGCGCGGTCTCATCGAGTGTGTGGTGGTTTCTCTCGCTCGCGAGACGCACGCCTCAGCTTCAAGGTCAAGGAAAAGTGTTCCGATTGGCTGTGCTGTGTGTGTAGGTGTGTGTGAAGGTGTAGGTGTGTGTGTGTGTGTGTGTGCGTGTGTGTGTGCGTGTGTGTGTGTGTGTGTGTGTGTGTGTGTGTGTGTGTGTGTGTGTGTGTGTGTGTGTGTGTGTGTGTGTGTGTGTGAAGGTGTGTAGGTGTGTGTGTGAAGGTGTGTGTGTAGGTGTGTGTGTGTGTGTGTCGGTGTGTAGGTGTGTAAGTGTGTAGGTGTGTGTGTGTAAGTGTGTGCATGTGTAGGTGTGTAAGTGTAGGTGTGTGTGTGTGTGTGTTTGTGTGTGTGTGTGTGTGTGTGTGTGTGTGTGTGTGTGTGTGTGTGTGTGTGTGTGTGTGTGTGTGTGTGTGTGTGTGTGTGTGTGTGTGTGAAAATGTGAAAGTGTGTAGGCGTGTACGCGTGTAGATGTGTGTATAGGTGTGTGTAGGTGTGTGAGTGTGTGTAGGTGTGTGTGTAAGTGTGAAGATGTGTGTGTAGGTATGTAGGTGTGTATAGGTGTGTGTATGTGTGTGAATGTGTGTAGCTGTGTGTAGGTGTGTAAGTGTGTAGACGTGTGTGTAGGTGTGTGTGTAGGTGTGTGTGTGGTGTGTGTGTGTGTGTGTGTGTGTGTGTGTGTGTGTGTGTGTGTGTGTGTGTGTGTGTGTGTGTGTGTGTGTGTGTGTGTGTGTGTAGGAAACAAGACGATCGAGATGAAACAATTATTGCGTCGGACACCGCATCGCTCTTATTTTGTCTTGTGTTACAATAATGTAATATTTGTAATCTAAAATAATGGATATTTGTGCATAGATCACTAGATCTATCATAAAACATGACAGAAACAGACAGACAGACAGACAGACAGACAGACAGACAGACAGACAGACAGACAGACAGACAGACAGACAGACAGACAGACAGACAGACAGACAGACAGACAGACAGACAGACAGACAGACAGACAGACAGACAGACACACAGACAGACACACAGACACACAGACAGACACACAGACACACAGACAGACACACAGACACACAGACAGAGACCGACCACCGGAGTGCTCGCAAGACCCCCCATCACCAGCGCTTCGCGGAAATAATCAATGAACCTTTCCATTAGTGATCTGCAATTTATTGCAAAGCCGTCTAAATGACACCTTTTTGTGTGAGTTGATAACCTGCAGGTCCTGGGTGCTATATGAACCCCCCCCCCCACCCCAATTATCTCCCCCGCTGATGAGGGAGGAAATTGAAACAATATAATGACTCTCAGTGCATTTGTCACCATGTGTTAATAATTACATACCTCCTAAGTGCCATAGCAGTGGCTCAAGACACGTTAATGATATCAGCGGGGGCCATCAAAGATGAGAACAGAGGCACACTATTTTTTTTATTTTTTTTAATCTGTAAGTAAAAGAATTCCTCCACTTTCTCAAGTAGAGGTTGTCAAGAAAGAAACCTGGTAATTTAAAAGGCAATTACTGTGATGTAATTGCCTGGCAGCAGTGCTGCCTGTGGTCTCTCCTTCAGAAGACGACCTGGTGCTAATGAGGGGATTACAAGAGATCAGGGAGACCGGTAAACATCGCTGGAGGAGGAGGAGGAGGAGGAGGAGGAGGAGGAGGAGGAGGAGGAGGAGGAGGAGGAGAGTAGGCCTACTGGTTAGGAGGAAGGGTTGTGGTTAGTAGGCCTACTGGTTAGGAGGAAGGGTTGCGGTTAGTAGGCCTACTGGTTAGGAGGAAGGGTTGCGGTTAGTAGGCCTACTGGTTAGGAGGAAGGGTTGTGGTTAGTAGGCCTACTGGTTAGGAGGAAGGGTTGTGGTTAGTAGGCCTACTGGTTAGGAGGAAGGGTTGTGGTTAGTAGGCCTACTGGTTAGGAGGAAGGGTTGTGGTTAGTAGGCCTACTCAGGCTGGCTTAGAGGAAGGGGGAAGATACCAGCTGGTTCTTCTGCGTGACGTGGCCAAAATTTAACTGGAACACAGAGTTTGACTCGTCGGCGGCAGCTATTTGAAGAGCGGCAAATTAAGCCACTAACTTAGGTCTCGTAAGCGAATATAACGTTCTTCCAATCTTCTAAGATGCTCTCCAGTGTAAAGGCCACACTCATTTAGTTAGAATAGAAAAGGTTGACCGAAGATGATTTCTTTTTAAATACATTTTTAAAACACCCTCCATTATGGCTTTCACTCATTCAGCATCAGCCATGGGCTTATTGACGCTGACGCGTGAAGATTACCGGAACTCTGGAGTTTCGAGCGGAAGGTTAACCTTATGTAGTGTGGTAGTGAAAGGGTTAACCTTCTGTAGTGTGGTAGTGAAAGGGTTAACCTTCTGTAGTGTGGTAGTGAAAGGGTTCACTTTCTGTAGTGTGGTGGTAAACGTGTTAACCCTTTGTAGTGTGGTAGTGAAAGGTTAACCTTCTGTAGTGTGGTAGTGAAAGGGTTAACCTTCTGTACTGTGGTGGTGAAAGGGTTAACCTTATGTAGTGTGGTAGTGAAAGGTTAACCTTCTGTAGTGTGGTAGTGAAAGGGTTAACCTTCTGTAGTGTGGTGGTGAAAGGGTTAACCTTCTGTAGTGTGGTAGTGAAAGGGTTAACCTTCTGTAGTGTGGTGGTAAAAGCGTTAACCCTTTGTAGTGTGGTAGTGAAAGGTTAACCTTCTGTGTGGTAGTGAAAGGGTTAACCTTCTGTAGTGTGGTAGTGAAAGGGTTACCTTCTGTAGTGTGGTAGTGAAAGCGTTAACCCTTTGCAGTGAAAGGGATAAACCCAGATCAACCTGACCTTTAGGCTTGTTTGTCGTATGATATCTAATGAAGAGAAATCCTTGTTATGAAAAGCTGTCAGGTCAGCGCTGACAGTAACTCGTTTGCATCATGTAACTCGTCCGCGATATACAACCCCCTGCTGCTGCAGCCCCCCCCCCTCTCCCGCCTAATGATTTCT